>NW_016809905.1:1187594-1250451 GCF_001698545.2 Rhinopithecus bieti | reverse complement strand
TTTTTTTTTTTTTTTTTTTTTTACACATAGAGTGTAAAAAGTTTTGTCAGGTCAGGTAGCCCCAGGGCTGGGGCCAACCTGTGTTTCTCTTTTAACTTATGGAAAGCTTGTTGCTGTTGGTTGTAATAGATGTAGTTTACCTAATTTATATTTTTATTAACTGTCATTTATTTTTATTAACATAACATTCAATTCAAAATATTGAATTAAATCCTGTAGCTATTTGATTTCAAGCTTTAAATTGATCTGATATCCTTGCGGGGCTCCAATTGCATCTAAACAGATGTGAGAGTTGAAAGACCTATAAGGGGCTTCTCTCACTTTACGATGTCTTATTTTTTTTTTTTCTTCCTCTGGTTGATGAAATGCCAGGGTGAAAGGGATAGCCAAATGGACTAAAGCACAAGCGCCACTCTAGTTATTCATCAGAGTGCCCAGTAAAGGTCCACCACAATACCACCACACATCTGCTCGGATGATTGATAAGCTCTTGAAAATTCTTAAGCTCATCGCATCCCTTCAGGTCTCCAAGGAATGCTAAGTTTCCTCCCTGTTGTGAGAGGCACAAAGTGAACTTAGTGTTGGGAGATGGAGGCTGGATGGCCCTCGGGGGCTGACCCACAGGGTGCCAGACTTTGGGACATAGCAGAGAGAGCTTGGCGTGACTTACTACTTCAGGCTGTAGAATCCTTGAAAAGAGCTACTATGCAGCCCGTGCCTGGTCGACTGGAGGACGACCTTAGTGGAAGGTGGGCAATCAGGGCTTCTGGCCTGCCATGTGCACAAGCATAACAATTCTTTTGTTTAACTTGCGGATGGAATATCTGATCCATTCCAACCAGGCATTTGCATCTTGGTATGCTGTCTTAATTGCCAAAGTTTGTTTTAGGTCTTTAACTTCCATGATCCTCTAGTAAAATGAATGTTTCCTTTAGCACCTATTTTTTAGTTTTTAGACCAAAGAAAGCCAAATACCATTTTACATTTAACAATGCTTTTTGTATGATTTTTATACTAGATAAACTAAATTTTACCTTTATATTAGTGTGTTATTAATGTTAAACTTAATTTTAATAAAACCTTGTAGACCTATTTATCCAATTTTTCATGTTTGACCATAAGGTAAGATTTTATAGACTCTTTTTAACCTTTTATAATTTTTGCTAAAGAGCAGGTTGGTGCTTTCAGAAAAACCTGTTGCATTTTTCCTTTAATGTCCAGTTCACAGAAAAACTGGCTGATATCTTTTTAACTTTAGTTAATATGTTTACACACGGAATTTTCTTCTTTACAATTAACATTTTAAAACTTGCTTAAACTTTCAAACAATTTTTTTAACCTTTTAATGTAGGTAAAAATCCACACTTTTATGCCTCCTTATCATCTTTTGACCAAAAGTATATTTTACTTTTCTTATACACCTTGCACATAAACTGTTTTTTCAATAGTACTGAGAAAGCCTTATTATTTTTAAATTATACAACATTTTTTGCATAATTTTTTATAACTTCTTTTTCTTTCATGACTTTCACAGGCAATTCTTCAACATGTCTCAACTTTCTGACTTATTGCAAACATGTTTTTCGTTAAACAACCAGTTAATTTATTTCAAGACAAGAATCTACTATATAATACTCTTTTTACATAAATTCTGCCTCCTTTTTTTTTTTTTCTTTTTTTTCCTTTTTTTAAGATAACCGTTCTTTTTTTTCTTTTTTTAAAGCAAACTTTCTTTATGTCTATGGACTAGACTAAGGCCACAAGACTGGAAATTACTATAAGACGTGTTACACTGTTAACTTTTGGCAAACTTTACTTTTGTTGAAAACCTTGTAAGTTTGGGATTTCAATTATCCTTTGCTATTAATAAGACATTGTTTAGTCCAAATTAACTTAGAATTCGTATAGATGGCCTTTTTTTTTTCTGTTAGCAAAGCAGCTGCCTCTACAGACTGAATGCATCTGGGCCATCTGCGGGTTATTGGGTTAAGGATTTTTGATAGGAAGGCCTCAGGGCTTTTGGGATACGCCCTTGTTTACACTGACAAAAAAGTGTTAGAGTGTTACAGGGCTACTGAGAATACCTTTAATTATCAATTATAGATTTTAAATTTACCTTGGCTTTTAAAGGAATAGCGTATACTGTTTTTTTCTTAACTACTTGTATATTTCTTTCTCTTTTTCTTTCTCTCTTTGACTGTCTCTCTCTCTCTCTCTGACTTTCCTTTTGCCTCTGTCTCTTCCTCTCTGCCTCTCTCTTTCTCTGTCTCTCTCTTTTCTTGACTCCTTTGTCTCTCTGTCTCTTCCTCTCTCTCTTTGCCTCTTTTTCTCTCTGTCTCTTTCCTCTTTCCTCTCTTTCTCTCTGCTGGCCTTTCCTTATCTCTGCCATCCGCTTATGCTGCTGCTCTCTTACCTACTGTGGTGGGGAAGGGAGTCTAAAACCAGCTATGTCTATGTACAGAAACTGATCTGGATGCCTTGACTTACAGGTTACCTTGTGCCATACTTTTGAAACAAGGGACCTGTCTAGGCTTCCTTCTGATGGCCAACCCACCTCTAATGCTGGCCGGTCTATTTCACACAAAGTTCTAAGTTATCCCGGTGTCTTAGTAACTCCATAATCTCCCTTAAATCCTTTCTTGAAATTTTTCAACATAGTTCCTAGTGAGGTGGGCTTATTTGTGCCTGACCCATGCTTCTTAGAGACAAAACACCATGCGCACACCACAAAACAAAGAACAGGTAAAAAGGCACACACATACTTTTGCGGTTTACACCAAACCAAAATCAAAACCAAAATCAGAGTATCCAGAAATCCAAGCCAGGTCAAAACCAAAACCAAAGTATCAAGCAATCTAAGTCAAGTCAAAAACAAAAACCAAAGTGCTGGTACAGGCACACCGTGGGTGCTCAGACCACCCTTCCACTCAAATGGAGTAGGCAAGTTCCCAAGACCAGTCCTGTCAAGCAATTCAAGCCAAACCAAAACCAAAACGAAAACCAAAACCAAAGTGCCGATAAAGGCACGCCTTGGGTGATGGGGCCATGCTTCCACTCAAATGGAGTGGGCAAGTTTCTAAGACCAGTCCTGTCAAGCAATTCAAACCAAGTCAACACCAAAACCAAAGTCCTGATAAAGGCATGCTGTGGGTGATCAGGCCACAGCTTCCACCCAAATGGAGTGGGCAAGTTCCAAAGACTAGTCTTACCAAGTTTTAGATGTCTGGACTCCAAGTGCCAGTTTCTTCCCAGTGTTCAGCCACTGTGTTGATCCTCCACTGGTGCCTGCCACACACTGCTCTGGCTAGGGGTCCCACCCGGGCAAATGCCTACCCAGGAGCGCTCTCAGGATCCGCGTCGGGCTGGTGGGAGTTCCCTGCAGGGATGTTCCACAGGTCAGGCTAAAGCCGCCTAAGGAGCTGCCTGGACCATCCGCCAATCACCTCGCTGCCGGGTCAGGGAACCAAGAAATGTGAAGGGAGTGGCTTTAATCAGCTGGGAGTATCTGCAGGCTAGCGTCTTAAAATACAAGCTCCTCAGGTGCTCAACTTCTGTCCCTTTTAAGGGCTCTCAACTCTAAGGGGGTCCACGTGAGAGGGCCGTGATCCATTGAACAAGCCAGGGGGTACATGACAGGGGCTGTGAGCACCAGTGGCCCCAGTGAAACAGCACTGAACAGGAGGTTTCACAAAGTCCTTGCATACAATGTCTGGAATCTATAGATAACAACAGTTGCTAAGTCAAGGGTCAAATTTTAACTACCAGGCTTAGGTCAGGCAGGCCCAGGCCTGGTTTCGGGTCTGGTTCCTAGGCGCTGGGTTACCTGCCTTTCATTTCACTTCTCTTTCCTTTTTTGAGTATAAAACAATATAAAACAATATGAGAGGGTCTCTCTCTTCCCTCACCCAAGAATGTCACCTTTGGTCCTGTGTACTTTCAAGTTTCTTTTTCTTTCTTTTTAAACTTCTGTATTGAGGCATACTTCATATATTATAAAAGTCACCCACTTAAAGTGTGCAATTCAATGGTTTCTAGTCTATTCACAGTTTTAAAACCATCACCAAAATCTAATTTTAGAAACTTCTATCGAAAGAAATACCATACTCTTCCCAACCGTATCTCAAGGCAGCCACAAATCCTCTTTCTGTCTCTAAATATCTGTCTATTCTGAAGATTTCATTGAAATGGAATCTTACAATCTATGGTCCTTTGTGAATGGCTTTTCCACTTAGCATGAGGTCTTCATGGTTCATTCATGTTGTATGTGGCATGTGACAGTACTTTATTCCTTTTTTATGGCCAAATAATATTCCATTTAACAGATATGCCATCCTCTTTCTTTTGATTAATCAGCTTTCAACACTCTGAGCCACCAGATCTCTTACCTATTCTCAGTATTTCCCTTTCTGGGGAGGCCATATCTCTTTCTAGGGGAGATTCGATCTGTGTTTTGCTATAACTAGCCCCAACTGCCTTATTGCTTTTCATAATTATAGTATCTGAAGGGTTTGCGGGTCTGTTAATATGGCCTGCTTTTTTCCCTGCTGATTCTCAGTTATAGGGGCTTGACTCTATATGTTTGCTTTTTTTCTTAACTATAACATTTTTCTTGTTTGTTTATTTTCTTGAACATAATCTATGGGAATTCTTGCTTATTTATAGTGAAGATATAGCCCTCTGGGCTTTCTCTGGATTACCTGGGGTGTTCCTTGAACTTGATCTTCTGAACCTCCACCACCCACATAGTCTACACAGCAGGAGCTCCAGGTCTCCAGCTTCAGCAAGACTCCCAAAAATGAAAGCCATTTTTGGCCCTTGTTTACTTCCCTGGTTTCGTGGTTTCACATCATTGAGGGCTTAGCTTATTCCTCATTTTCACTAAATGGAAATACATATTTAAGATGATTTGGTTTCAAATCCAGCATGTCAGTTGTTTCAGATAGGAGAGTCATTTAGATATATATAATTCACCATTCTGCGAGATGCAGGAATCCTTAGTAAACCTCATTTTCTTGTTCTTTTAACCACATTTTTCATTCCCCCCCCCCTTTTTTTTTTTTTTTTGAGACAGAGTCTCTCTCTGTCATCCAGGCTGGTGTGCAGTGGTGCAATCTCAACTCACTGCAGCCTCGGCCTCCTGGGTTCAAGTGATTCTCCTGCCTCAGCCTCCCAAGTAGCTGGGACCACAGGTGCATGCCACCACACCTGACTAATTTTCTTTTTTGGTATTTTTAGTAGAGACGGGGTATCACCATGTTATCCAGGATGGTCTTGATCTCCTGACCTCGTGATCCACCCACCTCAGCCTCCCAAAGTGTTGGGATTACAGGCTCCCATCTTCTTTTTTTGATATGTCAGTAGCATCTATTTCATGATTTAAGACAATTGCTTTTCCTGATGTCTTTATTGGTCTGATATTGCCATGCTTTCTTGGTTTTCATTCATAAGATCTTGTTTCCTTGTATACTTGGAGATTTGTGTAACCTGACTTTCCTTAGAAGGTTATTTGGGAGAATTGTTTGAGTCTGGGTTTAAGATTCTTTTTTAAGAATTTTGAGAGAATTTGCATTTGCTTTGACTAGCATTTGAGGGAACTTACAACCTGGGACTTTAAAATAAGTTATCAGCTAAAGACTCCTTAAACTGCACATGTAGCATGAATTAAGACCACAAACCTCCATTAGGGCTTGCAGTTATAAATTTGAAGATCCTTACTCTCCCTGTAGGATCTTTACTTTAGAATGACAAGGGACATCGCCTCCAGGATCAGATATCCTAAACCTGCCCTGCTGCATTCTACCTTCTCTGCCCCGCAGGGAGTCCAGACCAAAATGCGTGCCAGCGATCCCAACTCCTTTATTTTCCTCAGCAACATGGCCATGCAGACCAAGACCAAGGTGAGCAGTGCCCAGGGCACAGGACGGCCAGTAGGAGCAGAAACACTCCCTGGAGGAACACACACCATTGCACAGTCCTTTGGGCCTCAGCCACTATAGCGATGCTGAATTCCAGGAGTTCAGGATTCCTAACTATGCTCCCTGCAGAACTCAAGGCAGCCTTGTCCCTGTTCCCAGGTATCACGCGGATTCGTTTTGTGTCCTTTCATTTAGCTACAATTTTGAATTTCTTCCTTCCTTCCTTCCTTCCTTCCTTCCTTCCTTCCTTCNCTGTGTCGCTCGCGCTGGGAGTTGGAGCTGTTCCTATTCGGCCATCTTGCTCCGCCTAAAAACCCCTTAATTGTTTTTGTAGAGACAGGGGCTCACTATGTCTCACTAACTTGCCCAGGCTGGTCTTGACCTCTTGGCTTCAAGCAATCCTCCCGCCTGTACCTCCCAAAGTGCCAAGGCAGGAGGATCTCCCAGAATCCTTCCCCAAGTTTCAGTTCAATCAGTGCTTTGGCTTTCCCAACTCTAGTCTCCTGTGTCTCTGAGGATGTGGGAGCACAAAGCTAATCTGCCCCCCGCCTCTCCTGCCATGAGCCCCATGGTAGCTCGTACTCAGGCTTTGCAGGAAGGAACAAAGGTGGGGCTGCCGGCTGTGCACCTTGGCCTTTCTGTGGTCCAGAATCTAACAGCACTCACACCTTTGACTTCCACACTTGAGCCCCTAGCCAGTTTCCAGGCACAGGATGAGCAGGACTCATGAGTGTTTCTGCGTTCTCTTCTGGTGCAGATCAGTAAGCATGCATTTTCTGGAGAGAGAGACACCATGAGGAGCACAGGCAGTTTGGGGGCAACTGTGTTGTGGACGTGTCTTTCATGTACTTGACCTTCTTCCTCGAGGATGAAGACAAGCTCGAGCAGATGAGGAAGGTGAGCAGGGAGCCCCGAGGACCTAGTCATCCCGTTTCCAGCCACCCACTCCTGCATATGCGTCCTGGAAGGCTCCCATAGCTGGACATTAAGGGTTTGTAGGAACCTTAGGAACAGGTGCCTGGGCCTTAGGAACAGGTGCTCAACTGAAACGAGATGAAAACTGAGTAGAGTCCCTCATGTTTTTTAAACGTGTGCTCAGAAACCTCATGAATGAATCACAGAAGGGCAGATATAAATTACTATTCACTTAGTAGCCACACAAAACAGTCTCATCTTACTGGTCATCAGAGAACATGGAACGGCGTACAGCCCACAGACACCGTCAAGATCAGTGTCCATGAGTGAATGTAGTCAAGGCAGGTGGCTCCCAGCCCTGCCAAAGGGCTGCTGTGGTGGAGACCTGGTGGCTTCCCACTGGACCTGCCAGCCCTGGCCCACGATGCCATGTGGTGCCACAAAAGGGAGGGCTGGAGCTTCAGACGCACTGGCACGAGTGTGCTCGCCCCTCCCTGCTGTCTCTTAGTGTGGAGGGAACCAAAGATCACACGTTGGGGGGCAGGAGGCCGGGTTCAAGTTCCTACTCAGGTACTGCTGTGTGGCATGACCTCACCTGGGCCTCCTCATCCCACTGGGCTCCCCACCCTCCCACGTCCCAGCCCCTGCTCACCTGGCTGGCTCTGGCCGGTAGGGCTGAGCCACCCACAGAGGGTGGCATAGGAGAGGAAGTAGGTGGCAAAGGAGTGGCTGTCCCAGAAAAGCAGGGCTGAGCTGCTCTTGTAGAGGCTGTGCTGCCCCTCCTCATGGGCCACCAGGCCCAGGCAGTGCAGCGGCCCATGGTACTTGGACACTGAACATACAGGAGGCACAGGACACACGGGGGCCACAGACAAAGGCCCTGAGGCCAAGGGCTGTGACTGCTGCATCTGCGTCTGCAGACAGACCTTAGCCACCTCAGTGGGCGAGGTCAGGAACACCTGCAGAGGAGGAGGAGGCAGGGATAAGATGGCACCTACAGCTCTGCCCACAGCCTGGACCTGGCCTCCCACTGGCCTCGTGCTGTCCATGGTGACCTGCAGTTTTGTCATTTGCTTCCTCTCGCTGCCCATGTGTCTTAAATGCCATGTCACCTGGCATGGAGGGACCCATTGCCCTTCATGAACACACATGGACAGAGTGAACAGGAGCTGCCTGCCACCCTCCATTTGGACAGCAAGGCCCTGTGAGGGGCCTTGGAGGTAAACCCAGCTCACGCTGGCCCTTCATGCTCCCACCGTGTGGCACAGACACTGGAGGGTCAGGCAGCAGAGAGGTCGCTGTCCAGACTCCAGAGGGCAGAGCCCGAAACAGGAGCAGGTGGCAGAGCCCCACACAGCTGCCCCAAGAAGACATGGCCCTGCCTAATGCTGGTGTGTGCTGGGCAGGTAACCTGTCCCAACGTGCTTCGGCTCAGTCATCCTTTCGGCCAGCCACCGCCCTCTCCCACCCACTCCTGACTCCGGAATGCCATCTCCAGCTCACCTTACCACTCCAGCCTAGTTGCACTGACTGGAGGCCTGGGACTGCCTGCTCACCCAGCTGTCCCCCACTATGACAATGGGAACCTGAGAGAAGGCACAACCAGGGGCCCAGAGACTGAATTTTGTTAGCCCTGGGCAATGTAGGAAGGACCAAAGGCCTCAAGCCCATGCTGTGTCCAAGATGCAAGGTTGAGCCCCTCCCACTGGCCCCTCTATGTTCTCACCAGGAGGCCGACACCACCCCTTTGGCCTTCTGGCTCTGGAGCACCCCGCCCCCACACCCAGGCTCCCATCAGCTCTATTTTTATCCAAGAAGCACTCTGCCGTGTGTCTATTTATATCACTCCCCGTTGAGTTTCTGGTCTTTTTATAATCTGGGCCAAGCCTCCTCGGTCTTCATGACCCCCTCGAAGGTGAAGCAGGTTCTGAATGGCACCCAGCCTGCCAGGAGCCCACACAGCTCACCCGAATGGTAGCCCTGGGAAACGAAATGTTGCCAATTAACAGCAATGCAAGAAACACACACCGTGGTGGCAACTGTGGGGTTGAATGTGCTGTTCACAAGAGGTTCCAGGTCCTTCACTCTCTGAGGCCCAGAGGGCACCCCCTGGCAAGGAGGAGTCACTCCCACTGAGTGGCTGAGAGGCTGGAGATTAATCCAGATGACGGCAAATGTTTATTCATAGCAAGAAAGAGACCAGTCGGGCAGAATTTTGACTTGTCAGTGCCAAGCCTCAAACCGACAGCTCAGGCCCCAGCCCCTGGCCATAAAGCCACCTGACCTCTTCCTAGGGCTTCAGCAGCTATTTGGGACCTTTGCCAGCTGGGCCCAGGTAGCCCTGCTGCAGGGCCAGGATTTCCCCCAACCCATCCAGATAGTTGAAAAGATGCCCTTAGAAAGCCTTCAGGATTTCAGCTGATTAATTAAATTATGTATCATCCACTTCCTGCAAAGGTGTGGACAGCAATGGGCAGAGAGCCAGCGCATCTTGCCCTAGAACAGCAGGATGGGCACTATCTCTGCGTCCTGCCAGCTTGGTGTGAGGTCCTCTCTGTGCATGGACCGGCCCCTAGAATCCTCCCCAGCCCGGTTCACAGATGGCAAACCTGAGGCAAGAAGGCTCATGGGTCTATGCAGCCAGGAGGGGTCTGAGCTGAGACTTAAAAGCAAAACTGAGTTGGATCTTCCTGAATCTATCCTTGGAGATGGCCTCAACCCACAGTCCCCGCAGCCACCTGAGAACTACTAAAGAGGCTAGTTTAAATGCAGGTTTCATCTCCACCTGCTCCCTGGGGCTGATTCCTTAGGTCTCGAGTGGGGCCTGGAAATCTGCCTTCCTGGCTGTTTTCCAAGGCAGTGAGCCAGCCCCACAGGGACCCACTGGCCGACTCTAACCTCAGAGGTCTAGAGAGTGGAACCTGTGGCCAACACCATACAGCAAGACAGACCAGAGCCTGGATCCCCTCACCGAGGCTGGGCTGCCTGCTTGCTTGGGTTGGGAGGAGGCAAAGCTGGCACGGCAGGGCCTGGCTCTGTACCCCACACCCGGAGGAAAGCCAGGCTGTGTTCTCCTGTCTCCCTGGCTCCATCTAACTCTGGCTCATTGCAGCCCTACAGATAGGAACTATGTTTCTGATGTTTGTAATTCTAAAAACATGTTTTAGAAAACTGGAAATAAGAAACAAACCCTCTTTTCCACCAGCACAGAGAAGGACAGGCTGTCAGCCAGCAGGCCCATGCGCAGATCCCACCATACTCACAGCCAGGCCTGTCCAGTGGGGGGAACAAAGAAGGTCCTGCCCGGGTGGAGCTGACATTCCAGTGGGTGCTGGGTTATGAAGGCAGAGAAACACTGGGGCTGAGGTGGGGGCTTTCCCCAGGGAGGATGTCTTAGTCCATTCTGGCTGTTGTGACCAAAAAAAAAAAACAAACATAAACTGGATGGCTTATACACAGAAATTTATTCTCACAATTCTGGAGACAAAGTCCAAGGTCAAGGTGCTAGCAAATTTTGTGTCTGGTAAGGGACCACTTTCCGATTCCCTGTGTCCTCACACGGCAGAAGAGACAAGGGGGTTAAGGTCTCTCACAAAGGCACTTGGTTGGGTGCAGTGGCTCACACCTGTAATCCTAGCACTTTGGGAGGCCAAGGCTGGAGGATCACTTGAGCCTCGGATTTCAAGACCAGCCCGGGCAACCTGACAAAACCTTATCTCTACAAAAACAAGTCAGAAGAGAAAGTGGGAATCAATTCCTGTCGTTAAGAGTCCTGAGTGGGGCCTCCCAACAGAGACAGGGAGGGTTAGAGTCTCTCCGCTCTCTCCTTCCCTTGCCCTCTGTCCCAGAGGTTGCTGAAGGCTGTTACTGCCCCCAGGCAGGTCTGGGGCAAGAGGCGTAAGCATGCACCCACTGGAAGGGGACCCCACAGCTGGACCTGGCTGTAGGGGACATGGAGTGGCCTTGAGGGACCTGCAGCTGGAGGGAGAAGGAAAGTCAAGGGGCACATACTGGGCAAATGTTAGGTTTCAAAAACCCAGGGAAATCCAGGTACTGCCCAAGGAAAGAACTTCTAGAACCAGGATTTTCGAATTTAGAAAATTCAAAAAATCAAGTGGAAAAGAAGATTGTTTCTGGGAAACAAAGGCCTCCCAGAAAACCAGAAACACAGGTGGAAGTCACGAAAGAAAAGATAGGCTTGGTGGATGTCTCTTCATCTACCTGTGAATGTTAGGGGCTTGGGAAGGAGAAGAGGAAGCAGGTCTGGAGATAGCGAATATGATCAATAAATAATAGTAGAAATTTTCCCTGATCAGAAGAGGGCATGAGTTTGCACATTGAAAAGGTTGGTAGAGTTCCAGGCAGGGTTACTTTAAAGAAAAAGATACACCCTTGGCATCTCCTGGTGACATTCTTGAAATCTACAGATAAAATCAAGGAGGCTTCCCAACAGAATAAACAGATAATTGACAAAGGAGGAAGAAAAAAAAAGAAAAAAAAACGTTGGCAGCAGATTCCTCATCTGTAGCACTGAAAGCCGGAGGGCTCTGGCTGGACTGGGCCCAGGAAGCCTCATCAGAGCATTCACACCATTCGCTGACCAGAGCATTCACACCATTCGCTGACCAGACTCAGAAACATATTTTGCTTGACGTGACTCCCATTCAGGGAAGGGAAGGGAATGGAGGTATCAGTTAGTGCATCAGGACCTGGGGTGATCACTCCCCAGAAGGCCATTACCCTGTTCAATCTCCATGAATACCCTGGGGGAGGGAGATAAACCTTCACAGGTAAGAGGAGTGAGGCTCAGAGACACTGAGTCATTTGTGAGGTCGCTGAGCTGATGAGCAGCTGAGGGAAAATTCAAATCTGGGGAGGGTCTTACCGCATAGTCCAGCATCCCTGGAGCCTCTTGTCCATGCCAGGCGTTTGGAGCAATGGGACATCTCATAAATAGTGTGTGCAACCTCCCAGGGGACAACTTCTGCTGTCAGCTGCCCAGACCAATCAACTGTAGAGAGCAGCAGCCCGAAGATAGGACACCAGCATTGAGTTGGGCAGATGCTGGCTTGACCTTGGGATGTCATGTGCACATACATAAACACACACACAGACACCCCCACTGGACATGAGGATTGCAGAAGCTCACAGGATGTGCCTGGTGCCCAGCAGGTGCATGGTCAATGTTCCTTTCCCCTCCAGCAGCTCCTGCCTACTCTTCCTTGCCAGAACCCCATCCTATCCATCACCCTACACTGCAAGTTTCTGAGCCACTTTAGGTCACGAGTCCCTCTCTCCTCTTCCAGGTGAGGCAGGTATGCTTGGGGGACACCCATTTGACACAGTCGAGGTGAGTCTCCTCACTTGTTTTTTTTTTCTCAGGCACGTACATTGGAGAGAGTTGGAGTGACTGGAAGCCCGTTTCTATATACAACTCCAGGTGGGCAGCTGCTTTTCCAACAGACAGGATTGAACCTTCCTCCCTGGTTTGTCCTGGCAAATTCCTGCTGGGACTGAACCATATGCTGGGTTCATGGCCAAGTCCATCCTCAGCTTGATCAGTTGGGACCAAGATGCTAAGCTTTCCTCCCACCCAGAGCAAGGGCACCCACATTGTTCTAACGCAGGACTCCCTGAAACAGTTTCTTAAAAGAAATAGAGAAGTCGAAACTTGTCAGTATATCCATGAACAGTATATCCACAAACCCATGAACATGATCTTCAGAACAGCAATCATCATTTCAGAAAAACTGGGTCATTGTCTCCCAGGTGCCAGTGTGCAGCTGTGAGGTGTCTGTGCCAGAGGCCTGAGGAAGGGCCCAGGAATGTGGCCTCTTCTTGAGAACTGAGGCACTGCGGCTGTCGCCCTGTGAACTGGTTCCTCCTCAATACACCCCACACCTCAATGAACTAGAGTTCCAGGCTCTCAGATGCCCCAGAATGGAAACCAAGAAAACCCATGTCCTTCAGCTGGACATTCCCAAATAAGTCCCTTCACCCGTTCCTTGTGTTTGGGGTTGTATGTTCTTAAAGTGGCCCAGTGGGACCCTTCCCTGCTGTTTTCCCTGGGCCCCAGGGCAAGCTGTAAATAGCGGTCACCAGGCTAGTCCTGTGTTTGCTGGCAGTACTGAACTTGGCCCCTTTTCCCACTGAGGGAGGGCAAAGCTGACTGCAAGGCAAGACACATCATCCTGAGCCGGGTTTGTGGGAGGCTTTCTGTCTCCTCTTTTTTCAGTGAACCCAGGTGTTGTCAGAGGAAGTAACTTCTTATTGTAGGGTTGGGATTTCATCCAGCACAGGCATAAGGGCCCAGCCTTGGCCTTAAAATGTTCTGTCCCTAGGCCTCATGTAGGTCTGGGCCCCTCTGCCAGCCAATTTTCTGCATGACCTTGGACCGGTCACTGTACCTTTTGTGAGAGGAGGCAGTTAGGGGCTGACTAGGCAGATAGAGATGGAGAGTCTCAGGAGAGAACAACGCCCACAAGGAAGCATGTGCACTGCCCCTGTTATGTAGCTAGCAGGTGGGGATGTGGTTAAGAACTTCCTCTTATACCAGGATGTTTGCTCAGAATGGACTGTCCCAACTTAGGCACAAGCACAATAAATCAACTAAATGTCCTTAACTTGACCCAGCTTATTATAATATCATGAACATGACATCTACATTGCAGTTTTACCACCACCACCCCCAACTGGGCTTTTCTGTGGTGCCTATGGGTAATAATTACAATGGAGTAACTGTGGACAACAATGCACCTGCACAGTAAGAAGTGGAACTAGGAAGCAACCTGGAAGTAGGAGGTTATGTAAGATGCAAATGAGAAAAACATCCCTAGAAAGAAGGGATAAAAACCCTTGGATGAGCTGGTCAGCAGCAACCCACTTTCAGGTCCCCTGTCTTTACTGAGAGCTGTCTTTCTGTCACTTAATAAAACTCTACTCTGCCTTACCCACCCTCCTGTTTCTGCATACCTTATTCTTTGTGGTCACGAGACAAGAGCTTGGAACTTGCTAAATTAAGGAGTAGGGAAACTGCAACATTTCATAGGAGCTCACCCAGGATAACCCAGACCTCTGTTAACACTGTAAAGTTCACCCAGCCCTCCTAATGGTTATATCAAAAAACCCCACAAAGGACAGTCTTAGTGGATCAGGGAAACAAACCCTAGAACATCCCCAGAAAAGGCACCAGACCATGAAGCCAGTTCTCTTGGTCAATGCTATCGACCCTGTCCAGGTCCCCCCTTAAACTTGCCCCATCATAGAAATTTTTGTTCTAGTTGAGTCCAAGCCTCACTGATGCCCCTACAAGAAATGCCTTGTGAATATGGCCCTATTAAGGCACAGGTCCCCTTTTCTCTAAAGGGAAAGCTAAAGGTAGCTCTTTGTAGGTTTTCAGGTGACCCTGGCAGGTATATAAAGGCCTTCCAGGATTTAACCCAAGTATTTGAACTCTCCTGGAAGGACATTATATTACTCTTAAAGGAAACCCTAACCACTGTGGAGAAACAGGCCTCCCTGCAAGTTGCAGAGAAATTTGGAAATGAGCTTTGTACATCCTATAGTGCCAGAGAAGGCAAGGAGCCTTATTCAATTGGAAAGACAGCGTTACCATTGGAGGACCCTAAATGGGACCATGATGATAACATGGGAGAATGGAGGAGGAAACACTTTCAGGTGTGCGTATTGGAGGGCTTAGGAAGGACTAGAGCTAAGCCTTTCAATTACTCAAAACTATGATCAACCGGAGATTAGATGAGAATCCCTCTGGCTTTCTGGAAAGGCTAAGAGAGGACTTGGTGAAGCACACCCCTCTATCACCTGATTCAGCTGAGAGACAACTAATCCTAAATGATAAATTTATTACTCTGGCAACACCAGATATCAGGAGGAAGCTACAAAAACAGACCATAGGACCAGGTAGCACTTTAGAAAACCACCTAAAGGTGATGACCTTGGTCTTTTACAATAGAGATCAGGAGGAGGCTTAGGAGAAAGAGAGGAGATGTAAGAAAAAGGCAGAGGCTCTAGTAGCTGCTCTACAGGACTCCAGACCCCAGGATTGCCTAGGTGCACCTGCTAATTGCTACAAGTGTGGCAAACCAGGGCACTTCTAAGAAGAATTGCCCAGACAGCAAGAGAAGATCACCTTGACCCTGTCCAGCCTGTGGTGGGTACCACTGGAAGGCAGGCAGACTGTCCCCAGAGGTACAGGTCACTGGGTCCAGAGCCAGCCTCACAATTGGTCCAGCAAAACTGAAAGGTCCGAGGACTCGACTCCCCGGCTCCAACATCTCAGATTGCCATCACCATCCAGGAGCCCCAGCTGATTCTGGAGGTCGAAGGGAGGAAGGCGAACTTCCTTCTCAATACCAGAGCTGCCATTTCTGTTCTCCTCTCCTCCCTTGGTACGATTGTGATGGGCATCTCAGGAAAGCCCTTAACCTGATACTTTTCCCAATCCCTTAGTTGTAGCTGGGAAGACCTCTTGTTTACTCATGGCTTTTTAATCATGCCTGAAAGTTCTACTCCTCTGCTAGGTAGGTATATTTTAACTCATATGGGGACCATCATCCTTATGGCTCCAGGACAGAGTCTTTATAAACCCAAAAGTTTGGGCAATTCAGGGAAAAATTGGCTGAGCCACCACAGCCACATCAGTCCAAATCCATTTTAAGGACCCCACTTCATTCCCTAACAAAAGACAATATCCCCTAAATCCAGAAGCTAGGAAGGGGCTCACGCGTGTAATCCCAGCATTTTGGGAGGCTGAGGCAGGCAGATCACGAGGTCAGGAGTTCAAGATCAGCCTGACCAACATGGTGACACCCTGTCTCTACTAAAAGTACAAAAAATTTGTGGGGCATGGTGGTGTGCACCTGTAACCCCAGCTACTAAGGAGGCTGAAGCAGGAGAATCACTTTAACCCAGGAGGCAGAGGTCACAGTGAGCTGAGATCACACCATTGCACTTCAGCCTGGGTGACACAGTGAGACTCTGTCTCAAAAAAAAAAAAAAAAAAAAAAAGGAGGCAGAAAAACATGAAAAGACCAGACTGGCCTAGCCTTCCAGCCTACATCTTTCTCCCATGCTGGATGCTTCCTGCCCTCCACCATCGAACTCAGAGTTCTTCACTTTTGGAACTCAAACTGGCTCTCCTTGCTCCTCAGTTTGCAGATGGCCTATTGTGGGACCTTGTGATCATGTGAGTCAATACTTAATAAACTCATATATATTAGTTCTGTACCTCTAGAGAACTGTGGCTAATACAGATTTTGGTACTGGGAGTAGAATGGTTCTAAAGGAAAAGAATATTAAGGATGGAGTTCTTTCCTTGGTTTAGGGGTTTCTGGAGTTGGCTGCTCAGTATGATTAGACTCGAAAATGCTAAGGACTCCACTTCTAATAGTATGGAGAACACTGATAGTCCTTGGCATGAACTGTTTAGAGAGTTATGCAAAATAAATGCATTTGACACTCCTGATTCACTGCTCATGAGAGGCAAGGAGTTTAGTGACTCTATACGTAATACCTTTGACTATATTTGGAAAACCAAGAAACATAATGAAGCTGGTTGGTTGCCCCTAAGTTCACTGGACAAAGTGATGAAAGAAAATGATGAACTCAGGGATTCTAACTCCTGACTTCAAAAGAGAGAGCTGACCCTTCAATCTGCTAAGATTGCCCTGAGTGAGAGTCTTATCTCCTGTAGAGAAAGAGCTGAAATTGTGGAAAAACAGACACATGCTCTTGTCATGCAAGTGGCTAACCTGCAATGAAAGGTGCATGCACAACCTGGCCAGGTGTCTATTGTTAAAGTGAGGGCATTGACTGGGAAAAAATGGGACCCTGCAACCTGGAGTGGGGATGTGTGGGAGGACCCTGATGAAACTGGGGACATGGAGTTTGCAAACTCTGATAAACCTTTCTTTGCCAGAAGAAACAGCCTCCCCACCCCCAGTAGTGGCAACATCCCCTCCCTGACCCATACTGCCATCAGCCTTTACACTTTTGGAGATAAACCCTGTGCTGCTGCAGGGAAGAGTGATGGCCTCTCCTGAGGTGGTTGCCAGGCAAGATAATGTTGATCCTTCTCAGGAACCACTCCCAACACCTCTGTTTGCTTCTAGACCTATAACTAGACTAAAGTCTTGATGGGCCCCTAGAGGTGAGGTTGAGAGTGTAACCTATGAGGATGTGCACTACAATTGAAAAGAACTGCTTGAGTTTTCTAATTTACATAAACAGAAATCTGGAGAACAGGCATGGAAATGAATATTAAAGGTGTGGGATAATAGTGGAAAGAACATAGAGATGGATTAGGCTGAATTTATTGATTTGGGCCAACTAAGTAGGACTCTGCATTTAATATTGCAGCTCAGGGAATCTGAAAAGGTTCTAATAGTTTATTTGCTTGGTTGGCTGAAATATGGATTAAAAGATGAGCAAGCTGGAAATGCCTGATCTCCCTTGGTTTAATGTAGAGGAAGGGATTCAAAGGCTTAGGGAGATTGGGATGGTGGAGTAAATTAGTCACATTAGACCTACTCATCCCAGCTGGGAGGGTCCAGAAGATATGCCCTGGACCAATGCCTTGTGAAATAGATTTGTGAGGGAAGCATCTGCATCTTTGAAGGGCCCTGTAATTGCTCTTCTCTGTGTGTCAGATCTACCAGTGGGAACTGCAGTCACTCAACTACAAATTTTAAATACAACGGGAAAAATTGGATCCCTAGGTGGTGGCAGCCAAGTGGTGGCACTCAACCGTCAAAGGCAAGGTGGGTGTAGCTACCGTAATGGACAGCAGAGGCACAGCAGCAATCAGAGTAGACTGACTCATGTAGCGCTCTGGCTCTGGCTAATTAATCATGGTGTTCCTAGAAGTGAAATTGATAGGAAGCCTATTGCATTCCTACTTAATTTATATAAAAAGGAAACTTCTAGGTCAAATGAAAAAAAAGACAAATTCAAATTATAAAAGTAGAGAATCACAACCTCTCAGTCAATTTCCAGGCTTGAGCCAGTTTACAGACCCAGAACCCCTTGAATGAAGGGGAGGCTAGGTCCTCTTGGGGAAGGACCCTATTACACTACCCACAATTTATGCTGTTAATCTTTCTCCCTCCCTTCCCCAAAGAGACCTCTGGCCTTTTACCAGGGTAACTGTGCATTACCTGGGAAAAGAAAATGATCAGACATTTCAAGGACAACTGGACACTTGCTCTGAGCTGAGGTTGATTCCAAGAGACCCAAAACATCATTGTGGTCCTACAGTTAAAGTAGGGGTTTATGGAGGTCGGGTAATTAAGAGAGTTTTTGCTCAAGTCTGACTTACAATGGGTGCAGTGGTCCCTGGACTCATCCTATGGTCATTTTCCCAGTGCCACAATGCATAACTGGCACAGACATACTTAGCAGCTGGCAGAACCCCCACACTTGGCTCCCTGACTGGTAGAGTGAGGGCTATTTTGTGGGAAAGGCCAAATGGAAGCCATTAGAACTGCCTCTACCTAGAAAAATAGTAAATCAAAAACAATATCACATCCCCAGAGGGACTGTGGAGATTAGTGCCACCGTCAAGGACTTCAAAGATACAAGGATGGTGATTCCCACCACATTCCCACTCAGATCTCCCATTTGGCCTGTGCGGAAGACATATGGATCTTGCAGAATGACAGTGGGTTATCATAAGCTTAACCAAGTGGTGATTCCAATTGCAGCTGCTGTACCAGATGTGGTTTCATTGCTTGAGCAAATTAACACATCTCCTGGTACCTGGTAAGCAGCCATTGACTTGGCAAATGTCTTTTCCTCTATTCTTGTCCATAAGGCCCACCAGAAGCAATCTGCCTTCAGCTGGCAAGGCCAGCAATATACCTATACTGTCCTGCTCAGTGGTATATCAACTCTCTGGCTTTGTGACATAATCTTATTTGGAGAGAACTTGATTGCTTTTCACTTCCACAAGATATCACACTGTTCCATTATATTGATGACATTATGCTAATTGGATCCAGTGAAAAAGAAGTAGCAAACGCACTGGACTTACTGATGAGACATTTGCATGCCAGAGGATGGGAAATAAATCCAACTAAAATTCAGGGACTTTCCACCTCAGTAAAATTTATTTTCTTTTATTTATTTATTTATTTATTTATTTATTTATTTATTTATTTATATTTTGAGATGGAGTTTTGCTCCGTCACCCAGGCTGGAGTGCAGTGGCATGATCTTGGCTCACTGCAACCGCTGCCTCCTGGATTCAAGCGATTCTCTTGCCTCAGCCTCCCGAGTAGCTGAGATTACAGGTGCATACCACCAAGCCTGGCTAACTTTTGTAATTTTAGTAGAGACAGGGTTTCACCATGTTGGCCAGGCTGGTCTCGAACTCCTGACCTCAGGTGATCTGTCACTTCAGTCTCCCAAAGTGCTGGGAATACAGGCATGAGCCTCTGTGCCCAGCCCTCAGTAAAATTTCTAGGGCTCCAGTGGTGTGGAGCCTGTGGAGATATTCCTTCTAAGGTGAAGGATAAGTTCCTGTACTTGGCCCCTCCCACAACCAAGAAAAGGTATAATGCCTAGTGGTACAATTTGGATTTTGGAGGCAATACATTTCTCATTTGGGTTTGTTAATCTGGCCCATTTATCAAGTGACCCAAAAGGTTGACAGTTTTGAGTGGGGTCCAAGACAAGAGAAGGCTCTGCAACAGGTCCAGGCTGCTGTGCAAGCTGCTCTGCCACTTGGGCCATATGACCCAGCAGATCTAATGGTGCTTGAGGTGTCAGTGGCAGATAGGGTTGCTGTTTGGAGGCTTTGGCAGGCCCCATAGGTGAATCACAGCAGAGGCCTCTAGGATTTTGGAGCAAGGCCCTGCCATCTTCTGCAGATACTATTCTCCTTTGGAGAGACAGTTCTTCACCTGTTACTGGGCTTTCAAGGAAACTGAACATTTGACTGTGGGTTATCAAGTCATCATGGAACCTGAACTGCCTTTCATAAACTGGGTGCTTTCTAACTCATCTAGGCATAAAGTGGGTCATGCACAGCAGCATTCCATCATCAAATGGAAGTGGTATATATGTGACTGGGCACAAGCAGGTCCTGAGGGCACAAGTAGGTTACATAAGGAAGTGGCTAAAATGCCCGTGGTCTCCACTCCTGCCACCTGCCTTCTCTCCCCAAGCCTGCACCGATGGCCTCATGGGGAGTTCCCTATGATCAGTTGACAGAGGAAGAGAAGACTGAGGTCTGGGTTCACAAACAATATGCAGGCACTACCCAAAAGTGGAGAGCTGCAGCACTGCAGCTCCTTTCTAGGACACCTCTGAAGCAGTGAAGGGAAGTCTTCCCAGTGGGCAGAACTTCGAGCAGTGCACCAGGCTGTGCACTTTGCATAGAAGGAGAAATGGTCAGATGTGCAATTATATACTGATTTGTGGACTGTAACTAATGGTTTGGCTGGCTATTTGGGGACTTGGAAGAAGTATGATTGGAAAATTGATGACAAAGAAATTTGGGGAAGAGGTGTGTGGATGGAATTCTCTCAGTGGTCAAAACTGTGAAGACATTTGTATCCCATGTGAGTGCTAACCAACCAGGGCCCTCAGCAGAGGAGAATTTTAATAATCAAGTGGATAAGGTGACAAGTTCTGTGGACCCCACTCAGCCTTTCCCCAGCTACCCTTGTCATCACTCAATAGGCCCATGAACAAAGTGTCCACGGTGGCAGGGATGGAGGTTACCCATGGGCTCAGCAACATGGACTTTCACTCACCAAGACTGACCTGGCTATGGCTACTGCTGAGTACCCAATTTGCCAGCAGCAGAAACCAACACTGAGCCCTCGATATGGCACCAATCCTCAGAGTAATCAGCCAGCTACCTGGTGGCAGGTTGATTATATTGGACCTCTTCCATTAAGAAAAGGGCAGAGGTTTGTACGCACTGGAATAGACACTTACTCCAGATATGGATTTGCCTATCTTGCACACAACGCTTCTGCCAAGACTACCATCTGTGGACTCACAGAATGCCTTATTCACCATCGTGCTATTCTACACAGCATTGCCTCTGACCAAGGCACTCACATTATGGCTAAAGAAGTGCAGCAGTTGGCTCGTGCTCATGGAATTCACTGGTCTTACCATGTTCCCCATTATCCTGAAGCAGCTGGATTGATAGGATGCTGGAATGGCCTTTTGAAGTCACAATTATAATGTCAACTAGGTGACAATACTTTGCAGGGCTGAGGCAAAGTTCTCCAGAAGGCTGTGTATGCTCTGAATCAGCACCCAATATGTTTCTCCCATAGCCAAGATTTACGGGTCCAGGAATCAAGGGGTGAAAGTGGAAATGGCACCACTCACCACCACCCCTAGTGTTCACTAGCAAAATGTTTGCTTCCTGTTTCTGCAACATTATGTTCTACTGGCCTAGAGGTCTTAGTTCCAGAGGGCGGAACGCTGTCACCAGGTGACACAACAATGATTCCGTTAAACTGGAAGTTAAGATTGCCACCTGGACACTTTGGGCTCCTCCTACTTTTAAGTCAACAGGATAAGGGAGTTACAGTGTTGGCTGGGATGATTATCTCGGACTGTCAAAGCGAAATCAGTCTACTATTCTACAATGGACGTAAGGAAGAGTATGCATGGAATACATGAGATCCATTAGGGCCTCTCTTAGTATTACCATACCCTGTGATTAAGGTCAATGGAAAACTATAACAGTCCAATCTAGACAGGACTACAAATGTCCCAGACCTTTCAGAAGTAAAGGTTTGGCTTGCTCCACCAGGAAAAGAAACCACAACCTGCTGAGGTGTTTGCTGAAGGCAAAGGGAATACAGAATGTGTAGTAGAAGAAGGTGGTTATCAATATCAGCTACGACCATGTGATCAGCTGCAGAAAGGAGGACTGTAGTTGTCATTATGATTTCCTCCTTCTTTTGTTAAAACATGTTTGTGCATGTACACACTTGTACTAAGAAAATATCTTCATTTCAGTTTTCCTTTATCATGTGACATAAGATTTTTTGACTTCATGTCAGGATTTAAGTACTGTTAACGTTATGTAATAGTATTTGGGTTGGGGATAGGTGCACTTCCAGTTGTATGAAGGATAGTTGTATTATGTTAGGTGTAATTATGACTTTATTATTGTCCTTTTTGAAGATTATGTATGATCTTAGGAGATGTGTATGGGTTCAAGTTGACAAGTGGTGGACTTGTGATGGTTAATACTGAGTGTCGACTTGATTGGATTGAAAGATCCAAAGTATTGATCCTGGGTATCTGGGAGGCTGTTGTCGAAGGAGATTAACATTTTGAGTCAGTGGGGTGGGAAAGGCAGATCCACCCTTAATATGGGTGGGCACCATCTAATCATCTGCCAGCGTGGCTAAATGTGAAGAGACTAGACTGGTCCAGCCTCCCAGCCTACATCTTTCTCCCATGCTGGATGCTTCCTGCCTTCAAGCATTGGACTCCAAGTTCTTCAGTTTTTGGACTCAGACTGGCTTCCTTGCCCCTCAGCTTGCAGATGGCCTATTGTGGGACCTTGTGATCATGTGAGTTAATAAGAAAATCATATATATATATATATATATATATGTATATCTTTTTAGTTCTGTCCCTCTAGAGAACACTAATACAGCAGTTAATATTTATACTAAGTATGGTTTCTTAGTTATCCATGCCCATAGCACTATCTGGAAAGAGAGACGCTTCCTCACAGCCAATGGGTCTCCCATTAAACACCATCAGGAAATTGACAGGCTACTATTCTCAATCCTCTTTCCATGGGAAGTGGCAGTAATACATTGTAAAGGCCACCAAAAGGGGAGATAAAATAGCCGAGTGAAATAAGTTGGCAGACTAAGCTAAATTGGCAGCAAGAGCGCCCCATATTTCTGATACACTTGAGGTCCCCCTGATCTGGAAGGGCTCCATAAAAGAAAAAAAAAAAACCTCAGTATTCTCCTGTGGAGATATAATGGGCCACCTCTCAGGGAAAGAGCTTTCAGCTCTCAGGATGGTGACACTCAGAGGATGGCAATAGGTAAAAAATTATTTAAAATGATCAAACAGGTACTTAATGTTTGTGAGGCTTGCCTTAAAAATAACGCCAACTAACAGATTCTTCCCCCAGAACACAAAGAATAGGAGGCGACCCAAGGGAAGACTGGCAGATGGATTTCACCCATATTCCAAGGATAAGGGACATCCAGCCTCTGTTCGTATGGGTGGATACCTTCACTAACTGGGTAGAAGTATTCCCATGCCAGACAGAGAAAGCCTCTGAGGTAGTAAAAGTACAAATCAATGAGACAATTATTTGCTTTGGACTCCCTAAGTACCTCCAGAGTGATAATGGTCTCGAGCTTACTGAACCACAGGGCAATTTCCTCCCACACTTAGTAAGGAAACACCTGAGCTAAATAAAAGAGACACCCCTACAATGTTTGATGTCACACTGCTGCCCATTGCCAGGTTACCAGAGATAATTTGGACAGTCTCATGCCATCTCTGTTTAGCTACCTAGTCAAGTATCTGCTGGACTTCTAGGCCACCGAAAGATGGCCACAGAGGGGTGAATAAATAGGCTGAGGGTTCTTGGGAAGAAAGACACGATGAGGCAGTAGCAGGTGGGGAAGAAAAGAAGACAGACTTTCACAATGGAATTAGGCAGTGGGGAGAGATCAGTTTCCCCACATCAGGGAGAAGAAGGTATAGGTGGGGAAGGGGGTGGCCGGGAGCAGAAGGAAGAGGACTCCAGATGGAAAGGGAGCCGCCGTGCACGTGGCAGTACCACTTGGAGAGGTCGTCTTCATACCGTCAAGCCTTTTCCCCTGGGCTTTTGATTATATCTGTGCCCAATTTCTCGTCCTCTCTGCAGATGCTCAGTAGGGGCTACCTCATTCTCGTGCTGTTCTTGTGTGGCTTTCTGGGCAGTAGGGATCTTGAACTTCCTTTCTAACACTGTGCCAGGCAAGGCAGGGAGCATTCCTCTACCCTTTCTCTTGTGCCAGCCTGGAAAGGTGCGGTCTAGATTTCAGTGAGAACCCTGCCAGCCGAGCCCTGTGCACCCACTACCTTAACACAGAGTATTTTCCCGCCAGAACCCCTGCTGTGTTCTCCCGGCCCAAGTAGGGGATTCCATGCCTTCCCTTTCATGGTCTTAGCACCAGCAGCCTAGTTTCTCCCTTCCAGAGTCTCCAGGGATGGCAAATGTAAGTGGAGACAAACCTCATCAGGTGCTCATCCCCTGAAAGGTTAAGTGTGTATTTGTGGCTGTGGTGCCTTTGTGTTTTCATTCTCTTTCCATTTTTGTAAAATTTGGTCGTCTCTGTGGTTTTATACTTGGTCAAAAGTACTTGTCTTGGTGATGCACTATTGTATGCATGAGAGAATTGGGGGAATGCCCATGTGGTACAAGGAAGGACCCCTGACCCATTTCCTTCTCTGTGGTCCCCGGCATTAGATTGGGGGTTCTGGGAGAGGCAGGTGAATGTCCTAATGTGGATTGTTTATTTTAACTGGAGTGTTTTGAAGTCTTTGGTGTTGCTCTGAGAGAGGACATCGCCACCTGGTGCTCATGAGGTGTCTGTGCCGAACAATAAATGGCAAATGAACAACCACAAAATTGTTGCTGTTGTTGACCTTCTGCTTTTTGTAGATGAGTGCACCTATCTGTGAGGGATTTCGGTTACCTCCCTGAGTCTGTGAGCAACCACAAGCCCTTCCACTGGATGGGGGAAAAGTCCCTTCAACCCCCACTTAAATATATATATATATATTCTACATTGTTCTCACCCACATATTCGACCTGGTTAGACTCTTCACCTAATGGAACAGACAATATGGCTGGGAAAATAAGTAAGTGAAAATGTGGGAGAAAAATCATTGTTAAAATTGTGAAAGTTCATTTTTAAAGGTTCCTTCGCCTGACTACAATATGATACATGTTTGAATTGTTGCTTCTGCCTGTTGTTTCTCAAATAAATGTTTAATGTTAATCATCTCAGAACTGACAAGAACACAAAAATAAAATGCAAATGCAGAGCCACCTTTGTCACCCAAATCTGTGTCTATTTCTGATAGTCCATGGGATGTGGTCTTCTTGGAAGCCAGGGTTGGTCTCCTCACAGACCCCAGCGTAAGACCACCAGTTAGGAACCCAGGACTTGGAAGGCAGAGCCTGTGAGCTCTTCCATCCAGGATCTGACTCTGCAAAATGACTTGATGAATGCAACTTGCAGACTCCCATGTTCAGACTTCATATGCATGAGCCGTTGGACACAGGGTTTCTTCGTACATACTTTAATGCATGCTTATGTGCAATCTTGTTAGTGGGAATATAAATTTGTGAAGAACCTCTCATTTCAATACGCAGTTAAGGCATTAAAAGCCTGGGAATTGGGGGCTATATTTTTCCTTTCTGACTCAATAATCTCCAAAGAATTCATAGGAAGTCAGTATTTGCAGACAAGTGGTTAACTTGGCTAAAACATGCAAAGCACTCAGAACCCACAAAACACTCAGAGGTTTAGAAGAACGTTTTATGCTTAAGAGGCAGGGTTAAGTAAAGGGGCTATAGAAATCAGTGTCCCTGGCTGGGCAGTCAGGAGAGCAGGGCTCAAATTCTATGACTCACTTCTCTGTATCTCAGCTGGAAATGAATGGGTGTCCTTGTTCCCACCTTCCCACACGCTGTGATACTTCAAACTCCTTGGTGAAGGGCCTCTTCTCATCCCAAGATCTTGATTGTGAACATTAACAAAGAGAATAGTCATCCTATTCTCTCCTTCTATGAAGGAGAGAACTCAGTAATGATATTCGATTTGGTGAATAAATATATCATTTAAAAAACATTTTGTGGGGGAACACGACAGTGGTGGAGTAATTACAATCAGATGAGATTGGTATTAAAATTGAGTAAGACCCCAACTATTGCCAGTTGACAATCATGTGTCCTGCTAACTGCCCCAGGGCTCTCAACCTGGAACTGAAATAAATGGGTTGCAAATGGTGCTGGATGCCTTTTTCAGTTCATTTGAAAACATGGATTTGATCATGGTCAGCTCCTTTTCTGCTGGAAAAAAAAAAGGAAGGGTCCATAATTGGTGTTACCTACTCTGTTTTGGTTTTAGGGAAGAAATAATACTTAGATGTGGGCTTACTTTAAATTCTTACCTTTTTCACCCCCAGAACAATGCAAACTTACTGAAATGTGGCGTGTGTGTGTGTGTGTGTGTGCATATAACAGGAAGACGGGAAGGGTAAGGACCATTATTGGAAGAAGAAGGGGTTGTACTTTTGTAACATAGAACATGAAACCATAAAATTTGGTCTATCCAAATCTACAGCTCCTTTCAATGCCCCATTTATGATGAGCTAAGAGGAAGGAATCAGGTAGTTGGCTGTGGGTAAGAATTTCAGTTTCTCCTGAGCACCAGAATCTTTTTCAGTTTTTATCTGTCTTTCCTTACTCCTTGTCTACAAACTGTCCCTTCCCCATTGACCCACTAATAGAAGCTTATATGTCAAAATATTTTCGGAGGACTTCATGACACTAGTCAGAAGTCCAAGAGTGGTCTGGTCTAAGGAAGACTTAATGGGGCAGCTGGAAAAAAGTGGAATTGGCTCAGGCAACATCTTTCTTTTCAGATGCTGTTTAGATGACATGGAGGAGATAACACAGTCTGTCAACAGGGAGGCCCAAAAGTTAAAAAGCAGTGGCCAAGTGTCTTTTCAGGGTTTTGCTAGGCTCTAGTAACATGAAATTCAGACAACTTTAAAGGTGGGGAGTGGGGAAGAGAGAGAGAGAGAGGTGCCTTTAAGCAGAAATTTTTACAGCACACACGTTGGAAACCACTGCAGACTTCAGAGTAAATGCATAGCTTCCAAATCCAAATGTTCACATTCCCACTCCTCTGCTTTTACACAAATGCCTTCAGGTGAAGAAAGTGACACACATTGGGAAAGGGTATCTGCTTCCTATTTTAGTCCCAGGATGACTTTTGCTTCAAGAGTCCCAACTGTTCCCTCTCCCCAACCCCACCCTTGTCCATGTAGCAATATGAATTTCCTGGCCCAGAGACCTAAACAAGAAGTCTCAAATTTCTATATGATTTTGGTTGCACTTGTCATTTCAATACTTAGGAAAACAGAATTAATCAGAAATGACCACGCTGTTTGGAGATGAGAGAAACCCTTTTCAGGGAGAGATTTCAGATTTAATGCTCTTGGTCAGGGGTGTCTCCAGTTGCTGCAGAGCCTGGAACCAAACTCTGCCTCTTCCAAAATGCCCAGTATCCCCTCTTCTTGAAATTCCCAGTGCCATAGATGGCCAGGGTGAAGACAACAGCCAAAATGGTGGTGGCCCCCACTGCGATACCAGCTGTAGTCCCTCCTGACAGCCCACCACTATCCCCATGGATGGCATTCATGGTGCTGTGCAGCTCTATCGGCTCCCAGCCTCCACTGGTTGGTATGGGAATCTTTAATCCAGGATCTCGCATTCTCAGAACTGGTCACTATGACAGCATTGGTGTCAGCCTAACTCATAAGGGGCGGCTGGGTGAAAGGCGGGAGACTAGCAGGAGGAAGGAACTTTTCTGTAAAGAGCCTGGCCTTGACGCAGTAGGACACTTGGCATCCATCGCTGATGAGGGCTAGGTGCTGGCTGAAGCCCCTTGGCCACTTTTTCAGGGAATGTGCCCCTAAATCTTTGGATATGCCTGGATCTACCAGGGTGTACCCAACTGTGCAGCTGAAGAACCCACCAAAAGGGACCACAAACCTGCTTCCCAACTCATAGTCCTGAGAAATGCAGACCTTGAGGTTTTCAAAGAGTCTCAGTGGAAAGTAGCCGGCTGGGCATGACTGCCCATTTGTCATGGGGTTTATGCTCTTGCTGCTGAAGAGGCCTCCAAAAAGCAGTCCTGAGTTCTTAGGTACTTGGCTACTGGCCACACACCAAAAAGCCCTAAATTCAGCCTTTGCCACCTGGAACATATCTTCACACACGGTCTTGCAGAAGACAAGGAGGGTGCACTTCTTACAACACTCCAGATGGTTGTAACCCTCCTCACGAGTCTCGGATAGCAGGTACACTGGGGAGTAATCAGAGGGGCAGGAGAAATCACCAGTGAGTGGATTCTTCTGCTCCAACTTTTGGCAGAGGAGGACATCCCTATTCTCTGAGAGCTGAGTGCATTGCTGATAAACCCCACCGAAAGAGAAGTTGGTCATTTTCCCCTCGCAGGAGCCATCATCCATGTTGGCCTGAAAATTGAAGTTGGGAGAATTGAGATCTGTGCAGCCAGGGTAGGTGTTGAATGTGTAATAGCGCTTCACAGCAGTTTCCACCGTCTTTGACACCTTCCTCACCAGGGGGCCTGGCAAGTCAGGCAGCATGTTGGGGTTGATGAAGAAATGCAGCGGCAGGCCAGAGCGGTCGATGGCCACCAGGTGGTTGGTGGTTGGCCACCTGTTGCCAGGCCTGGAGGGTGATGCCTGGGTAAAAAGGAACCCCTCCATACCCCCTCTGCACCCTGGAATTGGTTCGGTTTGAGAGGTAGCTCTTGGTAAGGACATCCTGCGAGATATAGTTTTCCTCAAATTTGAAGTTCACGGTGTTTTGGAAGGCAAGTCCAGCAGAGGCAGTCACGGCACTACGACTGCTCTGGCTGTCTTGGAGAAAGGAGGCCTTGATGTGGTCCTACTGGATAAGAGCAGCCCCAGCGTCGACACTGGTGATGACGTGGGTGCCATAGTTGAGGACCAGGAGTTCTGCCAGGTAGGTGGCCATCCTCGTCTGGTTGTTCTCTAGACGGTCAGAGATGTCAAGGAGCTCCTTCCTGAAACCTGAGCTTAGCTCTACAGTTGGGTTGATTTTGACTGTGTAGACGAGGTTTCTTACCTGAACTCGGGTAGTTATAGCTTGGTCCTTCACTTGGAGGGTTTCATTCTCTGGAACTCAGCAGAGAACTTGCCATTGACTTTGGAAAAGAGAGAGAGATCTGTGTTGATGGAGTAGGAGGTGCTGCTCTGGTAATTAACCCAAGATTCCAGGATTTCTGAGTTCATCTCCAGGTTGCTCTGTTTCTGGGGAATGGTGAAGATTTCATCAGGGGTGATATACTGTCCATCCTCAGTTGTCCTGCAGTTGGTGTAAGTCAAGTCCATCACCCATCCCATATCCACATTCTGCAGATTGTCCCAGCCCCCCTCCAGGTAGGACTTCCAGGACAGGCAGTTTCAAGGCATCCTTGCATTTTTGAACTCCAGCTTCCTCTGTCTCTCCCAAAGGCTTGCCTGATGTAGCCCATGCTGCCACTGCCCAGAAGAGGATGGTGGCCCTGAAGCTGTTCATGGCTCAGACAGCCCCAGTCACACAGGAGCCTACACAGCGGCCAGCAAACTTCAGGCAAACTAAATGGGGAAAAAGAAAGCAGCTGTGGAAACAGTTCTCCAAAATTCAACAGTTTTCCAAAAGCTACCAGTTTCTCTTTAAGCTAATCTAATTGCAAAATAAGGAAATGAGAGTTGGTTGGAATATGAAAGTCCATCAGGACTTTGAAAAATTTATGCCATGCCACACATGCAAACACAGCCCTACTTTCCCAAGAGTTAAGTATCCTAATTTTCCCCCAGCCCTGGCTGGTTACTCTGCTGCAGGGGTGTGCACTTAGAAAAAGTGTGACCCCACCACACCCTACTACTTCTGCCACCAGAAAGATTGTCTTTTCTTTTTTCTCACTCTCTTGGGCTTGATGTTTTACATTTTCCCTGATTGCTGTTTCCTGGGACTCGAATTCCAGTTTCCTTTTACTGGAAACACAGAGGCAAATGACAACATCATCCTTACTGAAACACCCTGCCTCCACCATACCCATGCAAGCTGTAAGTCAAGGCCAACCCGGTTTCCCATTTTCCTGGGGGTGGAGGCTGTTTCCACAAAAGAGAGGAGTGAAACTCTTGGACACTTGTCCTGTAGGTTTCATTGTTATAAGCCCTAATAGTTCTGCCTTCGGGGATGACATTATCTGGGGCAGAGCTGACAAGGCCTGGAAAGGATTCTGTTAAAATATGCTGAAACACCGCAGTTTGCATTGTCCTAAGCATTCAGAGTGAGAGCAAGGGGCCCCCATACTGACCTGTGTTCTTTCAGGTAGAAATATTCAAGACAAAACCACACTATTATCTAGATGTTGAATTATCAATGGCAGACAGGGGCCAAGGAATATATGTGTATGTGTACACACATTTATATAGCCCCTGTGTGTGTGCATTTTGCATGAAATTGGTGCCTGTTATACCTTTAATTTTTCATTTCCTTGCTAAGTGTGTGTATTCAGTTTAGGTGCATAAAAAGAATGTGGCTCTTCATTACTCAGTATTTTTCAAATCAAAACCGCAGTGACATACCATCTCACACGAGTTAGAATGGCAATCATTAAAAAATCAGGAAACAACAGGTGCTGGAGAGGATGCGGAGAAATAGGAACACCTTTACACTGTTGGTGGGACTGTAAATTAGTTCAACCATTGTGGAAGACAGTGTGGCAATTCCTCAAGGATCTAGAACTAGAAATACCATTTGACCCAGCCATCCCATTACTGGGGATATACCCAAAGGATTTTAAGTCATGCTGCTATAAAGACACATGAACACGTATGTTTACTGCAGCACTATTCACAATAGCAAAGACTTGGAATCAACCCAAATGTCCATCCGTGACAGACTGGATTAAGAAAATGTGGCACATATACACCATGGAATACTATGCAGCCATAAAAAGGATGAGTTCATGTCCTTTGTAGGGACATGGATGCAGCTGGAAACCATCATTCTCAGCAAACTAGCGCAAGAACAGAAAACCAAACACCGCATGTTCTCATTCATAGGTGGGAATTGAACAATGAGATCACTTGGACACAGGAAGGGGATCATCACACACCGGGTCCTATTGTGGGAAGGGTCGAGGGAGGGATAGCATTAGGAGACATACCTAATGTAAATGATGAGTTAATGGGTGCAGCACACCAACATGGCACATGTATATGTGTAACAAACCTGCACATTGTGCACATGTACCCTAGAACTTAAAGTATAATAAATAAAAAAAAGCAGCAATTCATTTGCTACATCATTAGAAGAATATAATATCATACATGTCTTTTCATATGCCAATGCAAGCTCTATTAGAGACCATAATTTAAAACAATGTTTCCAGGTCCATTGATCTGGTGCCAGGATTGATTGAGACCCAACTCTGTTAATTCTTTAGGACAATTAGGCTGTGTCTTAGTACACTTAATGATAGCCGGGGACTACAGGGGAGTCAATGAAGCTCCCAGTTGCATCCTTAACATTCCCAAAATTATACCATGCACCAGATGCAGTGCTGAGACTGAAAAAGTCAGGTTGCAATTCACAGGTATCACTACACCATCACCTGTATGCATCCTGGAAAGAAGATTGCAAGGAATTGAATTCCTCTGATGGTCATTGATGCAACTAAGAAGTGTTTTTAGAAAGAATGAGGCTAGTTGCTTAGCTTACCAGGCTCAGTTTCACTAGTTATTATAAAAACCATGATGGTGTTCTGTAAATCCAGAAATACTGCATTCTGCGTCTTTTTTTTTTTTTTCCAAGACAGAGTCTCACTTATTTGTAGGCATGGTCCCACTATGATCATGGTCCCATGATCAGCATGGGAGTTTTGACCTGCTCTATTTCTAACCTGGGCCTTTTTACCCCTGCTTAGGCAACCTGGTGGTCTGCTCCAGGAAGGTCACCATAGTGATGCTGAACTTAGTGCAGACACCCGATTGGCATAGCACACTACAGCCCAGAACTCCCGGACTCAAGTCATCCTCTTGCCTCAGGCTCCAGAGAAGCCAGGACTACAGGCACGAGATACTGTGCCCATCCATTCTGAGTGTATTTGTGCCACGGTTATCATGCTTCTAGGAGTTGGCATCAGCTAGCCAAGAGGGATTAATTTATGAATCAGTGCCCAGTCTATATTTGGCTAGAGAACCAAATTTTGCATAAGATCTTCTGGTTAATTTATAAATCAGTTAGTTATAAATATATTCCTCAGCAGCATGATCCCAGAATTAGAAAAATGAGAGCTGAATGCCCTTGAGTACTTCCAATAAATCTGTTGAAATATATACACATTTCTCTTCAAACTATTTCTGGGATTGTTCATCAAAATTAGAATACTCTCTCACTTACACCACTTTGGAGACAAGCTGACAATTTGTCACCCTCTCCTTTCTCTTTAGTAGATCCTGATGAGCCTTCACTCTCCTGAAATGAGAATACAAGCAAGGTTAATAAAAATAATTCTATATTCTGGTATTCCTATTTCTCCAGATGCCCTGTCACTGTAATTTTTATTTCTTCTACAGCCTTTGACTTCATTTTATTACAGAAATAAAGGAAAATAACTAAAAGAACCAAAAAGAGCAAAATTACATTGTATTCACAAGACAAAATATTTTACAGCCACCACAATTATTACAAACAATTTTAATAGCATGAGAGAGTCTTATGCCATATTGTTACTGAAAAGCAGTCCTGATCCAGATCCCAAGAGAGGATTCTTGAATCTTACGCAAGAAAGAATTCAGAGTGGGTCCATAGAATAAAGTGAAAGCAAGTTTATTAGAGAAGTAAAGAAATAAAAGAATGCCTATTGCATAGGCAGAGCAGAGGTGTGTGCTGCTTGACTAAGAATACTTATTGTTATTTCTTGATTATATGCTAATCAAGGGTTGGATTATTCGTTAGTTTTCCAGGAAGAGGTTGGGCAATTCCCAGAACTGAGGGTTCTTCCCGTTTTTAGACCATATAGGGTAACTTCCTGACAACGTTGCCATGGCATTTGTATAAACTGTCATGGTACTGGTGGGAGTGTCATTTAACATGCTAATGCATTATAATTAACATATAATAAGCAGTAAGGATGACCAGAGGTCACTGTCATTGCCATCTCAATTTTGATGGGTTTTCACCAGCTTCTTTACTGCTTGCTTTTTTGGTTTCTTTTCTGTTTGTTTGCTTGGTTTTTGAGACAGTCTCTGGTTCTGTTGCCTGGGCTAGAGTGCAGTGGCACAATGTCAGCTCACTGCATCCTCTGCCTCCTGAGTTCAAGCAATTCTCCTACCTCAGTCACCTGAGTAGCTGGGACTCCTGGCACACACTACCACATCCAGCTAATTTTTGTATTTTTAGTAGAGATGAGGTTTCACTATGTCGACCATGGTTGGTCTTGAACTCCTGGCCTCAAGTGATCTGCCCACCTCAGTCTCCCAAAGTTCTGGGATTACAGGTATGACCCACGGTGCCCAGTCGACTGCATGCGGTTTTATGAGCAAGGTCTTATGACCTATATCTTGTGCCAACTTCCTCTCATCCTGTGACTTAGAATATCTAACCTACTGGGAATGCAGTCCAGCAGGTCTCAGTCTTATTTTAGCCAGCTCCTAGTGAAGATGAAGTTGCTCTGGTTCAAATACCTCTGACGTATTTCCCCCATGCCTTTTATAAGAGAACCCTTAATCCTAAGGGTTGTAGAGGGATGAAGATCTATCCTCTGTAATTTTTCATGCTGAATAGGGGCCAAGATATTTCTGCCTAACTATTAGGGTCTCTTGTATTCAGGGTAGAAAGGAGCTCAGTAGGAAAGCACCAGTATGGTGAGACACATTCATAACTGACAAAAGGTGATATCTGGAAAATTAATAAGTATTCAATTTATGAAGACATTTCAGTAAGCTTATTGTGCATTCCTACACAAGGAGTACAACAGCAAATATGATCCACAACCATAAAGCAAAATAAGTAAAATTATCCCAAGCAAACTAAATAAGATGGTTTTCCATGAAATGGGCAACTGTTGGAAGCAAAGTGATATGGGGTTGCTAGCTGATTCCAATATGTGTCCAGAACTAGAATATTGGTCTAGATTTTTGCATTACATATCCCTCTTGTTTTTTCTGAGCTACAGCCGGAGACCACTGGTTGGTTCACAAGAATAAACATAGTCATTATAAATTGCAGAAAAAAAAACTCTAAAACAACTGATGAGAGAATGTAATAGCAGGTGTACCATCATTTTTGAAACATCATCTTTTCTCTCTCCAGTCACCCATTTTTACTAATGATAAATTATGGTAAGACTAATTTACTTTATTATACTTAGCCTGATTATTTGTATGAAGTGCAGCAAAAATAATTAGTTTTCACATAGGCTTTTAAAATTGGCTTTGATGGAACTCTGCTCCATAAGGAACATCAGATAAGACCTTTTTTAAGGCAAGCTCAACCATGGGTTTGTATACCCAAATACCTATGAGTTGAGCAAATTCCTCTCCTCTTGAGGTCCCAAGGGAACTTGGGGCTCCTGGGCCTGTCAGAAAGTGACATTCTTTACTTACCACAGGTTAGGAATCCTGTACAAGAACTGTGTAGACAAGATATGAGGCCAGTTTTCAAATTTGATTCCTTAAAGGAAAGCACTTTATTTCAGTCAAAGCTTTGGTAAAATAACCAGTTTCTCTAATTGTGTCCTCTTGCAAAAGAAAACAGATTCTTACTGCACTTATGCAAATAAGTATATTGCCATAAGTTAACAATACTCATAAATAGTTTCAAAATCCTGGAGAAATCAGGTAGAGAGAAACAAATATGCTCCCAATTTTTTATAAGAGTATATTTTACTCAATTGTTAAAAACTGTGAATAACTTAATAGAAAAGTTTTCTTGATTCTGAAAAACAAAACAAAGGATCAGCAATGTCTTACACAAAGTCAAAAAAAGATTACTTCACTCTTCTATTAGTTCATTCCACAAGGTTGACTCCTGTTCTGCTTAATATCAAGAACATTTCAGCTCTCCATGAGTTCTGAAAATTTTTTATTCTATTTTAATATCAAAACCTGCATTTAAAACACCTGTCAAAGTCCTATAACTGATTAAAACCACCTTTTAAAGAAGATTAAATCAAGACAGCAATTGTCCATGGATGAAAAAATCCCTTAGGGCAGCCTCTATTAAAACTGCAATTAACTAGGAATTTTGGTTTCTTCTGTGGCATATAACAATTTTTATTTGATTTGATTTTTATGTAGTTAGTTATGTATGCATGTGTGTAAGTATGTATTTACTTATTATTGAGATGGAGACTTCCTCTGTTGCTCAGGCTGACTGGAGTGTACTGGGGTGATCTCAGCTCAAAGCAACCTCCACCTCAGCCTCCTAAGTAGCTAGAATTGCGGGCATGCAGCATCTATGCCCAGCTAATTGTTTTTGTATTTTCAGTAGAAACAGGGTTTCACCATGTTGGCAAGGCTGGTCTCAAACTCCTGACCTCAAGTTATTCACTCACCTTGACCTCCCAAAGTGCTGAATTAAATGCATGAACCACCATGCCTTATCACAAGAATTTTATGTAACAATTAGAATTATTACTGATAATGTACATTAAGTCATATCAGAATTATAGGCATTTCCTATAATTTTGGAACATATACCCATAACATATTTATACAAATACAGCCCAAAGAGAGCCAAACACCACTTCATATTTGACAATGCTCCTGTATGATTTTTACACCAAATAAGCCAAATTTCACCTTTACATTAGTGTACTATTAATGTTAAACCCAATTCTTAATAAAACCCTATAGATAAATCTAGCCAATTTTAATCAGTTTGACCATAAGATTCTCATAAACCTTTTATAACCCTTTATAAATTTTTGTTAAAGAGCAGACCAGTGCTCTAAGAAAACTGTTATGATTTTATTTCAACATTTAATTTAGGGGAAAACTGAATAATATCCCTTTAACTTTAGCCAATATGTTCACACAGAATTGTTTTCACAAGATTAATCTTTTACAAACTTTCCACAACTTGCTCAACCCCTTAGTTTTATCTTATCTGACTTAAAACAATCCTATAACCTAATCTAAGCAAAAAAAAATTTACATTCCCATGACTTCTTATATAATCTTCAGCAAAAACACATTTCACTTTTCCTACACACCTTTACTGTAAAACTGTTTCTTCAGTAAGTCTCAATTACATGTTACAATGTTAACTCTTAGCAACTTTTACTTTTGGTGAAAAACCTAGTTAGTAAGCAATTTCGATTATGTTGAACAATTTTCAAAAATCAAAGAAGCAGTTTATGACCTTAAAGCATTTAGTAAACCTAATACCTGACCTGCCTAACTTAGAACAAATGTCTACATTTTGAAGATATTTTATTTTACCAACAGTCTTTAGAACTGTCTTTATTTCCTAAAGATTACTTAAGTCACATGAACTAAAAGGCATTACAATTTTATTTTCTGAGAAAATATTTGATTTAAACATTTGTTATTTTAAGCCAATTAAAGCTCTTCCATATCACACACACAATACATAAAAACACACAGACAGAAGATCCAGTACTTGTAAGATTTTTCATTTGCCAGTTTCTTATTTGGATTATTGGCTTCAGGGCAGAGAGCTCATGAAGGAACAGGGTCAAGAAAGCATGCAGGCTATACAGCCTAATTAGCAGGCACAGCTGGAGGGCGAAACAGATCCCCTACACTTGTGTCTCATTTTTATACCAGATCCTAGATCTCCAAAAGAGAAATGATATGGAACAAGACGTTGCTATGATTTTGCTGTGCATTTTATTGCAAAGCAATCTAAAGCCAATCAGCCCATTTTGTGACTAGCTCATCCCCCAATGGGAGTCTTATCTTTCCGTGCAGGGGTGAGGACATCTCCATACCTTCAAGGTGGCCAAGAGCATGCTTCTCTAATCCAAACATGCAAAGAGTCACATATTCTCCCATAACTGCCATTAGATATCCCCCAAAGTATATTTTCTACCTAGTTATTACACACCAAAGCTCTCATAATGTGAAGTAATTTCTGATACTTGCCCACAAGAGTCAAAAATGTCAGATAACACAATGCAAAACAGAACAGAGCCTTAGATTTTGAAAGGAATCTATCCACTTCCAATTCCTGGGGTTTCATGAGAAAAACAAATGCTTTTCCCAAAATAGGGTCTGTGTTTCCTCCTGTTTTTCCCAAGGAGTCCCAGGCTTGAATATTCACGTTTAATTAAGCCAACTTTTCAGCATAACACCCTTAAAAAATAAAAGTCCTTTTAAATCTCTTATTACTTGACTTTAGCCAGGCCAAACAGCCAACACTTCTTTTGAACTTTATCAAACATAACTGCCCATGTAACCTCACAGGTGCTCAGAGAAAGGAAAATTCAAGATGGTTCATGGAGGGGAGGAGAATTAACAAATGGTAAAGGTTACACAGATATCAAACCAGAAGGAACTCATTCCCTGTGCCAGAAATTGAACCCTGGAAGCCATTGTATAATGGCAATGCCTTAGTTGCTGAGCTATAGCACTGGGCAGTTCCCATTACCCTTCCCAGAAGAAGCTTAGAGGAAGCCAATTTTAAGCTTCCAAAGGCTTTTAAGAGCTCAAGATAATTTTTAGGGCTAGCTGACATGAACCCTCAAATTCCTGTTCCCTGGATGTTAGAGACCAGTTGAAAATTCTGCCATGTGGTTATAGGGTCAAGCTCCCAGAGACATAAAACAAGATGAGAGGGAAACTTCATCCAGTTTTTTTTTTCCAAGGACCTGCAATGAAGTTTGTAACTGACCAGTTTGCTGGGCTGGCTTGAACAGCAGGCTTATGGGGTCCTAGCCTGACATTCAATCCTGAGGTACCCCTCTTTATGACTGAATGATACAGAAAGACAAATTTATAGCACAGGGTATATCAGATTTGCTACAGCTTAAGACTAACTTCACAAATATTTTGTCCCATTAATCAAACCTTCACAGAGCAGATAGACAGCAACTTTTGCCATTCATTCAATCTGTTTGCACAGAGAGGGAAAAGGGAAGGGAGAAAAGCATTGCCTGCAGCAGAGTGGGAAAGGTGAGGAGCTCAGGGAGGCCAGAGAAAGACCCACCCATTGCAGTGACACTGTAAAGTAGAGGTGGCCACTTGTCAGTCTCAAAAGATATTTTCCAGCAGTCCCATCAGCTCTCAAGTTTCCCTTTTAGGGAGAAAAAGCTCTTCATGTTCCACGGTCCTGTACGTGCCTAATGCTATCACCCATAGCCATCAGCAAAGAGTTCAAGGCAGAATAATCCAAAGAGAATAATGGTTAACATCCTGTAGTGCTAAACCTGTTCTTAGCGCAGAGGCACTTTACTGAGAGGGAGCCTCTAACTCCTAAATCTTAGGAAGGACTCTAACCTTTCTAAGTTGGGCCTTGAACCCAAGTTTCGTCAAGCGTGTTTTGCCTTTTATTAAGAGGGGCCTTTAACCCCGCCTGTCTTAGGAGAGACTCTAACTCCTCTAAAGTTGGCCTCTAACTAAATTCCATTCTCTACCTGGATACCCCACAACTTACCCAAAGTCAGCCAATCGGTGCTGCAGTCTATTTCCTTTGGGACGGGGGTCTCCTTAGTATCATGCCTTCATGGTTACTGGAAAGATGTTACTGGAAAAGGGTCCTGATCCAGACACCAAGAGAGGGTTCTTGGATCTTGAACAAGAAAAAGTTCAGGGTGAGTTCATAGAGTAAAGTGTAAGCAAGTTTATTAAAGAAGTAAATAAACAAAAGAATGGCTAACCCATAAGCAAAGCAGATGCATATGCTGTTTGACTAAGGATACTTATTTTTATTTCTTGATTATATGCTAAACAAGGGGTGGATTATTCATGAGTTTTCCAGGAAAGGAGTGGGCAATTCCCAGAACCGAGGGTTCCTCTGCTTTTCAGACTTATAGGGTAATATTCTGACGTTGCCATGGCATTTGTAAACTGTCACGGTACTGGTGGAAATATCTTTTAGGACGCTAATGCACTATAATTAGCATATAATGAGAAGTGGGGGTGGCCAGAGGTCACTCTTGTTGCCATCTTGGTTTTGGTGGGTTTTGGCCAGTTTCTTTACTGCATGCTGTTTTATCAGGAAGATCATTATGACCTGCATCTCATGCAGACCTCTATATCATCCTGTGACTTAGAATACCTAACCTACTAGGAATGCAGCCCAGCAGGTCTCAGCCTTATTTTATCCAGCCCCTATTCAAGGTGGAGTCGCTCTGGTTCAAATGCCTCTGACAATGATGTTATGAAAAAAGCATGCTATATATTCAGCATAACCCCAACTATGTACATAACTAGAGAGATGTACACCAATGCATAGACAGTAATTACATCTGGTTGGTAGTGTTTGAAATGCTTGTTCCCAGTGCCATAAAGAAATAGCACTTGAACATAAATTTAATTTCCTCAGCAAGGCCATTTTTTTTAACTTTCTGCAGAAACGGTACTCTCGTGGAGTGCTATTTCTTTACAGCACCAGGGAACAAGCATTTCAAACAATTTGGTGGCAATCCGTATGGGGATACATTCTCCTCCGGGGGTAGTCTCCAGTCCTCTCTCATGAGGGAGTATGCTCCTCTGCCTCATTGCAGTGGCCTCAGAGAGAAGGACTCGAGACCCACCTGGTGTGATGAATAAACCCAGACTCTCAGCATTTGCAGAAAAAAAAAAAAACTTGCCTAGCGACCTGGAGTAAAGGATCCTTACATATCATGTGAACCAGGAAACTGTGCACAGACTGAGGAAAAAAACACCGAGAGACTCAGTAAGGTATTTCCTTGGTGGTTGGGACTAAGGAAAAAGCCACAGGGCAGTAAAGCATTCCTCGGTTAGGATATACCAAGGAGAGAGAGACCACGAGGGCAGTAAAGCATTCCTTGGTTAGGACATACCAAGGAGAGAGAGACCACGAGGGCAGTAAAGCATTCGTTAGTCTGACTAGGGAAAGAAAGCCACAGTGGGCAGTGAAGTATTCCTTAGTCAGAATGTCTTGGAGGTTAAAAAGAGGTGAGAAATTCCCATTGTTGGGGGGGTTGAACCTCAAAAAGAGGTAAGAAATCCCCATGGTGGGGGGTTGAACCTCACACAAACCTCCGATAGTAAAAAAAAAAAAAAAAAAAAAAATTCAAAACTCCCGTCCCCTCTTCTTGAGGAAAGAAAAAGGCTAAGCTCCTCTCCTTCTGGTCATTGCCCTAGAGGAAGGGGAAAGAGAGCGGGGAAACAGCAGCATAGGTGGTTGGCAGAGGCAAAGGGAAGCCCAGCAGAGAAGAAAAAGAAGCTAGGAGAGGAAGTCAGAGAGAAAGAGAGCAAAAACAGCCAGTGTCGCGCCAAACAGCCAGGCACACCAAGGGTTAAGTCCCTCTTCCCAGCCTGGCTCTGTGTGAAAAAGGGAGCAGGGACCAGTGCCAGTAGGAGAGCAGAGGAGGTGAAAGGGCATAATTCCTGCAACTTGCAGCAGGCATCTGCCAAACCTCAGGGCCGGTAATGACCCGGGCTCAGACTGCAGCTGCACAAATCCCACCAAGCCTGAGAAACTAAGTGTAGGAAGAAGGGAAAAAAGTAAAAAGGGAAATCAGAAAAAAACAAAAACAGGAGAGCAGAAAAACTCAGGAGAGAAAAAGGAAACAGGGAATGACAGAGAGAGAGGAAAAAAGAGTGCAAATGAGAGAGAGAGAGAGGGAAAGAATAAGTAAGAGACTGGGAGAGACAGAAATCAAAGGAAGACACAGAGGATGAAACTAGGAAAAGAAATAGTGTAAAAGGAAGGCAGAAAGTTAAGACATGTTGAAGATTGTCTGTGAAAGTCATAAGAAAAGTTATAAAAGGGAATTTATGTAAGAAATATTGTATAATTTAAAAGTAATTAGGCCTCCTGAATGTAAAACTACTTTAAAAAACAGTTTATATACAAGGTATGTAAGAAAAATAAATATACTTTTAATAAAAGGATAAGGAAACATAAGAATATGGATTTTACCTGCATTAGAAGGTTAAAATATATTTTGTTTTAAAAGTTTAAGCAATTTTTAAAATGTTAATTGTAAAGGAAATTCTGTGTGTAAACATCTTGGCTAAAGTTAAAGGGGTATAATCCAGTTTTTTGGTGAACTGGACATTAAAATAAAAGCACAATAGATTTTTCTTAAAGCACTAACCTGCCCTTTAACAAAAATTGTAAAAAGTTAAAAAGAGTCTATAAAAGTCTTACCTTATAGTCAGACATTAAAACTGGATAAATAATGTCTATGAGATTTTATTAAAATTAAACTTAACATTAATAGCACATTAATATTAAAGGGAAATTTTAACTTATCTGGTATAAAATAATACAAAAAGCATTGTCAAATATAAAATTGTGTTTAGCTTTCTTAAGGCCCGAGGGCAGCTGGGTAAGTCACAAGGCCCCTTATTCCCAAGGCCACAACACGCAGGGGCAGTGAAGGCCACAAGAAGGCCAAGACCTTAAGTGGGGGCAGGGCCACAGTGTCCCCTGGGCAGTGCTGAGCAGGAATGGAGCGGGAGGCATCACCATGGGGGCTCAAGCCCTAGGATATGCTACAGAAATTATATACTTAATTTATCTTCCACTTTCCCTTCCCTCAGAACCAAGTCTTTTAACCCACGTACCAGCCCTAGAATTTCCAGTACACCAGCACCAACCTGAAAACCACACTGTCATCAAAAGACAGAAAAAAAAAAACCTCTAGTCAGCCTGGGAAGGGCCCTGTTTTATGCTGTTAACCACTGAGACTGCCATCCACACAGCCAAGAAAGAATGAACCCACCATACTCGAGTCAAGAAAACATCTTCCTCATCAGAATCACGGGTTACTGTACTAGGATCAAGCCCTACTACTTTAAAGTTAAAGAAAGTTTAATTTTCATATACCTTCTATATTACTTCGTTTCCTTTCCTTAATCTGTTACTAGCTCCTTTGTTATTAATGTAACTAAGTCTGACTCACCTCAGACCATTGCCATTAATGCTTGCTGTCATACCTTGTGGAAATGTAAGAGATCAATGATAGCTAGCCTTTTCATAGAAATATGCATGTCCCAACCCTCTAATTAACACAGTTACCCCAACACTCATTGTTGTGATTACCTACAGCCAGGACACTGATTTTCTGCTCCTACAGCCTGGCAACCTTATAGTAAATGGAACTATGCCCTTTAAACTAGTCAGGAGCAAAGTTGGACTTCCATGAAAAAGGTTTGTGCAGATCTAAAACCCCTCATCTCTTTCACTAAAAGGACTACCCCTTCTAACTGTCAGCCTTATCAATGTAACCCTATCCTTCTCTCTATTACCACCTCCACCTTAACCAACTCTAGACCTGCTCTTCGTCGCTTCTATGGTATGGGGATTGACATAAATGGAAAAAACATCCTAGGTATTTTTTAAATACTCATTATTCCCCCACCTTCCCCTTCTTCAGTAGCCTCAGTTCTAGATCCCAAACCAGTTGCTCCTACATCTAATAATAAAACTAGGGTGTCTATTGTAAAAATAAGAGATCTAAGACAGACCTTAGCCATCAAGACAAGATATCAAGATGCAAATGTGTGGCTGGGATGGATTAAATATTCTGTTCAAACTTTAAATAAAAGTGATTATTATGCTTGTACGTACAGTAGGCCAGAGGCCCAGATTATCCCCTTTCCACTCAGATGGTTTCCTCATTGACCAGATATGGACTGTATGGTGGCTCTCTTTCAGAATCCCACTGCTTAGGATAATCCATCATGCCGAGCTCTCTATCTGCTATTTCCTGAAATTCAACACCCTGTGGGTCAGCCCCTGAGGGCAATCCAGCTTCCACCACTAAACGACAAGTTTACTTCACGCTTCTCATGGCAAGGGGAAAATTTGGTGTTCCTTGGAAGCATAAAATTATGCAAGGAGCTCAAGCCTTTCCAAGAGCTTGCCCATCAGTCCACACTTAGCCATCCCCAAGCAAATGTATGATGGTACTGTGGAGGACCTTTATGGGACACTCTGCCCAATAATTGGAGCAGTACTTGTGCTCTAATCCAATTGGCTATCCCCTTCACCCTGGCATTTCATCAATCTAAAAAAATAATAATAAATACAAAACACCACAGGCCAAGGGAAACTCCTTATGCATCCTTTAATCCTCAGGTTTATATAAATGCTATTAAGGTCCCTTGAGAAGCGCCAAATAAGTTTAAACCACAAAATCAAATGGCTGCAGAATTTAAATCCACGTTGTTCTGGTAGATAACTATGAAAAAAAGTAGGCTAAATAAACTATATCTATTACAATCAGCAACGATTCATAAATTACACTAAAGATGCCATCAAAGGGATAGCTAAGCAATCAGGACCTACCAGCCAGATGGACTAGAAAAATAAAAAGCTCTAAATGTAATACTAGCAGAAAAAGGAGATGTTTGTGTCATAATTAAAACTCAATGTTGTACCTTTGTTCCTGATAATATTGCCCCTGACTTAACGATAACAAAGGCACTGCAAGGATTAACAGCCTTATCTGATAAACTTGCCAAAAGTTCTAAAATAAATAACCCTTTTTCTGAAATAATAAAACATTGGTTCAGTGGATAAAAAGAAATTCTAACTTCAATTCTCACCTCGCTCACTCTTGTTAATGGTGTACTTATTCTTGTAGGCTGTTATATTATTCCCTGCCTTCAAAGTTTTATACAAAAACTTCTCTCTGCCACTCTTACAGAGTTAACTCCTAACTCTCCTCCACCCTATTCGGAAAATTACTTCTCTTAGAAGGACAAACAAAGCAATTAAGTCAAAATATTAAACAAAAAAATTAAACAAGTTTGAAGAGGAATTATGAAATAAAAGAGGGGAATTGTACAAAGTAAAGTAGACGTTNTATATTATTCCCTGCCTTCAAAGTTTTATACAAAAACTTCTCTCTGCCACTCTTACAGAGTTAACTCCTAACTCTCCTCCACCCTATTCGGAAAAATTACTTCTCTTAGAAGGACAAACAAAGCAATTAAGTCAAAAATATTAAACAAAAAAATTAAACAAGTTTGAAGAGGAATTATGAAATAAAAAGAGGGGGAATTGTACAAAGTAAAGTAGACGTTCCTCTTCAAAGACTTTCCTCCCCATCTAATTAGGAATAAATAGTAACTTCTCTTAGAAGCAAAATTTATTCAAAGACCTGTACTAACATTCTTAAATATCTGCTAGCCATAATAAAGAAATCAATGTACTTTATGTTTTTAGCTCCTACAATTTAGCCTAAATATTTGCCCTGGCGTGTTTATACTGGTCCAAGCAAGAATAGACAACGTCAGGTTATAAATGACCCTGTCTCCTTTGTTCGGTGTACTCTCTTGGCAAAACTGCTGGTGAGTGTACCCTTTCGGCAATAAAGTAAAAAAAATGGCCTTGCTGAGGACATTAGATTTATGTTCAAGTGCTGTTTCTTTATGGCACCAGAGAACAAGCGCTTCAAACAGGAGGTTTTTCTGAATTATTTTAATTGTTTCCTCTTTTCCATGTTTTTTGAGTTTTCAACAATAAGCATGTCTTTATTCACTTGAGAAATTTTTTTTTGAGAACGTACTAAGTACCAAACAATGATGGGTATTGGGTAATTGTCAATTTTGTGCTCAGGAAAAAAAACAAACACACACCCATTTTAAAATCAAAAGAAACAAATATTTCTGGAATATTAATATGCGTGAAATGACCCAAAGCCTATGGATTCTGTGACTGCTGTGTTCAAGGATGTTCTCTTTTCAATTCACTGGAAAACAGTGAAAGGAGAAGTGCAAATGGTGAGAATTTTCTTTAACTTAATTTTGCATGCCAGAAACAGAAGAACTGTTTGTAACAGTCAGGTGTGAGTACTGGTGACCAGTGCGTTTCACCCATGCCTTTCCTGTTTTACTATGTTCACCAGCAATTTCCTCTGCTTTTTCTTGTACTAGGATGCATATGTAACTTCCCTAGATGGCCACACTTGAGCAGTAACAGCCTAAGACTAAAACTGAACTTTGGTCTCTAAAATAAAGAGGCATCTTGTCTACAAAAATTATGCGTTTACATTGCAAAAGAGCCATTTTTCTTCCTCGTAAAAGAGGCAAGAGGGAAGTGCCACACCTGCTTTCTTTCTCAGGTTGATCACATACAACCTTCTGACACCATCTCATACAGAGTCAAACCATGATTCATGTCTAAGGTTCAGTCCTGTGTGGACTTGGAACTAGTCCACGTGTTTCCTATTTCTGTCTTTCACTTGTGGTTTAAAATGGGGAGAAATGTCTAGTTACATTTGCTGGGACAATTCCCTTCCAGCAGGAATCTAGGAGACCAGTGTGAAAACTGATAGTCAAAGAATCACTAAGTGGATCAGAGAACTACGGATTTTATAAACTTTGGAATAAACTTTGTTATAACAAATATGGAAGGTATCAGTGAACAACCTGCCAGTATTTTCTTTTCTGAACAGTTGACTCCTAACCTGATGTGTTAAGGGCTGCCCTGCCAGCTCCTTCCCCTCAGAGGCTGTTCTTTCCACAAGCATTGTTTGGGTACTGAGCATAGAAATAAGAACATAGTGATTTTATGATTCCTTTTAATCTGGAGGGTGAAAACAGAAGGCCCATGTGAAATGTTGCATATTCCCATTAAAAGCTAGGCCAGAATTTGGTGGCCCATGCCATTTCATTTGTGTTCTGTATTAGCACTCTTTTTCTTCCTCTCTCTTTCACTTTCCCTGATCCATTTTCTCATCATCACTTATTCCCTTTCTGCTCCTTTTTTTCTTTGCCTTTTGCAAATTTAGATTTGGAGGACACATGCTAGTGATTTGAGGTGGACTGGACTACAGAGAGCTGGTGTGATGGTGTGTGATGGTGTGATGGTGTGAGCCTGTCATCCCAGCTACTCAAGAGGCTTAAACAGGAGATCCCTTTAGCACAAGAGTTCAAGGTGAGCCTGGAAAAAATACTGAAACCCCGTCTCAAAAGAAGGAAGAAAGGAAAGAAACAAAGAACAAATGAATGGATGGACAGATGAAGGAAGGAAGGAAGGAAGGAAGGAAGGAAGGAGAAAGGAAGGAAGAAAGGAGGGAGAAAGAAAGAGAGAGAGAGAGAGAGAGAAAGAAAGAAAGAAAGAAAGAAAGAAAGAAAGAAAGAAAGAAAGAAAGAAAGAGGAAGGAAGGAAGGAAGGAAGGAAGGAAGGAAGGAAGGAGGGAGAAAGGAAGGAAGGAAGAAAGGAGGGAGAAAGAAAGAGAGAAAGAAAGAAAGAAAGAAAGAAAGAAAGAAAGAAAGAAAGAGGAAGGAAGGAAGGAAGGAAGGAAGGAAGGAAGGAAGGAAGGAAGGAAGGGGGGGAGAGAGAAATAAAGAAATAAGAGGAAGAAGAAAGAGAGAGGGAGGGAGGGACAGAGAGAGGGAGGAGGGAAGGGGAGGGGAGGGGAGAGGAGAGGAGAGGAGAGGAGAGGAGAGACGAGACGAGACGAGACGAGACGAGACGAGACGAGAAGAGAAGAGAAGAGAAGAGAAGAGAAGAGAAGAGAAGAGAAAGGGGATACCCTGATGTGGCAAAAGCTTAGCCTTTAGGCTTCCACACTCGTATTCCATGTCATGGCAGACACAACTGAGCAGTCATACCCTTGATTTTCACTTTATTCTGAAGTTGCTTTGCCATTATTCTCAACACAGTTCTCCAGGACATTCTAGTGAAAGCCTAATTCATCAATCATTAAATAAATACTCCTTGAGCATCTGTTATTCATCATTTGAAGAGTCTAGGAGACAGACTGACCCCTCAGCGCTATTGTTCCCTCTCCATCTGCCCTCCAAGCTAAGCTCTACAAGGATTGAGCGTTAGGACCAACTCACTTCCCCTGCCCATCTGCCTTCAGGCTTCCAAATGACATCAGCCTAACCTAAAAAGTTCCCCTTACATTTTCCTTCAGCTGAAAATGGTTTAACATAAAGAGCTTTGCACACACAAGACTGGACACACACACAGTGGAATTTCTCTTATGTCCTCATTTCTCAGTCTCCACATCTTCCTGTCATGTGACTTCCTTCTTGAGGAAGATTTGAACAAAAGACTGAACTGCGCTTGGTCTCTCTAGGTTAACTACTGGCAGATTTCATATTTCTAAATTTGTTACATTATTCGGTAACATAAAACCAATCTCACATTCAATCTTTTCCTTTTACCATGCGATATTCAGATAAACTTTGAGCTAAAGCAAAGTAAAATTGCCACCATTTTCTTTCCACCTGAAATAACCATGAGTAAGTTTAGATGAAAGAAGCACTTTAAGTGGTTCTTCCATCACAGAATTGTGTAGAGTTGAGAGCTTTGGGTCCTCTATTGAAATATTCCTATTGCGTCTTCTATTTGTTGGTAATCTCAATATAAGATTAAGAGCAAAGCCTGGATTGTGAGTCTATTCAGTCTCTAGACTTTGTTTTTGCTTTGCTAGTCACTCAAATATCTCAACTGCTAGAATGACAAATATGGATGGGAAATAGACATTTCAGAGCTGAAATATAGAGAACATTCTAGCCCAGTAGGTAACTTTGCACAAGTCCTGAAGTTTCCCTAAGGCCTCATCTTACCAACTGTGAAACACAAATAGGAGCTTCCTCTGTACAGTAGATGCAGTTGCTAAGTGGATTGGCTGCAGTCCTCCATGTAAAGCTCTACAAGGTCAGACAGGAGCTCAATGTGTATCAGCTCTCAGCTTTGCTGAGCTTGCTATGCAGTCTTCAGGATGGGAGTGGGGGAAGAGGCATGTTAGAGAGTCAAGGAACTTGACTTTCTCCCTGGTTACCTATTTGATGGTATGGGACATCATATTGACTCAGAAAGACCACCTGAATATTGTTTACTCATATCCTAAACAAAGTCATGAATCTCTCTAAGGAAGACAATCTGATTGCATTGTCATCTGGATTAATGACACAGGTAAATGAGAAGTGATTGGTTGCAGCCGGGCACGGTGGCTCACACCTGTAATCCCAGAACTTTGGGAGGCTGAGGTGAGTGGATCACCTGAGGTCAGGAGTTCAAGACCAGCATGGCCAACATGGTGAAACCCCATCTCTACAAAAATTAGCTGGGCTTGGTGGCACACACCTGTAATCCCTTCCCTCAACTAGGGAAGTTGAGGCAGGGGAATTGCTTGAACCCGGGAGGTGGAGGTTGCAGTGAGCTGAGATTGAGTCACTGCACTCCAGGCTGGATGACAAAGAGAGACTCCTCCCCCCACCAAAAAAACAAAAAGAAGTAATTAGTTGCTTTGTCAAAAAATTCATTTTAGGACTTTTTTAGAATGCGATTGACAAGCATTTTCTTTAAATGATCGGCTAGTAAATATTTTAGGCTTTGCAACCAAGTGGTTTCTACAGTAACTACCTAACTCTGCCATTATAGCACAAAAGTAGGTGATAAGAAAATGCATGCGCATGAATTTGTTCCAGTAAGTCTTTATTTACAAAAATAATTTGGGGCTCGATTTGGGGAGGAACACACAAGAAACAGAAAGAAGTGGGCATTGTGTAAACCCACAGGACACTGCAGCTTCTTTCAAGGATTTGTGAAAGATGGTGGCCACACCCTGCTGATGTTGGCAGCTCTTCAACTTGCATCCAGACAAGAAAAATATGTTACAGTTTCCCTTCTCCACCCAAAACTCCATCAATTTCTCCTCTGCCAGGGCCAGAGTCTCCTACTGTGAAGTTAAACAAATTATACCCCCTCCTCACGTTCCCAGCTCTGGGCATCATACCTGCATTCTTGGGGTCTCTCTCTAAGGCTAGATACTGGGGAAGTGATTACTATAGCCAATGCAGTAGTTTGTAAATAAATCTTTTCTATGAAAAAAAAAATCCTGGAAACCTAAAGAAACCTCTGTTTTCTTCACTTCTTATTGTGGACTGAAGGGTGTAAGGATAGCAAACTAGAAGAAAAGACTGTGGTGTTTTACAATTCCTACCTCCCTTGCTCCCACCTTCAGCATGAATTCTCCTGTTCTTTGATACTACTTATCCACAGATCTAATTATCTATAGAATCAATAGAATCCTTCTTTCATGCCGTCTCTATCTCCAGGCAATTTTTGGGGGTCAGTGGGGACTCACTCAATTTTAAAGTGATTGTTAATAATTTGCCTTCACTCTCTCCAATTCAATCCTTCCTCCTTAACCTGCAAGCGAACCTCCCTAAAGTACAAATCCAATCATGTCATTCTTTGCTCAAGAGCCTTCATTAGTTTTTTTGTTCATTCACGGCCTGATGACATCCAAATTCCTTATCCTGATCCTCAAGTCTGTCACCACCCGGTGATACTTAGCGAACATGACACGGAACTCAAGGGGGAAAAATATGAACAGAGGGCTATTGATTTGGCAAGAACGAGGGAAGGTGTGGTCTTACCAGCACAGTTTCAACAGATTTGTAAGGGCGGAACTCATCAGTCTCAGACAGGGGCTCAGAGGGGATTACAGCAAGGTCAGGTATTGAAGAAAGTTATGCCAGTGTAGCAGTGAAAGGAGAGAAGAAAATGGAAAAGTAGGAAGAGTAGCTGGCAATGTCAAGCAAAGGAATCCTCAAAATTAGGGAAAGTGGACCAGATTTTGAGACTGAAGCAAACACTTCAGTGTTTTTCAGAGAGGGATTCTCTGAGGCAGTTGTTTTCTGCCTTGGCTGCTCACTAGATCACAGCCAGTCATTGGTAGGGCCAGAATTTAGCTGATGCCATCAGTCACAGGAAAAGACAGCTGCATGAGAACACAGGCAAGTGGTAACGGAAAGAACAAAGAATTCAGAATCAGGATGAGAGGGGCTTAAAGAAGGAGGCAGTGGCACAGAGGACAAAGTTGTAGAATTTTATACTTTTGCTTAAAGCAGGTCTTGTCTGTCTTTGTAAGTAGCTGTTTTCGCTCATTGAAAATAATGTAAACATTCATTTATTTATTGTACTCTCTCCAGTGTAAATAGAAGAAGGTGTTCTCTAAAATCATTCTCAGTCTTCAAATAGACTTATAAACCAGCCTGGTAAAACCTAGAAAATAGTTGCCCAACCACATCTGTAGGGCATCTGTGGCCTTCCACCCATAGTGCCTGCTGTCTGTTCTTTGAAGAGACTGATTCTTTGATCCTGCTTGGAGTGATGGGAGGGGTAAACCCGCTTCTGGGAAGCCACAATGCTGTGGTATTCCCTGCTGAGAGGGCTCACCCTGAGCTTTTCTTTAAAAAGCTTTCTGAGACCAGGAATATGGGCAAGCATGGAGTCATTGGGAATCATGCATCCAATTGACTCAATTAACTTGATGTGCATTGCGACATCGAGTTATCCCTGAAAATAGCTCTGAAAATTATCCAGAGGTGATGTGACTTGGGAAAAATAAGTCACCCTGAACTTGCTTGATCTTGAAAGTGGCATTTTGTTGACTGGGCTCAATCTCAAGGAAGAGAGGCAGATACGGCTTGGAGCCAGGCAGTTAAGTTGATGGATGTTCACTGGAAAGGGCTGCCCAGATGCATCCCAGATGGTGGGAAATACCTCATCTATGGGAGGTCTTAAAAATCCAGACAAATAAAGGACACTTCAGTCTATGTGGATGTTGAAGGTTTGGGGAAGGGAAAAGGGGCAAAGAGGAGGAAGAGCTATAGGTCATGAAGTATCTGTTTATTTTACTGAATCATTAATTAGTACTGAAAATCTGAAATTAGTCTAGAAATTGTCTCTGCCAGATGAGGCAGGAAGACAGAGAAAACAACGTGTTCTCTCTGTGCACTGCCTACATTACATCTTTGATCGAAGTTTCAAGACATCACTCTTCTTAAGTTGCTCATCAATAAGTTCAGACAATCGATTTAAAAGCAGTCACGCCTGGCTGGGAATGCCCAAGAATGCCTTCTTACCCATTTATTAATAGGAGATGTTTATTTCTACTATCCTGGCTTTTTTGGATAGAGATGTATTAATCATTACACAGTCATTTTGTTATGAGATGAAAGTGATTATCTGCAAAATGGACAAAATTATCTTGGTAAAATTCATTTTTTCACAATTGTCAATTTCCTCTGTCTTCAGAGCAAAAATGGTTTTATAAAGTTGGTGGTCTTCAGCTTAAAAAAATAAAATATTGCTTAAGAGTCTTACAGAACAATTAGACTTTATTTAATATTTGAATCTACTTTAAACTGGTTTTATTAATTCTCCACATCATATGTGGCACTCTTAGTTGTAAGAGATTTTCTCTTCAAATAGTTTGCAGATATTTTATAACATTCAAGAGGTTGTCTCTTCACTTTATCGATTGTTTACTTTTCTGTGCAGAAGGTTTCCAGCTTAAAGTTATTACATTTGCCCATTTATTGCTTTGGTTGCCTATGCTCCTGAGTTCTTACTAAAAAAAAAAATCTTTGTCCAAACCAGTCCTGAAGCATTTTTTCAATATTTTCTTCTAGTAGTTTTATAGTTTCAGATCTTACACTTAAGTCTTTTATCCATTTTTTTAAATTTTTGGATGTGGTAAGAGAGGGGTCTAGTTTCATTATTCTGCATATAGATGTCTAGTTTTCCCAGCATCATTTATTGAAGAGATAGTTCTTTCCCTAAAGTATGTTCTTGGTAGCTTTGTCAAAAATAAATTTACTATAAATATATGTATTTATTTCTGGGTTTTTTATTCTGTTCTATTGGTCTATATGTCTGTTGTTAGGCCAGTGCCATGCTGTTTTGGTACTATAGCTTTGTAGTATAATTTGAGTCAGGTAATGTGATGCCTCCAACTTTGTTTTTCTTGATTAGGATCACTTTGACTATTCTGGGTATTTTGTGATTCCATATAAATTTTAGTATTTTTCTATTTCTATGAAGAATGTTATTGATAATTTGATAGGGTTTGCATGGAATCTGTAGATAGTTTTGGGTAGTATTGAAATTTTAACAATATTGATTCTTCCAATCCATGAACATAGGATATCTTTCCATTATTTGAGTCCTCCTTCAATTTTTTTCATCAGTGTTTTACATTTTTCATTGTAGAGATCTTTCACTTCTTCAGTTAAGTTTATTTACAGGTATTTTATTTTATTCATAGCTATTGTAAATGGGATTGCTTTCTTGGCTTCTTTTCAGATTTTCAATGTTGGCATATAAAATGCTACTAATTTTATATGTTGATTATGTATCCTGCAATTTTACTAAATTTATCAGTTTGAATAGCTTTTGGTGGAGTCTAGGTTTTTCTAAATATAAGATTATATACCTACAAACAGGAATAATTTGACTTCTTTGTTCACAATTTTATGCCTTATATTTCTCTTGTTTAATTGCTCTGGCTAGAACTTTCAGTACTATGTTGAATAAAAGTGGTGAAAGTGGGCATTCTCTTCTTGTTCCACATCTTAGAGGAAAGGCTTTCATTTTTTTCTTATTTGGTATGATACTAGCTATGAGTTTGTTGTATATGGACCTTATTATGTTGAAGTAGGTTCCTTCTATACCCAGTTTGTTGAGAACTTTTATCATGAAGAGATATGTTGAATTTTATGGAATGATTTTCACTCTCTATTGAAATTATTGTATGTTTTTTGTCCTTTATTTGTCTGATGTGATGTATCACATTTATTGATTTGCATATGTTAACCCATACTTGCATCCCTGGGATGAATCCTATTGATCAGGATAAAGTATCTTTTTAATGTGCTGTTGAATTTGGTGTGCTAGTATTTTGCTGAGAATTTTTCCATCTATGTTCATCAGTGATATTGGCCTAGAGTTTCCTTTGCGTGTTGTGTCTTTGTCTTGTTTTGGTATCAGGATTATCCTAGCCTTATAGAATGAGTTTGGAAGTATTCCCTCATGTTTGATTTTTTTTTTTAATAGTTTGGGTAGGATTGGTATTACTTCTTTTTTAAGTGTTTGGTGGAATTTAGCAACGAATAGAAGCTACTAAACTCCATCCTCTTCTACTAACACAGCAAAGAAAATGCAAGCCATCAGGTCCTGTTCTTTCCTTTGATGGGAGACTTTCTATTATTCCTTCTATCTCATTGCTTGTTATTGGTCTATTGAGGTTCTGTATTTCTTCATGGTTCAATCTCAGTAGGTTGTATGAGTCTAGAAATTGATCCATCTTTTCTACGTTTTCCAATTCATTGGCACATAGTTGCTGATAATAGTCTCTAATGATCCTTTAAATTTCTGTGATATCATTTGTAATACCTCTGTTTTCATCTCTGATTTTACTTATTTGTGTCTTCTCACCTTTTTCTTAGTCCAGATAAAGTTTTGTCAATTTAGTTTATCTTTTAAAACACAAACTTTTCCTTTTACATTTTGTACTGTTTTCTTAGTTTCAATTAACTATTTCTCCTCTGATCTTTATTACTTCTTTTCTTCTACTAACTTTGGATTCATTTTACTCTTGCTTTTCTAGTTTCTTGAGATGCATTGTTAGATTATTTATTCAAAGTCTTTTACAATTTTAATGTAGATGTTTATTTTGATATAAACTTCCCTCTTCGTACTGCTTTTGCTATGTCCTATAGATTTAGTACATTGTGCTTCCATTTTCATTTGTTTCAATACATTTTTAAATTTACTTCTTTTTTATTGACTCAATGGTCATTCATGAGCAGATTGTTTAATTTCTGTGTATTTTATAGTTTAGGTCAATTTGGTCTATAGTACAGATTTAGTCTAATTTTTCTTTCTTCATTTGTAGTCTAGATAATCTGTGAAAGTGGGGTGTTGAACTCCCAACTATTACTGCACTGGGGTCTGTCTCTCTATTTAGCTCTAATAATATTTGCTTTAGACATTTGAGTGCTTCAGCATTGGGTGCATACATATTTATAACTGTTATGTCCTCTTGCTGAATTGACTCCTCTATCATATAGTGACCTTCTTTGGTTTTTTTTTTTTCCTACAGGTTTTGTCTTAAAATCTATTTTATCTGATATAAGTATAGCTACTCCTGCTCTTTTTTGTTTTCCATTTGTATGAACTATCTTTTTCCATGCCTTCATTTTCAGTCTATATGTGTCTTTATAAGTGAAACGAGTTTCTTGTAGAAAGAATATCTTGTAAAACAAGTCAGATCTCGTTTTTACAGTGGGCATAGTCATCATGTCCTCAGATAAAAACAGGTATACTGATTCCCTGTATACTAGGTGCTAACCCTGCTCAAGCATGGGTATAGCCTTTGCATAGGTATAGCCATCCATTGATCTACTTCCCTGGATGTGGCTCAACCTAGAAAACTTAGGGACCTGTTGAAAGTTCCACTATTATCTTCACTTTTCCACCTTCATGTGCCAAAAATAAACTATTAGAGCACTTAATGCAAAATGTGATATAGGCATATATAAAATCAGTTTCCAAATTTTGCATATAAATTAATCGAGATATATAGTGATAAACAGAACTGCCAATCAGCAATCAGTGCTGAGTCAGGAGTGTTTAGCCTATGCCCAGAGTCCTAGAATATATTAAACCCCATCCTCTTCTACTAACACAGCAAGGAAAATGCAACTTCTTAAAACACAGAATTTACTGTTTCATATCCAGGGCCTTTCATTCCCAGCCATGGTGCTAAGCTTCTGCAGCAGCCTAGAGACCGATAAAATATTATAGAATATAATTGAAATATGCAGACAATTTTCCCATAGTACACCACATAAAGTACATTTTTTGTTTAAAAAATACATCACCAATACAAAAATGTTAATCACGAGTAGTTACAAAAAGAGAAATATGTGATATTGCCCAAGAATTTGTCTTTAATTTATGAACCTCTGTTATGACCAGTTAATCTCTGAACCTTTGTTGTTCATAAGAAATTTCTGTACGGGGATATGCATCTTATACACCCATATCCTACAGATGATTTGAATATCAAAATAAAAGGTATTCTGGTCTTCTGTAGAGATAGGGCTTTCTGACTTAAAGGCTACAACATTCTTTTCTGAAGATTATGTTTTTCATAATTAAGGAGCTTTTGAATATTATATAATAAAGCATTTCTGCTCATTGTGATATCAACTCCAAGTAGTATTTCTCTTCAAAGATTCTAATAATCAGTGACCATAAAAGCATTAAACACCCAACCAAATGAAATGAATGGCACTTAGGAAGTTACTTCTCTCTCAATGTCAGTATAGTCATCAGCTAATATCCTTTGTTTTAAACTGAAGCCAAGAGAGGTCTCAATGGGGTCACTAAAAGAGTTAGCTAAAACAAAACAAAAAACAAAACAACAAAAAACTTTACATGAAACCCAGGCTTGCAACCCCATCTCAAACTTCTCAACAAAATCCTATCCGATAACTGTAAACCAGTTGTCTTCTGAGATAACTTTCCCTTTCATCTCCAAGCTCCCTGAAGTTGGATTCTACTCACAGGGATATGGAGTATTTATTAGAAGCAGAACTTCTCACATTGTAGTGCCTACAGTTATCTAAAAGGTTTGCTGTAAGATTTTTAGCAACTGAACACTCATGGGGATTTGAAATTTTCCCTTCTGAATTCAGAGGGAGGTGGGGGGAATATACAAAATGCCTTTTACTGGATATAATCTCTTGAAAATTTCCATGATTTCAGGCCTAAGATTATGGAAGTCAGAATCCTACCAGAAGATTAAACAACAGAAGTGTGCTTTCTGCCTCAGCTTCCTTTCCTTGTTTGGTATTTTAAATCTGAATCCTCTAGTATTCCTCTGTATCTTGTAGTAAGTTATAAGGGAAACAGCCAAATTCAGACTTTCTTGTGGCCCCAGAGGTTCCGTTCTTTATGGATGATTTTACCAACCACTTCCTATTTGTTAATTATTGGAAAAACAACTTTGTAACAGGGACTTGGCCTATTAAACAAGCCAAAAGTGTTAGTAGTAAGACAGTTGGAAATGCAAAAATCAGGGACTAGATTATGTCACCACCACTGGGCCAGTTTCTGATTCTCTTTTCTGGTGTCATGGTAGAGATAAGATGGAAAAACAAAGACACTATAGGAATAGCATACAAGGAATTGTCTAGGAATACCTAGCTAGAAAACTGGTCAACCAAATCTTAACTTAGCAGACATGTTAAGCATTCCTGTTACAACAAATTTCATCTGTGTGACTTTAGCAAGCCTTTAACCTGATATGAATATTTGGCTTCGGACAAATGCATAAATGAAGAAATTAATCCAAAATTTCCAAAGGTGAAAGAATAGGTTAAATGTGAGTTTTAGCTTAATTGGGAAATTATTTTTAAAAAGATCTCCCTGTATTAATAGTAATCCTTCTTCTACCTAAAATAAGATGCTATGAGAAGACTTGCTTGTCTCCTGGAAGCCCTGACCAGTAATAGCATCTCTGGTTCTTGAGGTAGTGCCATGTTAGATAGAAATTGAATATTCAAGGTGAACTGTCCCATTGCCACAACTAGCTACAAAAAATGCTTGTGGTTTGCCTGGCCTATTGATTTATTAGAGTACAACTAATAAAGAATGGTTATTAAATTTGAAGATACCTTTTATGCATTTGCCTGATTTTGTGCCAGCCCTGAGTTTATATAAGGAGCAACTGCAATTCTGCCAACAATTAGGAGAGTTGAAAATAAATGTTTAGCTATTCTTCCCACACTATTTACACATCTGAAACAAATTCCATTATTTCATTCCATAACACCAGGAGAAGATTCTCTTCTTCCATCTGTTTAGGGCGTCTTTGATTTCCTTGTTCCTCAAGCTGTAGATCACTGGATTTAACATGGGGATTATAACTGTATATAAGACTGATGCCAACTTGTTTTGGCTCAGGGAATCACCAGCATTAGGATATATATAAACAAAGATACCTGAGCCAAAGAAAAGGATCACTGCTGTCAAGTGAGAAGCACAAGTGTTGAAAGCTTTGGCTCTGCCTTCAGCTGAGGTGATCTTCAGAATGGCGGCAATGATATAACCATAAGATATCATGATAACTAAAACTGACATGAGTCCAAAGATCACTGTGAGAACAGAGGTCATGACTTGAAAGAAAAAGGTGTCAGAACAGGATAGAATCAGCAGCTGGGGCAGATCACAAAAGAAATGGTTGATGACGTCTGGCCCACAGAAATGGAGCTGAAGCAAAGCACAGAGTTGGATAAATGAGCCTAAGAATCCAGTTATACAAGATCCTGCCACCATCTGCATGCAGAGGGTGGGAGACATGATGGCCCTGTAGAGCAGAGGTTCACAAATGGCAGCACATCGATCATAAGCCATGGCTGCCAGAAGACAGCACTCAGTTAGACCTAGGCTAGAGAAGAAAAAGTACTGCATACTGCACCCCATAAAGGAGATGAATTTATGCTTCTTGAAGAAGTCTGAGAGCATCTTGGGGGCTGTAGTGGAAACATAGCAGATGTCCAGAAACGACAGATTACTAAGGAAAAAGTACATAGGTGTATGCAGATGGGAGTCCATCCTGATAAGGGTGATGAGGCTCATGTTCCAGGACACTGTCAGGAGGTAGATCCCTAGGAATATTGAAAAGAGGAAAATAGCGAGCTTTGGAAATTCAGAGAATCCCAAGAGAATGAACTTTGTAATTGTTGTACTGTTCCTTTCCTCAGTCATTGCACTGGTGATTCTAGTATCTGTAGGAAAAAGAGCATAAATCTCTAAGTCAGTTGTTATCCCAATTTCTATTGAAATAAACTACCTTGTATCCACACTGAACACAGAGCCAAGCAAAATATTGATCCAATTTAGAGGAAATAACCCTGATTAACCTTGGCCCTTACCCTAGAACTTAAAGTATAATAAAAAATGTTTTTTAAAAAAATGCATAAGCAAAAAAAAAAAAAAAAAGAACTACAATGGATCTGTGCATCAGTTTTTCCACATGTGAAAGAGGATGACTACACTTTTCATTGTGTATCAGGCTCTTATGAGAACAAAAGAAAGTATAAGAACATTTGGAAGGGACTTTTATTTAAAAGACACTTTGGAAACGTTAGCATATCGCTAATGGAATTACAATCCTGTGCATAAGTCACTGACTAAGAGCATGGACTTAGATGTCACACTGCTGTTTTTGGATTGTGGTTCTGCTACCTACAAACTGTGTTAGTATCTTTGTGCTTCTTATTTCATCAGTAAAACAGGGATAGTAAACCTGTCTCAGGTTTTAACTGAGGTTATGTATGGTATCTGTCATGCACATAGCAAGAATAGTATGAAAGTGGTGTCATTAGGGGATATCTTTCTAGTATAATTTTGAAGCACTCTTGATTTGTGAAAAACTTAAATTTAAATGTTTAATGGGGTCATATAGGTAACATTCTCTGACTACAGTGTTATTAAGTTAAAAATCAGTAGCAAATTGATAGAGAAACATCATAATTGAAAACTTACATATTTTGAAATTATTCATGAACATTATTAATATTAAATAATGTTAAATCTAATGAATAACTATGGAAATGCAAATTAAAACAATGGATACAATTTCACACTTGCCATTTTGACAAAAATTAAGAAGTGGGGCAATATCAAGCGTTGACTAGAACATAAAATAAATGGAATCCTCATCCCCTGTTATTGGAAGTGCAAACTACTATGATGGCTTTGGAAAGCAGGCCAGTAACCTTTAATATGGAAGAATATGTAAACACAATATAACCCTCAAATTCCAATGCTAAGTGTATTCTCTAGAAAACAAAATCCTCTATAAAACAAAAACTCAAATAATAGATACAAGGGCTAATAGAGAGTTGAGTCCAAGTGTGGTGCTCTATTTTGAGGCCACTGAAACCCTTTCAAAGGTGGTCTGAAAGATCAACTTTCTGCCTGGGTAAAAAAATCCATTCAAAGGCAAGATAGACTAGTGGATGTAACTATGTGTGCTAAGTTCATTGATATAGTCTTCAATTTGACAACTAGCCTTTAAGAAACTGCCACCTGCAGAGTTTTGGTATAGTATTAAAGAAGTTTATACACGACTCTCTGAAAAGACTGTTAAAATACTCCTTCTTTTTTGAATTACATATCTATGTGAGACCAGATTTCCTAATCTACCTCAACCAAAACTGTATATTGCAACAGATTAAAAGAGAAACAAATATAAGAATCCAGCTGTCTTCTATGAAACAGACTTTTATGACATTTTCAAAACTGTAGAACAATGCTACTCCTCACAAGCTATTTTTGTTTTGGATAATTATAGATAGATACTTTTATTAAAATATTTTAATCACATTAACCCATTTATGCCTGAGGTTGCAATTTTTTTAATTTGAAAAATCAGACCTTTGCGATGACCTTGAGCAGTAGGATATAAATGACTCCCACATGCAGTGTACACTAGTTCAACCATTGTGGAAGACAGTGTGGTGTGGTGATTCCTCAAGGATCTAGAACTAGAAATACCATTTGACCCAGCCATCCCATTACTGGGTATATACCCAAAGGATTATAAATTATCCTACTATAAAGACACATGCACATGTATGTTTAATGTGGCGCTATTCACAATAGCAAAGACTTGGAACCAACACAAATGCCCATCACTGATAGACTGGATTAAGAAAATATGGCACATGTACACCATGGAATACTAGGCAGCCATCAAAAGGATGAGTTCATGTCCTTTGTAGGGACATNGTGGAAGACAGTGTGGTGTGGTGATTCCTCAAGGATCTAGAACTAGAAATACCATTTGACCCAGCCATCCCATTACTGGGTATATACCCAAAGGATTATAAATTATCCTACTATAAAGACACATGCACATGTATGTTTAATGTGGCGCTATTCACAATAGCAAAGACTTGGAACCAACACAAATGCCCATCACTGATAGACTGGATTAAGAAAATATGGCACATGTACACCATGGAATACTAGGCAGCCATCAAAAAGGATGAGTTCATGTCCTTTGTAGGGACATGGATGAAGCTGGAAACCATCATTCTGAGCAAACTATCACAAGGACAGAAAAACAAACACCGCATGTTCTCACTCATAGGTGGGAATTGAACAATGAGAACACTTGGACGCAGGGTGGAGAACATCACACATCAGGGCCTGTCGTGGGGTGAGGGGATGGGGGAGGGATAGCATTAGGAGGAATACCTAATGTAAATGACGAGTTAGTGGGTGCAGCATACCAACATGGCACATGTATACATATGTAACAAACCTTCACATTGTGCACATGTACCCTAGAACTTAAAGTATAATAATTTTTAAAAAATATTACTACCTTAAAGTAAGCACAGGGAAAAAAATAAAAAAAAATAAAAAATAAATAAATAAAATAAAATAAAATAAATGACTCCCACATGCTTAGCGTTCCAATAATGGAACACTAGGAATAATTAATATGTAGTGAGTGAAGAAAATAAGCAGAACAGAACCAGTAAGTGATAAGTGGCTTAAATCTATTAATAAGCTTGCATACTAATGGATTTCGAATATCAAAAAGATAAATCAACTATAAATTTTAGAGTACTTCAATAATAATAATACGTAACAGTTATTCAGCACTTACTGTCCCAGCCATTCTTCTAATATATTTGTTTAGTCTTCACAACAATCTCATTTTAATATAAAGCACAGGAAGTCAGGGATCTTTCCCATGATCTCAATATTAATAAGTGATACAGCTGGGAACCCTCTTAGATAGACTGACACCAGGGTCCCACAATGAACAATTACACTACACTACTAATTTACATACAGTTTGTCTCTCTTTCATCTTTATTTTCCTAGTCACTATTAGCATTGCACCATTTAATTAAATTAATGAATAAGTTGTTAGAGCTTTGAGGATTCATTTGAAATCATAAATAAAATAAAAGTAGGTGGAGTCTAAAGGTCACACTGGCCCAACATAAATTGTAGCTATGGTAAATCACCCCCTGCATCAACTATTGCAATGATTAATATCCCTTTGGCATGCAAAGATGGCCATAAATGACCATTTTTAATATTTCACAAAGTTATTAAAATTATATATTTATACAAAACAACACTATCAAGTTGCTTTAGCATAAAATTACATTAACCCCCTTTGGCTACTCTATTTTAGACTCAGCGAAAGTTTTAATTATCTCTGACAAATAAACTTGGGAAATTAACTATTGAAAAGCAGAGTACATTTGGTGTCACCATTAATCAACTTTGTGATTTGGGGCAAAGTAATTCACCTTTATGTGCCTTCATTTCTTCATCTCTAAAGGAAGAATCATCATCACTTCATATGCTTTTGCAAGGACTTAACTATGATATGTAAAATAACAACTAGACTGTCAAAAATGAGAGTTGTTATACTAATACTGAATAATAATAACTATATCTAAATGTAGTTTGCTAACTAAAATACATTTTTATAGGTAGAATGGGATATTTGGTGGTAAAATATTAGGTTCCACGGTCCAGATGATAAGCTATCAGGAAAACTCCACGCCCCCCATTCCACTTTACTCACTGGCTTGAAGCACTGTAAGGTTATTTTTTTCAGCTCCAATACCTTGGTTTCTGTTAAAATTAATATTATTCTATGAGAGTGGGGAAGAGGGATCATGAGTTTTCCAAAAACAAACAAAAACAGATGTTGAGCCTTGATGCATGAGGTCTTTGTCAAGTGCATAAAAGAGCAGGGTTACAGCAGAAAGAAGAAAAAAGGAAAGGGTTTCAAGCATGGAAGCCAAGTTTCCCCCATTCTGATTTCACCCACCCAAATGTTCATGCAGGTGTTTGGCTCCTGACAGGTGTATCTTGGTGAAATTCTGGGAGGTACTGCTGCCACGCTGCCTTCCACCGAAGTGTGCTCTCCTCCCCAGATGAATGTCATGTTCTTTCAAAAATTAGAGGCCACAAGCATCATGATACAAGTGTTCAGCTTCCCCTAGGCTCCGTGCTTTGGCCATGGCTCTGTGCTTTGGCCATTGCTGCAAGAAAGGTGTTTACAACTAAAGAATCTCTTAAATGTTTCCTTTGGGTGTGAGGAGAGAAGAGGCAATTAACAGAAGGCACCATTAATTATTCTCTAGAATGATGAGAAACACTAGAGAAAACACAGATAAATATTCCCAGTTGATCCCATTTCTTTACACAACAGTGTGCCCCTCATCACCTAATTGAATCAAGTTCTAATTTTTCTTTTCATACTTTTAGAATCATGATATCTGGGAGGGACTTTCAAGGTAGGGTGACCATTACATATATTACCTAAACTGGAAAACTTGAAAAAGGGAGTTATTAATAATCTTGTCAGGACAGCAAACATAAACAGAGATTGTTTCAGGCAGATGATTGTTTGGTCACCAACATTTTAAGCCAAAACCTGCTATTTATTGTGTCTTTTGTGATTATGTGCTCTGGCTCTGAACAGACTTGCTTGGGGTTGAATTTTGACTTTGTTGCTTATGAGATATGGGCCCTTGATCATCTTTCTTAATCTCACTATGCCTCAGTTTATTAATCAGTAAAAGGTAGGACATAAGAGGGTTATCTTATAGGGTTGTGATGAATTCAAATGAGATACCTGGAAAGTACCTTGACGTACTCAATAAATGTTAGCATTTTGTTTTTGTTAATGATATTATTGTTTTAATTTCTCCATTTTCTGTTCATATTTCTATAAAAAACTGTGCTCATTTTATAGGTATAGTTTTTTAAATTCAGCTTTTGTTATATGACATTGTAAGTTTTTAAAACTTTGTAAATTCTACTTCAAAATTTAATAGTTATTTTACTCTTGAACTCTTGTATTTTGTCTTGTTAATAACATTAATGCAACCCAGATGTTCCTGGTCTCATTAACCTTAACTGTAATATCATGTCATATTAGCTTTTTATTTATAAATTTTTTTCTTTTTCTTTTTATTATACTTTAAGTTCTAGGGTGTATGTGCACAACGTGCAGGTTTGTTATATGTGTATACATGTGTCATGTTGGTTTGCTGCACACATTAACTTGTCATTTACATTAGGTATTTCTACTAATGCCATCCCTCCCCCATCCCCCCACCCCACGACAAGCCCCGGTGTGTGATGTTCCCTGCCCTGTGTCCGAGTGTTCTCATTGTTCAATTCCCACCTATGA
>NW_016809905.1:1150426-1186348 GCF_001698545.2 Rhinopithecus bieti | reverse complement strand
TTTTCTAAATATACAATCATGTCATCTGCAAACAGGGACAATTTGACTTCTTCTTTTCCTAACTGGATACCCTTGATTTCTTTCTCTTGCCTGATTGCCCTAGCCAGAACTTCCAACACTATGTTGAATTGAATAGGAGTGGTGAGAGAGGGCATCCCTGTCTTGTGCCAGTTTTCAAAGGGAATGCTTCCAGTTTTTGCCCATTCAGTATGACACTGGCTGTGGGTTTGTCATAAATAGCACTTATTATTTTGAGATACGTTCCATCAATGCCTAGTTTATTGAGAGTTTTTAGCATGAAGGCCTGTTGAATTATGTTGAAGGCATTTTCTGCAACTATTCAGATAATTATGTGGTTTTTTATTTTGGTTCTGTTTATGTGATGGATTACATTTATTGATTAACGTATGTTGAACCACCCTTGCATCCCAGGGATGAAGCCAACTTGATCATGGTGGATAAGCTTTTTGATGTGCTGCTGAATTCGGTTTGCCAGTATTTTATTGAGGATTTTCACATCGATGTTCATCAGGGATATTGGTCTAAAATTCTCTTTTATTGTTGTGGCTCTGCCAGGCTTTGGTATCAGGATGATGCTGGCCTCATGAAATGAGTTAGGGAGGATTCCCTCTTTTTCTGTTGATTAGAATAGTTTCAGAAGGAATGGTACCATCTCCTCTTTGTACCTCTGGTAGAATTAGGCTGTGAATCCATCTGGTCCTGGACTTTTTTTGGTTGGTAGGCTATTAATTATCGTTGCAATTTCAGAGCCATTATTGGTCTATTCAGCGATTCAACTTCTTCCTGGTTTAGTGTTGGGAGGGTGTATGTGTCCAGGAATGTATCCATTTCTTTTAGATTTTCTAGTTTATTTGTGTAGAGGTGTTTACAGTATTCTCTGATGGTAGCTTGTATTTCTGTGGGATCGGTGGTGATATCCCCTTTATCATTTTTTATTGCGTCTATTTGATTCTTCTCTCTTTTCTTCTTTATTAGTCTTGCTAGCAGTCTATTAATTTTGTTGATCTTTTCAAAAAACCAGCTCCTGGATTCATTGATTTTTTAGGGGTTTTTTGCGTCTGTATCTCCTTCAGTTCTGCTGTGACCTTAGTTATTTCTTGCCTTCTGATCGTTTTGGAATTTGTTTGCTCTTGCTTCTCCAGTTCTTTTAATTGTGATGTTAGGGTGTCAGTTTTAGATCCTTCCTGCTTTCTCTTGTGGGCATTTAGTGCTATAAATTTCCTTCTACACACTGCTCTAAATGTGTCCCAGAGATTCTGCTATGTTGTGTCTTTGTTCTCATTTCTTTCAAAGAACATCTTTGTTTCTGCCTTCATTTTGCTATTTACCCAGTAGTCATTCAGGAGCAGGTTGTTCAGTTTCCATGTAGTTGAGCAGTTTTGAGCAAGTTCCCTCCCTCCCTCTCTGTCTCTCAAATCTATTTGTTTTTCCTTTGGAACTTCTCACAATCTGAATTTTGCTGATTATCTCCCTGTAGTAGTTTAATCTGATTTTCTGTCCTCCATATTTCCTATAAATTGGCAGTTGGAGCTCCCTTTTTTGTTTTTTCATTTTTGAGACAGGGTCTTTCTCTGTAACCCAGACTGCAGTGCGGTGGTGCTATCACAACTCGCTACAGCCTCAACTTGCCGGGCTCAAGTGATCCTCCCGCCTCAGCCTCCCAAGTAGCTGGGACCACAGATACATGCCACCATGCCTGGCTAATTTTTGTATTTTAGGTGAAGATGGGGTTTCATCATGTTGCCCAGGCTGGTCTCAAACTCCTGGGCTCAAGCAATCCTGCTTTGGCCTCCTGAAGTGCTGGAATTACAGGCGTGAGTCACCACGCCTGACCTGGATATACTTAATATGATTCAGTTTTGATATTTTTAGCAAGACTATCTCTTAGGTGATATTGCAAACTTGTTTTTAATATCCAAATTTAGAAGATGCATGCCTCCACCTGTGTCAGTTTACAAGCCTGGCGCTTTGCTTGGATCCCCTCTCCGAGAGCCTATGGGAAGCCATGAGAAATGATCACAACTCCTATAGAGTCATAGGTGGCTGTTAAATGCCGTTCAGTGGATTTTTAAAAGCCTTTCTCTGCTTCTATTTTCCTCACCAGTAAGTACATTTCATAGGGATTTATTCTGATTGTTTAAATATATCTTCTGGTTTTAAACTTGTGCATCTTTCATATGAGTGATGACTTTTCTCTCTCTCTCTTTTTTAAATGGAGTCTCACTGTGTCACCGAGGTTGGAGTGGAGTGATGCGATCTCAGCTCACTGCAACCTCTGCCTCCCAGGTCCAAGCGATTCTCCTGCAGCAGCCTCCCAACTAGCTGGGACTACAGGCGCATGTCACCAAGCCTGGCTAAGTATTTTTTTTTTAGCAAAGACGGGGTTTCACCATGTTAACCAGGATGGTCTCAATCTCCTGACCTTGTGATCCACCCACCTTGGCCTCCCAAAGACTTTTCTCTCTTTCATTACCCTAACATTGTTTATTGCTATGCAATGAGATGGTTTTGATTAGAGAACGTGTGCTTACCTGTTCAAATATTTCAGAACAGTTAAGAGAAAAAGAAAAAAAGTAGGTAGTTTTTTTTTTTTTTTTTTTGCTTCTAGATTAGAGATGCAATTAATATTTTGTGTGGAATGAGGAGCAATCATGAGGCAAGATATTGTCAGGCAGTGTCTAAATGAAAAGAGTTAGAAGGTTCACAGACTGGGTGCCACATCAATAGCTGGGGCTTCAACAAAAATTCTCAGACATAGGTGAGGCTAAGATGATCTGATAAGGTGGGTAAGTTGTATCTGCCCTTTGTACCACTCACACATGTTTACAGCATCCCATTGTATCAGACTCCAGGGCTACAATATAGAGCTTCCTTTTTTGCAAGAACTAGATGTGCTCACTTCTTCCCCAAAAGGTGAGGTACAATGAATTGGCTAGTTAAGCAGGTTAGCATCCTTGCTATATCAGGTGGTTCTGAGGTTGGAGATGATTCATCTTAACCCTCTCCACCACTGATTTCAGATTTCCCTCATTCTTAGCCATTACTTCACCTGGTCGAGATAGTCTAGTGGGTTAACCCAGACCCCACACCCCTGAAGGATCAGATCCCTTAGTTACCTTGCTCTTAATAGTTCCTGGTTGCTGCAATTTCTAATTAAATATTTGCCCCAAGCACCGAAATGTCCCAGGATATTCCAGTTAGTCCTCTGGGCTCCAGACATGTTCCAGTCCCTGTTGCATAAAAGCAACCCCAACTTCTCAAATCAATTATACCCACCGTATAGGAAGTCCTTTATTTGCCTGCTAACCTGCTAGCATCAGGAGGAAGTCTCAGTTTCATGTTTATTGGAATCCTACTGTGTTGCCTGGAAGATGTGTTTGCCCCTGAAATATAGAACCTCTAACTTAATGGAATCTAAATCTGTGGGAAAAGAAAACACAAGCCATAGAAGTTGGTCATTGAGAATGATGGTCAAGAAGTAAAAATCTTGCTTCCATTCTTTGGTTCCTAGCTGTATATATTCTAGTTATTGGGAGAACAGCATCATATATTAACTGATTAGTGCACATACAGCTTCCTGGAGAATACTGTCTTAACCACAAAGGTATATTTTCTCTAGCTGATTCCTTAATTGGGCTGTCAAGCCAGATACTTCTGGATATTAATATACAATATGAGATCAGTGATCACTTGGTTACACTGGCACACCAACACATCTGTAAATAAGTCCTGAATTATTTCTATACCCTTCAGTTGGTCATAGGTAATTGGCCTAGATAAGGCTATAGGTAGAATTGAAGAAGGTGACATCACAGCTTGGGCCACTTATTCCTGTAATTTACATACACCTTCTGGACTTGCTTGGGTCAAAGCCTAAATGTGAGCCCAATTCCAAGTTCCATTCTACTTCCAGCTTTATTCTACAGAAGATAACCATCCCCAAGCTTCTCAAAGATGCATGAGTACCCCACACACATGCATTATTTAGTACCTTACCGAAAAAAGGATCCTCTGAAAACATAGTCAGGTGGTGGGTTCTCAGCCCTTGCCTGGTAAATTCATGCTATCTTTGCTACTACTTTGAGCCTTGTGTCCTATTTCTCAACACTATCCTATGAAACTTCTGGCATTTCTACCTCATGCATGTAAGCCATCAGATTGTCCAAATTCATGAAGCCATTTCTATTTTTTTTTTCAACTTTTAGTTTAGATTCAGGAGTACACGAGCAGGTTTGTTGCCTGGGTATATTGCATGATGCTCAGGTTTAGGGTACGGATCCCATCACCAAGGTAGTGAGCATAGAACCCAATAGGTAGGTTTTTAACCCTTGCCCCACGTCTCCCTTCCCGGTTATCTATTGTTGTCATCGTTATGTCCATGAGTGCCCAAAGATTAGCTCCCACTTATAAGTGATAACATGTAGTATCTGATTTTCTGTTTCTGCATTAATTCACTCAGGATAATGGCCTCCAGGTGCATCCATGTGGCTGCAAATGACATTTGTTTTTATGGCTGCATAGTATTCAGTGGTAGATGTGTACCACATTTTCTTGATCCAATCTACCACTGATTGATCACTAGGTTGACCTCATGGAGCCCTTTCTAAGAGGCTATTAGCATCACTTCCCAGGTGTATTTGTCAAAATATTGAATCTTGTCCATAAATTTTCCACTGATATTATATTCCATGTACCCTGGTCCAGCATCTTCAAGATTTACTTTCTTGTGAGTACATATTTTCCATGTACTCCAAAACGTTTTGTATGTAATTTATTTCCTCTTAGAGCTGGACTATTTATCCATTTGGGTGGTGATGAAAACTGACTGTGGTTATTAACCTACAAGTAATGAGAGAGGGCACAGCATATCTCAACATCAACAAGTGCCATTTTACAAGGCAGCTGCCTTAGATTGAAGTTATTGCCTGGAAAGCAGGCAAGAGGTGGCAACTCTTTTCCTTCAAAAAGAAAAGGACAGCTTCTGCTAGAGGGTTCAGCAAAATCTGGGGGATCAGGACTGTTAGGCTCATATCCACAATTTTCCCCAAACTCTTTTAAAGAACCGGTCTTTTCTGAAAGTACCCTGATGTTGATATAGAAGACTTAAGGCTATTATTTCAGTCTTCTTTGCAGCTCTGCTACTCTCAAAAGTAGACTATATTTTATTAATAACAGAGTTTCTGCTACAGTTGTAGGAAATTATAGTTTTTCTAGAAGCTTCCAGAGAGGTCCTCTGGCTTTCACAGCATAGTTTGTGTACTTGTTCATTCTCACACTGCTAATAAAGACATACCTGGGACTGGGTAATTTATAAAGAATAGGTTTCATTGACTCACAGTTCAGCATGGATGGGGAAGCCTCAGTAAGCTTACAATCATGGCAGAAGGGGAAGCAAACACATCCTTCTTCACATGGTGGAAGCAAGGAGAAGAATGAGAGCTGAGCAAAGGGATAAGCCCCTTATAAGACCATCAGATATCGTGAGAACTTACTAACCATCACGAGAATAGCATAGGAAAACCACCCCCATGATTCAACTACCTCCCACCACATCCCTCCCATGATACATGGAGATTATGGGAACTACAATTCAAGATGATATTTGGGTAGGGACACAGCCAAACCATATCAGCTTGTGTTGGTAATTGCCTGCTCTGAGTTTAGTTTCTTTTTATGAATGTTTCCATTGCCATTGATAAAAGTCAGATTGTTCAACAAACCTTCATAATTACCATTGCCTCCACACCATTTCAAACCACAGCCATTGCATATTCGAATGCCTCATGTTTCACTCAAATCTCATCTCTATTAACTACATGAATTTTATGCCACTGCAAGCCAGGAGTTATCACCACCCTGCTTACAGTACCACTGGTCCTAGAATGCTTTAATCTGGGTTTCCAAGAACACGAAGGCTGAGACAAAGTTTTATGAACTACTACTTTTTAGGGAGTGAGACAGGAAAAGGAAGGAAACCAATACAAAACTGTATAATCAAGTTGCTTATTGCAATATACAACTAATGGGTTGATCTCAGAGGACTCCTCTCAAAAAAGCTGCATAAAGCATATTTCTGAACAGTGTGCCGTGGAAAAGTAAGGTAGAAGACTTTATCCTTCAGTTTTCTTCTTATTGCTCAAAGATTTGCCTCATTGTTAATTTATTCATATTTCCATGTTAAATATGCATGGGTATCAATTGATTGGCAGTGGTTATCTTGGAATTAACAGAGAAGTCTCTAGGAAGGAGTAGTGACAGGTGAAGTTAAGAGAGTAGAAAGTAGCTTATAAAATGTGCACAATAGACCAAGTGCGGTGGCTCACGCCTGCAATCCCAACACTGTGGGAGGCCAAGGTGGGCAGATCACGAGGTCAGGAGATCGAGACCATCCTGACTGACCTGGTGAAACCCCATCTCTACTAAAAATACAAAAAAATAGCCGGGCATGGTGGCACGCGCCTGTAGTCCCAGCTATTCAGAAGGCTGAGGCAGGAGAATCACTTGAACCTGGGAGGCAGAGTTGCAGTGAGCCTAGATCATGCCATTGCACTCCAGCCTGGGTGACAAAGAGCGAAACTCCATCTCAAAAAAAAAAAAAAAAAAAAAAAAAGTGCACAATATCTGAATGTCTGCTAGCCATAGTTCTTTTAAAATTTAAATTTTAAGTTGTAATGGACAGATAATAATTGTATATATTTATAGAGCTCAGCATGATGCCAACATAGAAACAGACACATCAACCAATAGAATAGAATAGAGAGCCCAGAAATAAATCCACAAATCTGTAGCAGATTGATTTCTGACAAGGTTGTCAAGAATATACAGTGGGAAAAGGACAGTCTCATCAATAGATGATGTTGGAAAACTGGCTATGTACATGCAGAAGAGTGAAATTGGATCCTCATCTCACCCCTTGTACAAGAATCATCTCAAAATGGAGTAAAGATTTAAATGTTGAGACCTGAAGCTGTAAGACTACTAAACGAAAACATAGGAGAAAAGCTACATAACATTAGTCTGGGCAACGATTTCTCGCCTCAAAGGCACAGGCAACAAAAGCAAAAATAGACTAATGGAATTATATCAAACTAAAAAGCTTCTGTAGAGAAAAAAAAAGTGTGAAGACACAACCCACAGACTGGGGAAAATATTTGCAAATCAGACATCAGATAAAGGGCTTATATCCAAAATACATAAGGAACTCAAACAACTCAACTACAAGAAAACAAATAACCCAACTTAGAAATGGACAAGGACCCTAATAAACATTTCTCAAGAGGCGGCATTCAAATGACCAACAAATATATGAAAAAATCCTCAACGTCACAGATTATCAGGGAAGTGCAAATTAAAACCACAAAGAGATACCAACTCACATCTGTTAGAATGGCTATTTACAAATATAAGAGATAATAAGTATTGGCAAGGATGTGGAGAAAAGCGAACCCTTGTACATTGTTGGTAGGGATGGAAATGAGCACAGCGATTATGGAAAATTGTACAGAGGTTCCTCAGAAAACTAAAAACAGAATTACCATATGATCAAGCAATCCTACATGTGGGCATATATCCAAAGAAATTAAAATCAGTGAGTTGAAGGGCCGTCTGCACTCCCACGTTCATTGCAGCATTATTCACAATGTTCAAGATATGGAAGCAACCTAAGTGGATTTTAAAATGGCGGTATACAGAATGCAATACTATTCAGCCTTTAAAATTAAAATTCTCTGATTTGTGACAACATGGATGAATCTGGGGAGCATTTGGCTAAGTGAAATAAGCCAGACACCAAAAGACAGATCTAGTATGATCTCACTTATATGTGGAATCTAAGAAAGATTCATAGAAGTGGAGAGTAAAATGGTAGTTCCCAGAGGCTGGGGAGGTGGTGGGCAGGGAAAGGGGTACTGTTGGCCAAAGGATACAAAGTTTCAGTTAGAAAAGAGAAATAATTCTGGTGATCTATTGCACAGCAAGGTGACTGTAGTTAATAATAATGTGTTGCATATTTCAAAATTGCTAAAACAGTAGATTTTAAATGTTCTTAGCACAAATAAATGATAAGTATGTTAGATGACGGATACATTAATTAGCCAGATTTTCTTAGTCCACAGTGTATGCTTGTATTGAAAAATCACATTGAGCTCTGTAAATATATACAATTATTATCTGTCAATTACAACTTAAAATTTAAATTTTAAAAGAACTATGGCTAGCATTCATTGATTAGGCTTTCACTGGTTTAAGGTAAAAGAAATAGTCAAAACTCAGAATCCATAATGTTTAGCTTATCACGAGCTTACAGTGTCAGACCATATTAACTCCAATTGTGTATGCTTTAACATAGGCTTGGTTCTGCTATAGCAGCAAACAACCAAAAATCTCAGTAGCTCAAAACAACAAAGGAAAGGTTTACTTCTTACTCACACTACATTCCATCAAGGTTTGGTAAATTTTATCTCGTCTTCAGGCCATGACTGATAAAGCAACCACCATCTGCAACACTGCCAGTCCCCAGGGCAAAAAAAAAAAAAAAAATGGAGGTTCTATATACTAACAACAAGTTAATATATAGAAATGGCACTGATTTTTGTATGTTAATTTTCTAATCTGCAACTTCACTAAATTTATTTACCAGTTCCACCAGTTTGAAGTACAGTATTTAGAGCTTTCTATTGATGAGATTATGTCATTGGCAAACAGAAAAAAAAATAGCTTTTCTCTTGAGATGCCTTTTATTTCCTTTTCTGCCTAATTTTTCTGGCTACAACTTCCAGTCTATTTTCAATTAAAGTGGTGAGACTGAGCATCCTTGTCTTGTTCCTGAGCTTAGAGAAAAAGCCTCCAACTGTTCACTATTGGGTATTATATTAGCTGTGGGTAGACACAGTTCCAATGGCTTTGGGGAACACAGATCAAACCTAGATATGAAAAATGTATGTCCTCAAATTTATGGGTAAATACTTCCCCATACTTCTTTGCACTACAAGTTATTCAGTAATATTTTTAGAAAACTTACTGAAAGAACATACTCAAAGAAGATCCAGAAAAAATTGAATAATATCAGTAAAATCTGTAGTTATGTTTTCAGGTAAGAATAGTTTAAAGTCTCTTCTACATTCCAGGTAAATGATAAACTTATTGGAAGAGTCTCACCCTTGAGTTGTTGCGAATCCATTTAGCTTATACTCCTTGATATATTCAAGCTTAACATAATTGATGACCTCATGAAATTTCATTTGTCTTTCTCCAACTACTAAAAAGAAATTATAGGAGGTATTTTGCAGCTAGTCACATAAATACATGGGCATTCATTGATTAGGCTTTCATTGGTATAAGGTAAAAGAAATAGTCAGAACTCAGAATCCATAATGTTTAGTTTATCATGAGCTTACAGGGTCAGACCATATTAACTCCAATTGTGTATGCTTTAACACAGGCTTGGTTCTGCTACAGCAGCAGACAACCAAAAATCTCAGTAGCTCAAAACAACGAAGGTTTACTTCTTACTCACACTACATTCCATCAAGTTTTAGTAAATTTTCTCTCACCTTCACACCACAACTGATAGAGCAACCACCATCTGCAACACTGCCAGTCCCTGTGGCAAAAAAATGAAACACATAGAGCAAAGGATAAACTATTTCTTAAGATTTCTGTCTGGAAGTCTATATAACCATTGTTCCTATTTCGTTGGCCTAAAAAAGCCTCAAGATCAAAAGTAAGTTTGATCGCTTTCAAAGTATAACCCTATCCCACAAAAGAAAGGAAAGCAAATTGAGGGATAGTAGCACAATCTACTGCCGTCTGTCCTTCTAACCACATAATATTTGATTTCTTCCTGTTCCCCCATGTAGAACCTACTTATGTCCTCTACAAAAGAGGCAATCCAAACTCCCCTCGAATACTACTTCATGCTCATCATTCAGGATCTTTGAGGGACTTCTAGAAGTCTCATAATAATGCCTGGATGGTTCTTCTTGGTTTGGAGACCTGTGGACTAAAAGACAAGTTATGTTTCTTCCACACACCCCAAATTCAGTGGTGAAACATGAATAGGATAATGGCAACAAATGCTTCTCTTTAGAAAGTTAGGAATCAAAGACATATGACACTCAATGGTCTAGAGCAATCCCAAAATCCTACCAAGCAGATCTTATGAGGAACCTTACACTGGAGGTGTGGATTATTCCATGATTAGGCACTGTTTTCATTTTCCCCAATCTATTCTTTTCCATGACATGTAGTTCTTTCCTCTATCAAGTTCTTACTTGGGCATTTATCCTCCTTGGCTACATCTGAAGAGGAACCTGAAGAACGTCTCCTCCTTGGAACCCTGGTTAGCTGCCTCAGTCTGCTTCTTGGCCATTGAAAGCTGATGGCCCAAGGATTCTTTCAAGTTTCAAATAGTGAAATTTTTATTAGTCCAGATTAATAGTGTACTTCTTATCTACTTATTCAAGTCAACTGCATAAAGCAATAGCCAGCCACATTCATAATTTTTTTCCAGACCTATCTCTCTTTCTCTCTCCCTCTCTACCTCTAGCTCTATGCCTATCTCTGTCTCCATCATCATCTCTATATCTATCTATAGCTCTCTATCTTCTTTTAATTTCAAATACCCCAAGGCTATCAGCCTTCTCTGGGAGAGCCACTCTACTTAAACTTATTTTCTGTAAGCCATTTTGTCAAACTTAAAATATTTACTTCTTTACATCATCTTCAACCATTTAGAGCTTTTGGCAGAGGACTCTGATGACCATAATCTTGCTTTGCTCCGTGCTGCAAGTCTGAGTTTTATTGGCCTTTTTTACTTCGACTGGGTGGAAATGAAAATCAGTTTTCTCTTCTAACTCTAAAAGTCCCCACATTTCTCAACTCCTTCTATATTTTCTTTCATTCTTGCTTACAAACTGACCAGTTATTTTGTGTGTTTGTCTGCCTTTTGTAGAACCTTGTTATATGCATCTAAGAACCACTTAATGCTACAAGCATTCTGTTTTCTTACATAATCTCCCTTCCAAGTTATCACAGGTAACAGTTGTACCAAACGTTTTACTGTACCAAACATGAATTGCTGTGTTTCAAGTTGGCAATAACAGATTCTTTGATACCTACTGCTTGCCCCTAAATAAACTTACAAATGTTAACACTTTTTTTTACGATAGCACACTACTACCTATACAAATTTCCTTAACAGTTATAATAGACTGAGTACGCTATAGTAGAAAACAATCCAAAATAGATTTATTTCTTGCTAACACTACATGCCCATCTTGGGTCCTCTGGGAGAGCTTCTCCTGCATCATCATGTTCCTTATGAGTCAGTTACGAATGGGAGCCTCGAGAAAGGAGAAGGTATAAAACACGTACACAAAAAGCCTCTGCCTGGAAGTGAGATGTGTCACATCTTCTCACATTTCTTTTTCTAGAGCAAGTCACATGGACTTCAAAGGTATGAAGAACTACAGTACAATCTCAGGGAGTGTAAGGGGAGCAGATTTTGATGCAGAGCTACATAGTCTATTCTGGGTTTCATAAGTCTTATTTCCATTTTTCATTCACTGTTCTCCATGTGTTATGTCCACAGCTCCAAAAGGCACCCCATAATCAATAAGGCCAGGAGAATATTCTCTTCCTCCATCTCTTCAGGGCATCTTTGATTTACTTGTCACTCAGGCTGTAGATCAATGGATTCAACTTGGGGATCATCACAGTGTATACAATAGAATCCACCTTGTTTCCACTCAGAGAAGCATCAGAGTGAGAGCACAAATAGACAAAGATTCCTGAGAAGTAGAAGAGAGTCACTGCTATCAGGGGAGAACACCAATGTTGAAGACCTTAGACCTGCCTTCAACTGAGATGATCTTCAGAATGGTAGCAACGACATAACCATAAAATATCATGATAACCAAGACAGAAGTGAGTCCAAATACCACTGTAAGCATGGAGGTCATGACTTGACAGAAAAAGGTGTCAGAGCAAGATAGGATCAACAGTTGGGGCAGGTCACAGAAGAAATGGTTGCTATTAGGCCCACAGAAATGGAGCTGAAGCACAGCACATAGTTGGATAAATGAGCCAAAGATAATAGTTATACAGGTTCCAACCACTATGTGCACACAGAGGTTGGGGACATGGATGGCCATGTAGAGCTGAGGGTTACAAATGGCAGCATATCAATTACAAGCCATAGCTTCCAGAAGACAGCACTCAGTCAGACCCAGGCTAGAGAAGAAGTATTGCATGGTGCACCCCATAAAGGAGATGAATGTTGGCGATGATATAACCATAAGATATCATGATAACCAAGACAGACGTGAGTACAAAGATTACTTGAGCATAGAGGTCATGACTTGAGAATAAAAACAAAACAGTATGAGAACAGGATAGAATCAGCAGTTGGGGCAGGTCACAAAAGAAATGGCTGCTATTTGTCTCACAGAAATGGAGCAGAAGCTAGGCACATAGTTGAATAAATGAGCCAAAGAACCAGTTGTACAAGATCCTGCCACCACTGGCATACATAGAGTGGGCGACATGATGGCCATGTAGAGCAGAGGATCACAAATGGCAGCACATCGATCATAAGCCATGGCTGCAAGAAGACAGCACTCAGTCAGATTCAGCCTAGAGAAGCACTGCATGGTGCACCCCATAAAGGAGATGAATTTTTGCTTCTTGAAAAAGTCTGAGGGCATCTTGGAGGCTATAGTGGAAACACAGCAGACGTCCAGAAAAGACAGATTACTAAGGAAAAAGTACACAGGTGCATGTAGATGGGAGTTCCTCCTGATAAGGGTGATGAGACTCATGTTTCAGGACACGGTCAGGAGGTAGATCCCTAGGAACATTGAAAAGAGAAAAATAGTGGTCTTTGGAGATTCAGAGAATCCCAAGAGAATGAACTTTGTAATTGTCGTACTACTCCTTTCCACAGTCATTGCACTGGTGATTCTAGAATCTGTATAAATCTCTAAGTCCGTTGTTACTCCAATTTCTGTTGAAATAAACCACCATGTATCCAAAATGAACACAGAACCAAGTGAAATACTGAACCAAGTTAGAGGAAATAGCCCTGATTAATGCTCCCCACCAACACACGTTAACAAATCAGTCAAACTAAAAGTCTCAGCCCAGTGAAAGTAACTTGAAGAATAAAGGGAAATACAACATGTTTTTGGACAGGCCAAACAGAGACACTGATAAAAGGCATTCTTGAAGAAGTTTGTACTTTGGGCAAAAGGAAAGTGATTTTAAATGGAAGCTGATGAGACGTAGTAAGAGTGAAAAGCATAGGAAGTAGAAATATATAATAAAGTCCAAAAATACACATTATATAAAACTGGTAATAACATATTTTATGTGGTGAGAAAATTATATGAAATAAAATAAAATAAAATAAAAATTGTGCACAAATTAAGGGATAATTAGAATTAAAAATATCAAAAGTCCTTGAATCACACAGGAAAATGATAAAAATATTGATTAAAGTTAAAATTTGATAAGATATACACATAATTAAGTTTCTGGGGTAATCATGAAAGTAATAGAAATAGAATGTGCACATTCAACAAGTAGAGGAGAAAATGTAAAATAATTCTAATCTATCCAACAAGGCCAAGAAATAATGAAAATAAAACAAAATAAATCTTTATAAAATTCATCAAAATAACCAAATAAAATAAGGGAACAACTGAAACAAATTGCAAATGAAGGAAATACACCTAAAAACTATTGTCCAATAGGTGACGAAAACAAGATTTGTACATATGGCCATGAAATCCAAACAGTTAATTTTTTAAAACCTATAATACAAAAGTTAAAACAGAGATACGAAAGCTTAAGACAGAAATGAAAAGATAACAGAAGAGGATGAAAAATGCATTGGCATAACTCAGCTATGAAGGAGAAAAAATTACACCACAGAAACGCAAAAATGAAATCTGTGTGGGAGTAGCAATGAAGACAAAATAAGCTACTAAAACAGCAAATGATGTAGAAAATAGGCTTCAAGAAAAGTGAGAAAATGAAATTTGGAAAGAAAAGGAGCTTTTAAAATAGAGGGAAAGAGGAGGAGGAGCTTTAAGATGGCTGACTAGAGGCATCTGTTACTCTCCTCCACCACAAAGAAGAACCAAAATAGCAAGTAGATAATCACACTTCAAGAAGATTGTCTAAGAAAGAACACTGGAATTCTACAGAGAAGTAACAGGAAACACCTATGGCAAGGAAGGAGAGGGAAGCAAGGCAGCCTGCCCAGCTGGGATCAGCTGGGAGCCTGCAGAGGCTCCCCAGTGTGAGCAAAGCATAAGTGAGAGAACCCCAGTGGTTCACATTTCCACCTAGAACTCCTGTAATCTTAACCACAAGAGAACCATCAATCTATGTGAGTCCTAGACTAACCTAGAGAGCTGCCTGAAGACCATTTGATGGCATTGCTCTAGAGAGGGAGCTCACACTGGATCCCACATACTCCCTGAGTCCTAAGCAGCTACAGCACAGTGCCACCTTAAAAGCCCAGCCCCTAACAGATTGCATCCTGCCCTGGGACACAACAGCCCACGTATCTCCACATCCCTGGAACCCTATGGACATACTCCATCCCCAGTCTCTGCCTCTGCTAGCTGCTGCCACCGGGTCAAAGTGTGAGCCATTGGTAGCGACCCTGATGCCCCCAGCAGTGGAGCCACTGATATGGTTTAACTCTGTGTCCATACCCAAATTTCAACTTGAATTGTAATCCCCACGTGTCAGAGGAGGGACCTTGTGGGAGATGACTGGGTCATGGGGGTAGATTTTTCCTCTGCTATTCTCCTGTTAGAGAGCAAGTTCTCACGAGAGTTGACATTTTAAGGTGTGTCACCTCCACTGGCTTGCTCTCTCTCCTGCCACCATGTCAGATGTGCCTTACTTCTCCTTCTGCCGTGACTGTAAGTCCCTTGAGGCCTCCCCAGTCATGCTTCCTATACAGCCTGTGGAACTGTGAGCCAATTAAACCTCCTTTCTTTCTAGATTACCCAGTCTCCGGTATTTCTTTATAGCAGTATGAGAACAGACTAATACACAAAGTGACCAATTGTTGGCAACTGATTCTAAAATGTACATAGAAACCCACTTCATTTCAAGCATTGATTCTGAGAATATTCCGCAATAAATCTCCTGGAGGCAAATTTTGGCTTCACAGCTTGTTTTCTGGAGTTCCAACCTTGGACAACGGCTTTTCAAAACAGGAAAGCTGAAAATTCACACAACATGCTTATTCCTTATGACTCAGTAATTCTACTTCTCCAGAACAACGTTGTATTAGCCTCAAATACCCATCAATGTGGAATGGATATGTAAATTTTGGTCTATACACTGAAATGGTGTATAAAAATGAAACAACCTGTAGTTGCAGGATTACATGGAAGGAAGTTGTAACTATAACGTTAAGTAAGAGAAGCAAAACACAAAAGGATGTTTTAATAGGATTGCAAAAATTTAAAACTTAGGAAGAAGCAAAACTAAACTACTTTGGTTAGTGATACATACATAGTGAAATTATAAAGTAAAGCAATAAATGGTTACATCAGATGTGGAAAGGGGCGTTTGTGATTCAGAAAGACACAGAGGGCCTCTGGGATGATGGTGTGCTGTGTTTCCTGATGTTAGTTGTGGTTACACTAGTGTTTTTTTATACCATTGCAGTGTACATTTATACTTTATGTATTTTGTATGTGTGTAGAAATTTTACAATAAAAGCAAAACGAGAAAATTTAAAAAATAAATGATTTAAGTAAATTCCCTCGTTGCATAAAGGCCAGTTTTGAAACAAAAAATTCCAACAGAATAAAGGAAAATAATTCAACTCATTCCAAAAGGGACCCACGTTCATTCCTGTAAATTTCTGTGAACACTTCCAATAGTCCAAATACTCTAGAGCAGAGGAGATGAGTTTTTGCAAGAATCAACAGACTCTGTCAGGACCTACAAAGCTTTGTTTAGGTTGAACCATTCCAATCTAAACAAATGGAAAGAACAATGTTGGATTTTCTTATTGCTGGAAAATACTATCACCTTCCTGGTATTAATGGGAATTTTCAGATGTTGTTTTGTTCATCTTCCTGCCTTTGAACAGGCTTAAATTAACACCATCCGAGATTTTTCTGGAAAAATATACATATTAGACATTTTGGGGATCCAATAATATGTTAGGTTTTGGCTTTTTAAAGTTAAAAAATAATGTAAGAGGTCAAAAGAGATACGCAGGCCCAATATCAATTATTGGTAAGTCACCTCCTATATCAATAATTACTATATTTATTAATTGCCAGAGCCTACAAAAATAGCAGCAAGCCATTATCAATATTTCAAATGCTAATAGAAATATGTACATTTATTCTAATGTACACTATACAGAGAAATTAAACCATTAAATTCCTTTGCTTTCTATGAGAATAACAGCACTTTACTGTGGTTTCTCTATGTCACACTAGGAATATTTTATTGTTTTGATGAATAAAATAGAGAAATTTATTATTAAGAGGAAAGTTAAATTTCAATATTTGTTTATGCTATGACTTTTAGATTACTTAATTCCTCTGAGCTTTATTTTAATCTTATATAAAATGATAATAATGCCTACCTCACAGGGTCGTTTAAAGCTCTTAGTTAAGATAGGAAATAGCACCTAATACAAGAGCAGACTCTTGATTAATAGTTGTTACACTAAGAGTTTATTATTGTACTATTATTGTTAATAATTATTATTACTTAAATGGTTGTTTTGAGGGTAAATCTTTCAAGGCTGGGGTTAATAATAGCAAAAAGGGGAATCATCTGGTAATGTGGAATTTGGAACCATGGTCCTACCTGGTGTGGTCTCAGGAAATCTCTACTCTCCATTACCACTCCACATCCTGGGTAATGCTTAACATTCCACACAAGAGGTTTCGCTTTTAGCTAAGAGACCTGGTGTCTATTAAAACATAAGTAACTACTTTGGGTAAGTGAAGGTAATATGACAAAACAACAAATAATAGGTATTGGAAAAGGGAAGATAGGTAATAAGAGGGAGGAGCAAACATTGTTATTTGAAGCCCACTCATGGGTTAGGAGAGCAAGACAAAAGAGGAAAGGGAAAAACAAAGAACAGTGTGGAGCAAGTGTTGATGGTGAATTGGAGACACCGAAGACAAATTGTTCTTGGATGCCTCTGCCAACATTACTTACAAAGATATCCTTCACAATTCTGTGCCTATGTGGAACCTGGGAATATGGCTAACACTGCTGGTTTGTCTTGGTCCTATACCTCAGCCTTGCCCTTGGTCCTCAGAATAGCATAGAGTTATTTTTCAGGAGACATGCCTTCCACTAGAGATTCTCTTAAATGTTTCCTTAGGGAAACAAAAACACAAAAGAAGAAGCAATTATCAGAAGACAGTATTTTCCATTAATTATTCTCAGGAGTATTGGATAAGGAAAATGAGTGGGAAATGTTCTCAGCTGGTCCCATCCGTCTCATTCACCATCCTTCGTGAACCAATTAAGAGTTGTGGGCCAGGCGCCGGGGCTCATGACTGTAATCCCAGCACTTTGGGAGGCTGAGGAGGGAAGATCACAAGGTCAGGCGATCAAGACCATCCTGGATAACACGGTGAAACCCCATCTCTACTAAAAATACAAAAAATTAGCTAGACATGGTAGCACATGCCTGTAGTACCAGTTACTTGGGAGGCTAAGGCAGGAGAATCACTTGAACCCAGGAGGTGCAGGCTGCAGTAAGCCAAGATTGCACTAACTGCACTCCAGCCTGGGCAACAGAGTGAGACTCGGTCTCCAAAAAAAAAAAAAAAAAAAGAGTTGTGAAGCATATTGGGTAGATACATAGCAATGGAATTGAGAGATCAAATGGTAGATCTACTTTTAGTTCTTTAAGGAATCTCCACACTGTATTTCACAGTGGTTGTACTAGCTTACATTCCCACCAATGGTGTAAAAGTGTTCCCTTTTCAACCCATTTGTGCCAACAACTATTTTTTTTTTTAATTTTTTTTATTATGGCTATTCTTGCAGGTGCAAGGTGGTATTGCATTGTAGTTTTGACTTGCATTTCCCTAATAATTAGTGATGTTGAGCATTTTTTCATATGCTTGTTGGCCACTTGTGTATCTTCTTTTGAGAATTGTCTATTCATGTCCTTAGGCCACTTTTTTATGAGATTGTTTGTTTTTTTCTTTCTGATTTGTTTGAGTTCTTTATGTATTCTGGATATTGGTCCTATGTGAGATGTATAGATTGTGAAGATTTTCTCCCATTCTGTGGGTTGTCTGTTTACTCTGTTGATTATTCCTTTTTCTGTACAGAGGCTTTTTTGTTTAGTTAAGTCCCATCTATTTATTTTTGCTTTTGCACTTGCTTTTGAGTTTTGGTCATGAAGTCTTTGCCTCAGCCAACGTCTAGAAGGGTTTTCCAATGTTATCTTCTAGAATTTTTATGGTTTCAAGTCTTAGATTTAAGTCTTTAATCCATCTTGTGTTGATTTTTGTGTAAGATGAGATATGAGGATCCAGTTTTATTCTTCTACATGTGGCTTGCCAGCTATCCCAGCACCATTTGTTGAATAGGGTGTCCTTTTGCCACTTTATGGTTTTGTTTGCTTTGTCAAAGATTAGTTGGCTGTTAGTATTTGGCTTTATTTCTGGATTCTCTATTCTGTTCCATTGGTCTATGAGCCTATTTTTGTACCAGTACCATGCTATTTTGGTGACTATGGCCTTAAAATATAGTTTGAAGTAGGTAATGTGATGCCTCCAGATTTTTTCTATATGCTTAGTCTTGCTTTGGCTATGCAGGCTCTTTTTCCATTCCTTATGAATTTTGGGATTGTTTTTTCTAGTTCTGTGAAGACTGATGGTGGTATTTTGATTGGAATTGCATTGAATTTGTAGATTGCTTTTGGCCATATGGTCATTTTTACAATATTAAATATACCCATCCATGAGCATGCGATGTGTTTCCATTTGTTTGTGTTGTCTATGATTTCTTCTAGTAATGCTTTGTAGTTTTCTTTATAAAGGTCTTTCAACTCCTTGGTTAGGTATATTCCTAAGTTTTTTGTTTGTTTGTTTGTTTTTGCAGCTATTGTAAAAGCAATTGAGTTCTTGATTTGATTCTCAGCTTGGCCACTGTTGGTGTATGGTAGAGCTTCTGATTTGTGTACATTAATTTTGTATCCTGAAACTTTGCTGAATTCATTTACCAGTTCTAGGAGCTTTTTGGATGAAGCTTTAGGACTTTCTAGGTATGCGATTATATCATCAGCAAACAGTGACAGTTTGACATCCTCTTTACTGATTTGGATGTCTTTACTTATTTCTCTTGTCTGATTGCTCTGGCTAGGACTTCCAGTACTATGTTAAATAGAAGTGGTAAGAGTGGGTGTCCTTGTCTTGTTACATTTCTCAGGGGGAATGCTTTCAACTTTTTCCTGTTCAGTGTAATGTTGGCTGTGGGTTTGCAACAGATGGCTTTTATTACCTTAAGATATGTCCCTTCTATGCCAATTTTGCTGGGGATTTTAATCATAAAGAGATGCTGGATTTTGCCAAATGCTTTTTCTGCATTTATTTAGATGATCATGTGATTTTTGTCGTTAATAATGTTTATGTGGTGTATCATGTTTAGTGACTTGTATATGTTAAACCATCCCTGAATCCCTGGTATGAAGCCTACTGGGTCATGGTGAATTATCTCTTCTATATGCTACTGGATTTGGTTAGCTAGTATTTCATTGAGGACTTTTGCATCTATTAGTTCATTCTCATGCTACTATGATGAAATATTCAAGATTGGTTAATTTATAAAGGAAAGTTTAATTGACTCACAGTTCTGGATGGCTGGGGAAACCTCAGGAAACTTAAAATCGTGGCAGAAGGGGAAGAAAACATGTCCTCCTTCAAACAGTGGCAGAAGAGAAAAGTGCCAAGAAAAGTGGTAAAAGCCCCTTCTAAAAACGTCAGATCTCATGAGAACTCACTATCACAAAATAAGCATGAGGGTAACCATCCCCATGATTCAATTACCTCCCACCGGGTCCCTCCCATGACACGTGGGGATTACAGGAACTACAATCAAGATGAGATTTGGGTGGGGACACAGCAAAACCATATCATATATACATCAAGGATATTTGTCTGTAGTTTTCTTTTTTATTATATCTTTTCCTGGTTTTGATATTAAGGTGATACTGGCTTTAAGGAATAATTTGGGGAGAATTCCCTCTTTCTCTATCTTGTGGAATATTGTCAATAGGATTGGTACCACTTTTTCTTTGAATATCTGCTAGAATTCAGCTGTGAATCCATGTGGTCCTGGACTTTTTTGTTGACATTTTTTTTTATTACCATTTCAACCACACTGCTTGTTATTGATCTGTTCGAAGTTTCTATTTATTCCTGGTTTAATCTAGGAGGGCTGTATATTTTCAGGAATTTATCCATCTCCTCTAGGTTTTGTGCATAATGGTGTTAATAGTAGCCTTCAATGGTCTTTTGTATTTCTATGGTATCAGTTGTAATACCTCCCATTTCATTTCTAATTGAGTTTATTTGGATATTCTCTTTTTTTTTTTTTTTTTTTTTTTTTTTTTTTTTTTTTTTTTTTTTTTTTTTTTTTTTGGTTAATCTCACCAATGGTCCACCAAATTTATTTATCTTTTCAAAGAACCAGCTTTTCATTTCATTTATCTTTTGTTTGTTTCTATTTCATTTAGTTCTGCTCTGATCTTTGTTATTTCTTTTTTTTTCTGCTGGGTTTGGGTTTGCTTTGTTCCTATTTCTCTAGTTCCTTGAGTTGTGACCTTATGTTGTCTATTTGTGCTCTTTTGGACTCCTTGATGTAGGCATTTAGTGCTATGAATTTTCCTCTTAGCACTGCTTTTGCTGTATCCCACAGGTTTTGACGGGGTGTGTCACTATTATCATTCAGTTCAAATAATTTTTTAATTTCCATCTTGATTTCATTATTGATCAATGATTATTCAGAAGTAGATTATTTAATTTATATGTAGTTGTGTGCTTTTGAGGGTTCCTTCTGGAGCTGATTTCCAATTTTATTCCACTGTGGTGCAAACACGTATTTGATATAATTTCCATTTTCTGACATTTATTGAGACTTATTTTGTGGCCTATTATATGATCCATCTTGGAGAATGTTCCATGTGCTGATGAATAGAATGTATATTCTGTGGTTGCTGGGTAAAATGTTCTGTAAATATCTGTTAAGTTCATTTGTTCTAGGGTATAGGGTAAGTTCATTGTTTCTTTGTTGACTTTCTGTCTTGACCTGTCTAGTGCTGTCAGTGAAGTATTACAGTTCCCCACTGTTATCATGTTGCTCTCTATCTCATTTATTGGGTCTAGTAGTAATTGTTTTATAAATTTGGGAGCTCAGTGTTAGGTGCATATATATTTAGAATTGTGATATATTCCTGTTGGATTAGTCCTTTTATCATTATATAATATCCCTCTTCATCTTTTCTAACTGTTGTTACTTTAAAGTTTGTTTTGGTGATATAAAAATAGCTACTCCTACTCACTATTCCTGTCCATTTGCATGGAATATCTTTTTCCACCATTTTCCCCTAAGTTTATGTGAGTCTTTATGTGTTAGGTAGGTCTCCTGAAGACCTCAGAAACTTGGTTGGTGAATTCTTATCCATTCTGTATCTTTTAAGTGGAACATTTAGGACATTTACATTCAATGTTAGCATTGAGATGTAAGGTATTATTCTATTTATCATGCTATTAGTTGCCTGAATACCTTTTTTTTTTCATTGTGTGATTGTTATATAAGTCCTGTTAGATTTATGCTTTAAGAAGGTTCTATTTTGGTGTAATTTTTGAAATCCCTATTTTTTTTTTAAATTATACTTCAAGTTCTAGGGTATATGTGCACAACGTGCAGGTTTGTTACATATGTATACATGTGCCATGTGGGTGTGCTGCACCCATTAACTCGTCATTTACATTAGGTATGTCTCCTAATGCTATCCCACCCTACCCCACGACAGGCCCCAGTGTGTGATGTTCCCCACCCTGTGTCCAAGTGTTCTCATTGTTCAATTCCCACCTATGAGTGAGAATATGTGATGCTTGGTTTTCTGTCCTTGTGATAGTTTGCTCAGAATGATGGTTTTCAGCTTCATCCATGTCCCTACAAAGAACATGAATTCATCCTTTTTGATGGCTGCATAGTATTTCATGGTATATATGTGCCACATTTTCTTAATCAGTCTATCACTGATGGACATTTGGGTTGGTTCCAAGTCTTTGCTATTGTGAATAGTGTCGCAATAAACATACATGTGCATGTGTCTTTACAGCAGCATGATTTATAATCCTTTGGGTATATACCCAGTAATGGGATGGCTGGGTCTCCTGTCTTGGGTGTATATATATTTAAAATATTTAGGTCTTCTTCTTGCATTGAACCATTTATCATTATGTAATGCCCTTCTTTGACTTTTCTTATCATTGTTGATTTAAAGTCTATTTTTACTGAAATTAAAAGAGCAATTCCTGCTTCTTTCTGTTTTCCATCTATTCAAGCAATCTCTTGTTTGCATCTTTGCTACTGTGAGCCAAACATTGTTCAACATTTCTTCTGTGAGGTACCTCAGATTATTTCCTTGTCTTGTTCCAATCCTTTCATCAGCCAGATGATTCTTCTTTCAGTAGCTATTTTTGTTGGGTACAGTTTTAGCTTGATATTCTCTTGTCTTATGATTTTGTCACAGCTTTCATTCTGAAAATATTCTCAACCACAGGTTCTACCAAGGCCTTTAATACCTTTGCCTCCCACCCGTCAGCTGCGCCCTCTTCTGTGGTACAGTCCTGCCTGTGTACGTGCATCCCAGCTCTAGCCACTGCATGAAGCAGGACAAGGTGCTGTCCGTGTTCTGTGTGATCCTTATCTTCATGATAAAGCCACTGATCTATAAAACAAAGAGATAAAGAGACCTTCAAGAGGGTGATAAAAAGCAACATGTTTACCTCTGCAAGAATACCATTTGGGCAAGTATTAATATTATTAAAAGGAAGATATGAGTAAAAATATGTAAGGGACGTTTTGTAGGTCACAAGAATACATAGGTAGAGAGAGGTATGAACCTGGCATCCTGGATTCCTCGTGCCATTGTGTTCAGCTACCACCAAGTGATTTGTCTGAGGCAGTGTCACTGATATTAAAATATAATTTAAAATCTAGTTTCTGCGATAGAATCTAGGTAGATTGAACCCTATGTTTTGATAACAGATGTGCTGATAGATATTATATGTAGAGAAATGACAAGAACGTAGGAAACCAGACAGACTGTTCTTTTCTTCACCGGTTTTTTAGTTGTTTTTAAATAAATTATAATATGTATATTTGAGATTTATAATAAGATGTAGGATACATATATAGCAAAACAGTTAATATAGTGATGTAAATCAACACATATATCATTTTGCATAGTTATTTTGGGTACAAGAGCAACTAAAATCTACTTATTTTACACAAAGTCCTAATACAATTTTCCTGACTGTCGTCTTCTGTGTACATGATATCTCCAAACCTTTCCATCCTGCATAATCTGCTACTTCATATCCTTTAGCTTATATCTCTCCATTTTGCCTCCTCCCCTCCACCTACCTCTGCCCCTCATAACCAGTTTTATTTTCTATGTCTATATATTTGATCTTTTCTCACAAAATACATATATATGTGCAATCATGCAATGATTTTTTTCTGTGTCTGGCTTGGTTAAATTTTTCTAAGTTTTTTTTAATGTCATAAATGGAATTGTTTTCTTCATTTATTTTCAGCCAGGTTATTATTTGTGTATAAAAATACTACTGAGGTTTGGGCGTGGTGGCTCACATCTGTATTCCCAGCACTTTGGGAGGCCGAGGTGGGCAGATCACCTGAGGACAGGAGTTTCAGACCAGCCTGGCCAACACGGTAAAACCCTGTCTCTACTAAAAACACAAAAATTAGCTGGGCATGGTGGCACATACCTGTAGTCCCAGATACTCAGGAGGCTGAGGCAGAAGAATCGCTTGAACCTGGGAGGTGGAGGTTGCAGTGAGCAAATGAAGAAAACAATTCCATTTATGACATTAAAAAAAACACTTAGAGAGAAATTTAACCCAACCAGACACAGAAAAAAAAATTGCATGATTGCACGTACACATGCATGTATGCAGTGAGCAACCTCCACCTAGGTGACAGATGGAAACACTGTCTCAAAAAACAAACAAACAAACAAACAACAACAACAAAAATACCTACTGACTTTTGCATGTTTACTTTATATCCTACAACTCTCTAAATTCATTTATTAATTCCAACACTGCAATCTCCGGGGTTTGTGCAGACTCTGGGGTTTTCTACGTATAGTATTATGTCATTTGTAATTAGAGATAATTTTACTTCTACCTGTCTGATTAGGATGCCTTTTATTGTGAATGAGGTTGTATTCCGTGGGCCTGACTGTTATTATTATATAGCAATGCTAGTGATTTTTGTACATTGATTTTATTTCTGATATCTCTGGCTAGTACTGGAAGCACCACTTTGAGTAGATTTGGCAAGAATAAGCATCCCTGCCTTGTACTCAATCTTAATGGAAAACTTTCTGCTTTTCCCTGTTGATTATAATATTAGCTGTGGATTATGCATAAATGGCTTTTATTATGTTGAGAAATTTTCCTGCTATACCTAAACTGTTAAGAGTTTTTATCAAGAAAGGGTGTTGAACTTTGTCAAGTATTTTTCCTGAGTCAACTAAGATAATCATGTGCTATTTATCATTCATTTTTTTAATGTGACATATCACATTGATTGATTTCCATATGTTAAACCAGTCTTCCATGCCAGGGATAAATTCCACTTGGTAATGATGTATAATCTTTTTTGATAAGCTGTTGAATGCAGTTTGCTTATTTTTTTAACTTTTATTTTAAGTTCAGGGGTACATGTGCAGGTTTGTTATGTAGGTAAACTCATGTCACAAGAGTTTGTTATACAGATTATTTCATCAGGCAGGTATTAAGCCTAGTACCCATTAGTTATTTTTCCTGATCCTCTCTCTCCTCCATACTCTACACCCTCCAGTAGGCCCCAGTGTCTGCTGTTCCCCTCTATGTGTCCATGTGTTCTTCTCATTGAGTTCCCACTTAGAAGTGTGAACATGTGGTATTTGGTTTTCTATTCCTGCTTTAGTTTGCTAAGGATAATGACCTCCAGCTTTATCCATGTTCCTACAAAAAACATGATCCTATTATTTTTATGGCTGTATTACATGGTGTATATGTATCACATTTTCTTTATCCAGTCTACCATTGATGATCATTGCTATTGTGAATAGTGCTGCAATGAACATATGCATGCATATGTCTTTATGATAGAAAGTTTTCTATTCCTTTGGGTATGTTCCCAAATGGGATTGTTGGATCGAATGGTAGTTCTGTTTTAAGGTCTTTGAGGAATCGCTGCACTGTTTTCCACAATGGTTGAACTAATTTACACTCCCACAAACAATGTATAAGCACTCCTTTTTCTCTGAAACCTCACTAGCATCTGTTATTTTTTGACTTTTTAACTAATAACCATTCTGACTGGTGTGAGATTGCATCTCATTGTGGTTTTAATTTGCATTTCTCTAATGATCAGTAATATTGAGCTTTTAAAAATATGATTGTTGGCTGCATGTATTTATTCTTTCAAAAAGTGTTCGTGTGCTTTGCCCAGTTTTAATGGAGTTGTTAATCTACAAGTCTCTTGTAGATGCTGAATATTAGACCTTTGTCAGATGCAATTTGCAAATATCTTCTTCCATTCTGTAGGTTGTCAGATTACTCTGTTGATAGTTTCTTTTGTTATGCAAAGCTCTTTAGTTTAATTAGATCCCATTTGTCAATTTTTACTTTTGTTCCAATTGCTTTTGGCATCTTTGTCATGAAATGTTTGCCCATGCCTATGTCCAGAATAGTATTGTCTATGTTGTCTTCCAGGGTTTTTACAGTTTTGGGTTTCACATTCAAGTCTTTAATCCATCTTGAGTTAATTTTTATATATGATTTAAAGAAGGGGTCCAGTTTCAATCTTCTGCATGTAATTAGCAAGTTATTCCAGCACCATTTATTAAATAGAAAGTTCTTTCCCTGTTGCTTGTTTTTGTTAACTTTGTCAAAGACCATATAGTTGTAGGTGTGTGGCCTTATTTCCTGTGTTTTCTATTTTGTTCCATTAGTCTATGTATCTGTTTTGTACCAGTACCATGCTGTTTTAGTTACCATAGCCCTGTAGTATAGTTTGAAGTCAGGAAGCATAATGTCTCCAGCTTTGTTCATTTTGCTTAGGATTGTCTTGGCTCTTCATTCTTTTTTGGTTCCATTTAAATTTTAAAGTAATTTTTCCTCGTTCTGTAAAGAATGTTATTGGAAAATTTATAGGAATAGTATTGAATCTACAAATTGCTTTGGGCAATATGCCATTTTAATCATACTGATTCTTCTTATCCATGAGCATGAAAAGTTTTTTGCATTTGTTTGTGTCATCTCTGATTTCTTTGAGCAATGTTTTATAGTTCTTACAGAGATCTTTCACCTCCATGATTAGCTGTATGTCTAGGTATTTTATTCTTTTTGTAACAATTGTGAATGAGGTTGCATTCCCTGGGCCTGATTGTTACTACTACATAGAAGTGCTAGTGATTTTGTACATTGATTTTATCCTGAGACTTTGCTGAAGTTTTTTGTCAGCTTAAGAAGCTTTGGAGCAAAGACTATGGGGTTTTCTAGATATAGGATCACATCATCTGCAAACATGGCTATTCTGACTTCCTCTCTTCCTATTTGGATGTCCTTTATTTCTTTCTCTTGTGTGGCTGCTCTGGCCAGGACTTCCAATACTATGTTGAGTAGAAGTGGTGAGAGAGGGCCTCCTTGTCTTGTGCAGGTTTTCAAGAAGAATACTTGCAGTTTTTGCCCATTCAGTATGATGCTAGCTGTAAATTTTTGGGTTTTTTTTGTTTGTTTGTTTGTTGTTGTTGTTGTTGTTGTTGTTGTTGTTTCATCTCCATTAAAATATCAGGAATGATTTATTGAGTTTTTTTTTATTATTATACTTTAAACTCTAGGGTACATGTGCATAATGTGCAGGTTTGTTACATATATATACTTGTGCCATGTTGGTGTGCTGCACCCAAGCTGTAAATTTTTGATAGATGGCTCTTCTTAATTTTGAGGTATGTTCCTTCAATACGGAGTTAGTTGAGAGTTTTTAACATGAATGTATGTTGAATTTTATCAAAAGCCTTTTCTGCATCTATTGAGATAATCATGTGTTCTTTGTCTTTAGTTCTGTTTTTGTGATGAGTCACATTTATTGATTAGCCTATGTTGAGCCAAGCTTACATTCCAGGAATAAAGCCTATTTGATCATGGTAGATAAGCTTTTTGATGTGTTCCTGGGTTTGGTTTGCCAGTATTTTGTTGAGGATTTTTGAATCCATGTTCATCAAGGATGTTGGCCTGATGTTTTCTCTTTTGTTGTGTCTCTGCCAGGCTTTGGTTTCAGGATAATGTTGGCCTGATAGAACGAGTTTAGGAGGAGCTCCTCCTCCTCAATTTATTGGCATAGTTTCTGTCTAAATGGTACCAGTTATTCTTTGTGTATGTGGTAGAATTCAGCTATGAATCCATCTGGTCCTAGGCTTTTTTTTTGGTTGGTAGACTATTTATTACTGACTCAATTTCAGAGCTCATTCTTGGTCTATTTAGGGATTCGGTTTCTTCTTGGTTCAGTCTTGGGAGGGTGTATGTGTGCAGGAATGTGTCAGTTTCTTCTAGATTTTCTAGTTTATCTGCATAGATGTGTTCATTATATTCTCTGATGGTTACTTGTATTTCTGTGGGGTCAGTGGTAATATCCCCTTTGTCATTTCTAATTGTGTTTATTTGGATCTTCTCTATTTTCTTCTTTATTAATGTAGCTGGCAGTCTATCTACTTCATTAATTTTTTCAAAAAATAAACTGTTGGATTCATTGATCTTTTGAATGGTTTTTCATGTCTCAATCTCCTTCTGTTCAGCTCTGATTTTGGTTATTTCGTGTCTTCTGCTAGCTTTAGGTTTGGTTTGTTCTTAGTTCTCTGGGTCTTTTAGTTGTGATGTTGGCTTGTTAAATAGAGATCTTTATAAATTTTTTATTTGGGCATTGTGTGCTATAAATTTTCCTCTTAATGCTGCCATAGTTGTGTCCCTGAGATTCCAGTTTGTTATGTTCTTTTTTCTTTTCTTTTTTTTTTTTTTTTTTTTTTTTTTTGCATTTCTTTCAAAGAACTTCTTGATTTCTGTCTTAATTTCATTATCTACCCAAAAGTCATTCAGGAGTAAGGTTATTCAATTTCCAAGTAATTTTATGATTTTGAGCAAATTTATTAGTCTTGATTTCTAATTTGTGCTGTTATCTGAGGCAGTGGTTGTTATTATTTCAGTTCTTTTGCATTTACTGAGAAATTTTTTGTGTCCAATTGTGGTCAATTTTAGAGTATGTGCCATTTGGTGGTGAGAAGAATGTACATTCTGTTGTTTTGGGGTCAAGAGTTCTCTAGATGACTATTGGGTCCATTTGATGAAGCGCTGAGTTCAGATTCTAAGTATCTTTTTTAATTTACTGTCTTGATGATCTGTCTAACACTTTCAGTAAAATGTTAGTGGGATGTCAAAGTCTCCCACTATTATTATCTGGGAGTCTAAGTATCTTTGACAGTCTGTAAGAACTTCCTTTTCGAATCTGGGTGCTCCTCTATTGGGTGTGTGTGTGTGTGTGTATATATATATACACACATATATATATTATATATATATATATATTTAAGATTGTTAGATCTTCTTGTTTAATTGAACCCTTTACCATTATGTAATGTCCTTCTTTGTCTTTTTTGATATTTGTTAGTTTAAAGTCTATTTTGTCTGAAACTGGGACTGCAGCCCCTGCTTTTTTCTGTTCTCCATTTGCTTGGTAGATTTTTGTCCATCCCTTTATTTTGAGCCTATGAGTGTCACTGTATATGAGATGGGTGTCTTGAAGATAGCATACCAATGGACCTAGATTCTTCATACAGTTTGCCATTCTATGCCTTTTAATTGGGACATTTAGCCCATCTACATTCAAAGTTAGTATTGATATGTGTGAATTTGATCCTTTCATTGTGCTGTTAGCTGGTTATTATGCTGATTTGGTTGTGTGGTTGTTTTACAGTGTCACTGGTCTGTGAACTTCAGTATGTTTTTGTAGTGACTGGTAATGGTCTTTCCTTTCCATATTTAGTGCTTCCTTCAGGAGCTCTTATAAGGTACGTCTGGTGGTAGCAAATTCCCTCAGCATTGCTTGTCTGAAAAGGTTCTTATTTCTCTTTTGTTTATGAAGTTTGGTTTGGCTGGATATGAAATTCTGGGTTGGAATTTATTTTCTTTAAGAATGTTAAATATTGGCCCCTAATATCTTTTGGCTTATAACGTTTCTGCTGAGAGGTCCATTGTTAGTCTGATGGGCTTCCATTTGTAGAAAACCTGACCTTTCTCTCTAGCTTTCTTTTCACATTTTTTCTTACACTTTGAACTTGGAAAATCTAATAATTATGTGTCTTGGAGGTGATCTTCTTGTTATATATCTTACTGTGGTTCTCTCATTTCCTGAATTTCAATGTTGGGCTCTCTAGCTAGGTTTGGGAAGTTATCATAGATTATATCCTGAAATGTTTTCAACTTGCTTACACTGTCCCCATCTCTTTAAAGGACACCAATGAATCATAGATGTAGTCTCTTTACATAATCCTGTATTTCTTCAAGGTTTTGCTTTCTCTATTCTTGTCTGACTGTCTTATTTCAGAAAGCCAGTCTTCAAGCTCTGAGATTCTTCCTTCTGCTTCACCTATTCTGATATTAATATTTGTGATTGCATTATGAAATTCTTGTAGTAGTGTGTTCTTAGCTCTATCATGTCAATTACCTGCTTTTCTATGCTGGCTATTTTGTCTGTTAGCTCTTGCATCATTTTATGGTGATTCTTAGCTTCCTTGGTTTGGGTTTCAAAATACCCCTGCATCTCAACGACCTTTGTTCCTATCCGTATTTTGAATTCTAGTTCATTCATTTCAGCTATCTCAACCCTGTTCATAAGCCTTGCTGGAGAGGTGGTGTGGTCATTAGGAGAAGAGGAGGCACTCAGACTTTTTAATTGTCAGAAGTCTTCTGCTTGTCCTTTCTCCTCTTTGTGGGCTGATGTTCCTTCAGTCTTTGATGTTGCTGACTTTTGGATTGATTTTTTTATCCTATTTGATGCCTTGAGGGTTTCATTGTAGTATAAGGTGGATTCAACCAACTGGCTTCATTTTTGGAAGATTTTAGTGGGCCAGCAGTCAGCTACCAATTCCTGGACTGCATGCTCTAACTCTGGGGAACTTGTATTGGGCCCTGACTTTGTTCTCTGGCTCCTTGAAGTTAAGAATCCCCTATGCTGAGGGGAATGATGTGCTTCCAGACTATTGGTCACTACACTCTGATGTATGGTGCCAGCCAAAGCATTTCATAGTGCATTGGCAGTGGGATCTGTCCTCATTCTCACATGTCAGCAGCAACAGCAGCAACACTGCAATGGGGTACACACTCATTGGCTGTGGCATGCTGGTGAGGCAAGGAAGGCAAAACCCACTAGGCACACCCACACTGAAAAAGTGATGTTGGGGGTTGCCATGAGCACAGGGGAAGCTGCAGTTTGGGGAGGGAGCAGGCAGACTGGTAGATGGCAGTAGGGGCTGCCTCTCTTGAGTTCTCCTTTGGTTGAGCATGATCTGCCAGCACAGGAACTGTAATGTGAACCCCGAGGGCACCCAAAGCTGCCCTGCAAGCCAGGCAGGGGTTCTGCAAGAGGCCAGCAGACCAAGGGTGCTCAGGTCAAACCAGACCCACCTAATGGGCACAACCACACTGCAGAGTTCAGATCCAAGAGTTCTGCTAGTGCTAAATTCTCTTGTGGAAGCAAGTCCAGCCAAGGGAGATGAGCTTCTCTCACCCTGCTCCACTACAGATGCTTCCACATTATATCCTCTGGGCTCTGCCTCAGCTGGTGTGCTGCCCCTACGACTTCTCTAAACATCTCTCACAGACAACTCAAGCATCTGTAGTGGTCAAGGGGTCTCCGCCTATTGGGATTCCCAAGGCCCATGGTGTGAGTAGGTTGCTCCTCGCCAGTTCAACTTGCCCATTCCGCTTGGATCACTGGGAGCCAGAAACAAGTCCAGGTGCATGGTAGCCTGGTTCAGGGTTCCCAGCTTCCTCCTGCTTCAAGCCAGCTTCTGGGTCTTCCCTCTGTCCACTCTCAGTGCCTTCCCTCTGAAGATCTGTTAGGAGTGTGCCAGTCATCTTGGTCTCTCAGTGGAAGCTGTTCCACCTGACTGTGTCTAATCGGCCTTCTTGTCCTCTCTCCAGTTTGCTATTATTTCACTGAGGATTTTTGTATCAGAAGTCTATTTGCATCTGAGATATTTGGCCAAAGCTTTCTTTTCATGCAGTGTCTTTTTCTGACTTATGTATCCAGGTAATGCTGACCTCATAAAATGTGTCTGGAAGTATTTTCTCTGGCTTTATTTTTTAGAAGAGTTTGAGAAGTATTGGTAATAATTCTTCTCTGAATGTTTGGTAGAATTCAGCTATGAAGCCATCTAGACCTGGGCTTTTCTTTGTTGGAGGGTTTTTAATTACTACTTCAGTTTATGTGTCATTGGACTGTTTAGGCTTTCTATTTCTTCCTGATTCCATCTTGGTAAGTTTTACTTTTCCAGGATTTTATTCCTCTAGTGTTATCCAACTTGTTAGCACATAATAGTTCATAATAGTTCCTTTTATTTCTGAGATGTCTGATGTAATGTCTCCATTTTCATTTATGATTTTATTTATTTGAGTTTTCTCTTTTTTTTCTGTTAATCTAGTTAAGGGTTTGTCAATTTTGTTTATGTCAATGAAACAACCTTTGTTTCATCAATTTTTTTCTATGGTGTTTCTGGTTTTTATTTATTTGATTTATTTCTGTTCTAATCTTTATTATATCCTTTCTTCTGCTGACTTTGATTTTAGTTTGTTCTCTTATTTAGTTCCTTGAAGCATAATATCAGGCTATGTATTTGGGATCTTTTTTAATGTAGTCATTTATTGGTATAAGCGTCTCTCTTAGAACTGTTTTTGCTGTATCCCACAGGTTCTGTCATGTCATACTTCCATTGTTGTTTGTCTCAAATTATTAAATTCTCTTCTGATTTCTTCTGTGAGCTATTGGTTGTCTGGGATCATGTTGCTTAATTTTCATGTATTTGTGAATTTTCCAAAATTTCTCCCGTTAATGATTTCTAGTTTCATACTGTTGTGGTCAGAAACAATACTAAATATAATTTCAATCTTATTGAAATTATTAAGACTTGTCTTGTGGTCTAACATTTGGTCTATCCTGAAGAATGTTTCATGTGCACTAGAGAATGTTTATTATGCTGCTGTTTAATGGAAAGTTTTGCATGTGTCTGTTAGACCCATTTGGTCTGAAGCGCAATTCAAGTCCAATATTTCCTTGTTTATTTTTTGTCTGGTTGACCTATCCGTTGTTGAAAGTGGAGTATTGGAGTTCCCTACTATTATTGGATTGCTATCCATTTCTTTCTTTATGTCTGTTAATATTTGCTCTATATATGTAGGTACTCCAATGTTGGGTTCATATATAGTTACAATTATTATGTTTCCTCAATGAATTGACTGCCTAATTACTAAATAATGACCTTCTTTATCTCTTGTGACAATTTTTGATTTGAAGTTTATTTTACCTTATGTAAGCATAGCCACTTCTGTTCTCTTTAGATTACTATTTGCATAAAATGTCTTTTTTTCATTCTTTCATTTTCTGCCTATGTGTCCGTAAGCTAAAATGGCAAGTTTTCAACACTTATGTTATTAAATAAGGCTTCTGTGACTTTTTCTCTTCTCTTTATGGACCTTTCATAATAAAAAAAAATTTACTTGATGATATTCCATCAGTCCTGTAAGCTGTCTTCACTGTCTTCATTTTTTTTTTTTCTTTTTTTCCCCATGATTGGGTTATTTCAAAAGACCTGTCTTCAACTTCACATATTTTTTTTGTTTGGCCAAGTATGCTATTGAAGCCCTGAATTGTATTTTTAATTGTATTCATTCAATTTTTCAGCCCCAAGAGTTTTGTATTTTTTTCTTAATGATTTCTATCTCTTCATTGAATTTCTCATTTAGATCATAAATTGTGTTCCTGATTTTATTGAATTACATATCTGTATTCTCCTGTACCTTGCTAACTTTCCTTAAGATCTCTATTTTAAATTTACTTTCAGCCAGTTCGTAAGTTTTCATTTCTCTGGAGCCAGTTACCAAAACTTTACCATGTTACTTTGGTGGTGTTATGTTTCCTCGCTTTTTCAAGTTTCCTATGTCCCTGCGTTGTTGTCTGAGCATCTGGTGGTACAGTCACTTATTCCAAATTTATAGTTTATGTAGTTTCACCTGAAGATGGGTCCTAGGGTGTCAGTTGGAGGGTGTGTTGGCTCTGGTTCTGGATAGGCCCAGTAGCGTAGTCTGCGTACAGCTTCTTCAACTATAGTTAACATCAGTAATGACTGCAGGTGCCTCAGAGGCCTAGAGAGCAGGTGTTTTGAGCAATGGTTTTGGCAGTGAAGATTATTAGAGTTCTTGGTGGCAAAGATGTTAGGGATCCTCCTGCTCTTACTTTCCCCATGGTGAAGAACTTTAGCTGAGAGAATCACACATGGTGTTGGGTCTGACATGGGTCACAAGCAGACTCAGTGAAACTGTGTTCCAGGGCTCAAAATGGTTTTGAAATGGCTGTGGACCTGGAATTCTGTGCTCAGTGTCCTGCTGAACTACTGTGGCTCCTGTAATGTGGGCTCAGATTCCCTCTCTGGAACATAGGTAAACACAACTCTCCAACAAATCTAGGGGCTGTGACACTGAGGCATTCCCCAATAGCCCAGTTCCAAAAAGCAGAGATGTAGCTGTGACTCTGATCCTGGGAATCAGGGTACAGCATTGACACAGCTCTAAGGAAGAAGGGGTGTTCCAGAGGCTCAAGCCCTGGCTAGCAGGGCACAACTGTCACTCCCCACACTAATGGGGCAGGGTATCAACTTGGGCACCAGGGGAGTAGGTATCTTGTAGTGATGACTCTGGAAGTAGGAAAAGGCAGTGGCCTAGGCTCCATAAGGCTGGGTACAGCAGCAGCAAGAACTCAGGAATGATGGGGTGGAGCTGTGGTTTGTTCTCTGGGGCTTGGAGAACAGGGCAACGATGGTCCTACTCCCTAGAGAGGCAGGGAGCCTCAGCATGTCAGATTCTACAAGGAAATCCAGATTCAGGCAGGTGGATATCTGTGGCTATTTGACCCAGAGGGCAGCAGTCACAGCTCAGCCAAGACTCTGTTTCCCTGGAGACTGGGACACCACATCAGCTCAGGTGCCTGGGAGGCGGCTGCTTCACTGGGCCCTAGGCCTGGGACCCCACAGGGCTGGATGTGTGACTAATCCACAGGGCTGGGATTGCTGGTCCCCAAAGGACAGGATTCTGTCTTGACTCAGGCAGGGTGGCTCTGTTATACTGGACTCTGGGTCGCCAAGAGACAGGCAACACATGAGCTTAGTTGCCGGGGTATAGTTGCTCTGCTATAGGGGCAGAAGATCAGATTCCTGAAGGAGCAGGAGCCACTAGGCAGAAGTGCAGGCCTGTGATTGCTCCACTGGGCCTGAACTTCTGGTTCCTGGCAGGCAACATGCCACATCAACTGGGGCACCTGGGGCATGTGGCTTCTCTGCTGGGAATAGGCTTTGAGTAGCCAAGGGATGAGATGCAGCAGCAAATGAGATGGGGGAGATTGTCAGCTTCTTCCCAGACAGTATGAAGCTGCAGCAGCTTGTTCTTAGAGCATAGGAAGATTAAGCAGCTTGTTCTTAGGTGACAGGTAGCTGCAGCAGCTCAGCTGGTAAATGGTGCACTGCCGTGTGTGAGCATGATGCAATAATGGCAGAAGCTGAGGGATGAAGGGGTACAGTGGCTATGGGCCCCTGGAAGAGTAGCTCCAGTTTCAAGATTGCACAGTGGCAGCTTGGACCACAGAGAGTGCATATGAGATGGGCTCCATCTCTGGAGTCGTGCAGCCTTTGGAACTCCAGGCAGCCTCCTAAGCTGGGCACAGGGCCTATGAGGTCTGTGGGCCTCATAAGTAGTGAAAACTGTAGGTGTCCATGACAGTGACAGGGGCTGCTGTGGCCTCCTGCTTACCTTTTCCTCACAGGGAGAAACCCACTCCTGGTTCCAAGCTGATCCCCACTGGAGGGAATGGATGGCAGAAGCAAGGTGGTTTCTTCCTGCTCTAGGTGGCCATCCTGAGTTACTGTGCACCATAAAATTTCCATCACTCCCTTGCTGTGCTCCAGCATTCTCTTTTAGTCACTCTGGTCAAATTGTGGCTACTTGTTGTTTTGGTACTTTGTTATAGGGGTGATGAACAGTAGCCACCTGTAATTGACTATCTTGCTAACATTACTCCGAATCTGTTCATTTGTTTTATTTCTGGTTGTTAAGCATGTATTTATATTCCAATAAAAATAAAATAACATAATGTATAAATAAAATATTTAGATCCGAGCAAAGACAGAAAGAGAGTAAGTGAATGAAAGAGAGAAATAGAGAAGAGAAGAGCGCATGAAAGGGGAGCAGAGAAGAGAGGAGAGGAGAGGCGAGGGGAGGGAAGGGGAGGAGAGAGGAGGACAGGGAAGAGGAGGGG
>NW_016809905.1:1124630-1150239 GCF_001698545.2 Rhinopithecus bieti | reverse complement strand
GGGGAGAGGAGGGGGGCATGGTGCAGGATGGCAATATTTGTTTGGGTTTATTCCCAAATAACCCTGTTCCTTCCACCTTACTCTTTGAGCCTACAGAAGGACGTAAATTTTTTAAAAAGGAAGTAGGCAAGAAAAAAATGGTAGGTGGAAAGGGCTACTGTTAAGGTGAAGAGTTGAGAAGATTCCTAGAGGTGCAAGGAAGTCAAAGCCAGCAATTTCTTGGCATAGGTGCACCTGGAGCATGCTTCACTGTAGCCTCCCAGAGACGGTGCAAGACCTCAGAAATGATGGCTATCATCTCATGTCTAGGGAGGCTGGACCCAAGTACCTGAGGCCTGAGCCTCCCAGGGATTCCAGGGCCTTAAGTTTGACCAGAGAGCAGCAGAAGCACCAGACCTACGGGTATCATGGTGGCTCAGAGACAGACCAAGATAATTTTTTTTAATGTGTAAGAGATATTTCTCTAGTCTAGAGTTTATGTACTAAATTTCATTTATATTACATTAGCATTTATACAACATTTTACACTTCATGTATTTACATCACATAGATTTGATTTTTCCTATACCCATACGAGATTTGGCAGGTGAGAAATTATCCCAGTTGCGGATGGCATACTGAGGCCTATCATGCTCTTCTCATTGTAGGTAACGATACATCTCGAAAGATCTCCAAATCAAAACAAGGTGAGTTTTATCTGCTATTAAACAGAAGGCATGATTTATACTACACACTCTGATAGGTGCTTTATAGTCTTTATCCATTTTAATTCTCAATGAAAAGCTACTCTGTGAAGTAGCTATTACTGTTAGCCCCACTTTATAGGTGAAAACACTGAGGCTTAGAGAGGTTAATTTGCTCAAGATCACACAAGTAGCAAGTGGCCAAGCCAAAATTCAACCCAAATTGTATTATATCAATACCCATGGTCATAAATATGAGAAGCCACGGCTTTGTTATGAATTAATCTTATTGTATTCCTTAGTGCCTCCATTTCCTCACTTATGCATGGGAAATAATAACACATCTGCCTTGCAGAACTGCTGTGATAATTGACTCAAGTCAAGTATTTGAGGAACTATGTATGTAATTACCTAGAATGAAAGCGTTTTGTAAGCAGAGAAGCATACACCTATCAAATTTATTGCTATCAAGCTATATTACTGGCTAGGGTGTCATCTTGGGCAAACCCTTTAGCACTCTGGTCTCAGATTTTTCACCCAGAAATTGAGAGTTTTGGACTAGAAGATCGCTATCTTCTTTCCAGCTCCAATGACTTCAAGTTGAGTAACAAGTTGCAATACTGACATCATGATAGGACCGTAGGGAAACAGGGAATTGACCCACACAGCAAACTGGGCCATGAGATCAGCAGGGACAAAAACTCCATGACAACCATGACACCAGAGAGCAAGTACCTGGCATGCTTTCTGTCTCTAATTGGCTTTTCTCCTTTCATCTCTGCTCTCGGCGGCACATTTAAGAGGATCCCCACGTGAGACCATCTCTCTTGCTGTGAGTGGACAGCCAATTTTGTGGTCAAACATACCCATCTTGGAGTGTGATATGCCCACCTGAAAAATTCCGTTGGAAAAGAAATAGGCAATTTCCACCTTTGGCAAGAACTCTGTCTTCTTGGGGGACCTGGGTCAAGGTCACAGGACAAGACTTGGAACAGTGGATTCTGTATCACCTCAATATCCATGTAATTCTTCCAGTAAGGACACACGTGGAACAGAGTTTATGGTCCTCAGTCTCTCTCAATCTTTAACTCTTCCCTCTTCCTCACTCCACATTCTTTACCTAAAGTTCCTCGTTGGACCCTCTTTCTTCTTACTCAACCTTCTGTAAAAAGAAAAACCTCAAACACAAAATTTCAGGTATTATTCTGGGATGAGGGATGGGTATTGAATTCTTAAGGATGTGACCCTGAACACTGCTATCTTCTTTTTTTTTCACCTGTAAAATGGGGATGTTGGGATGATCTATAGTCAAATATATGTTGTCTATAAAGCCTGAAAGAGGAATCAAAAATGATAATTTACTGAGTTTCAGAGGAATTTCCTAAGATCAAAACCTGCTTGGGTATGTATCCCAGTTTTCTCCACCCCAAGGGCACTTTTAATTTAATTTTTGCCCTTCAGGATTCTGTTTTCAAAATGCTAATAACTGTCTTGATTCTGTTTAAATACATAGCTTTGATTTATGATCTCTGAATAGCAAGAGACACATTGAGTCTTAATGATATGACAGAGTACTCATATATCATGCAATTAGAACTTCTGAAATACTTCAAAATTGCTCCCTGTTGTAATTTTTGGAGACCCTGGGATCTGAAGACACCATCCTGGGCAACACAGATATCAGAAATACCCACTCCAAGCACAAGAAGTGTTGGTTTAAATATTCCTTGTAACCTTCTTGTACATATATTATTCTTTATTTAGCAATGTTTCTGGCTTTACCCGATTTTGTACCCTGCACAACTTTGCAAACTGACCATGTCCTTATTAGATTAGCACTGGATAGGATTTTGATCACCTACGTTCATCTAGTAAAATCTTTAACCAATATTCACATCAATTACCTTTTCCTCTGCAAATTGTCTCAGGAGATGATGAACATACGTAAGAAATTAATCAAAGGTAATGAATGTATCCAGAGTTTTTTCTCTTCTCTAGCTTATCAAATGTCAACAAGGTAAGTTTTCAGGATAAATTTTATCATGAGTAAGAAAAGCAATCCACAATTCCTTGTTCTGTCCTGGAAATGGTAGATTACATAGAGTACATTTAATTATGTCTGCCTGTGTCACCAGAATGTAATACAAAAGTAAAGAGTTTTAGTGCAACCCATTGATCAACAATTTGACTTATTTTCACTGAATTGACCCGTTATATTGGTGTCTGGGGGATACTATCTGTAAGAGCTTATGTTTTGAAAATATTTCCATTAAATCTAACTCACCTCGGGTAACATATCTGAGAAATTGTATTAGAGGGTTTTTTTTATTTTAAATCTTTTTTTAATTTTATTTTATTTTAAGTTCTGGGGTACAAGTGCACGATGTTCAGATTTGCTACAAAGGTAAACGTGTGCCATGGTGGTTTGCTGCGCCTATCAACCCATCACCTAGGTATTAAGCCCAGCATGCATTAGCTATTTTTCCTAAGGCTCTCCCTCCTGCCACTCCACCCTCTGACAGGCCCCAATGTGTGTTGTTCCTCTCCCTGTGTCCATGTGTTCTCATAGTTCAGCTCCCACTTATAAGTGAGAAGATACGGTGTTTGGTTTTCTGTTCCTGCACTAATTTGCTGAGGATAATGACTCTGCATTAGTTTACTGAGGATAATGGCTTCCAGCTCTATCCATGTCCCTGCAAAGGACATGATCCCATTCTTTTTATGGCTATTCTAAGAGTAAACAGAAAGATTTCCAAGTTAATAAACTCATAACAGAAATAATACAAAAATAAGATTTTCTTAGTTTGGCATTCAAACCTGAATGAAAGAACCATTTAATAACGAATGTGTTAAAGAGAAATTTGTTGAGCTCTGCAAATATTAGTATACACAATGCTTAATACTAAGTAACCAAACATCTCTACTCATCTGTGTCCTGTATACAGTCAGCGTTCTCAGCTTGAGGGTACTTGGTGGTAATGGAAGAAAAAGCAGCATCAGGAATTGACAATCCAGCTGCATGGGAGATAACACAATACTACAGGATAGAAAGAAACACAATCATTCGCCAACAATATTCTTTAGTCTGGTTTAGAAATCATCTAATTTAAGAAATAATTTTATTGAGAGCTTCTTAATACTTCAGTACTAGTTCTTTCTTTATTCCCCTTTAAGAGAGATGTGATGATGGGAATGATCCTTGCTAACGTTTCTGAGGTCTTACTGCTTTTGTTTGTTTTGCTTTGTTCTGTTTTGAGACGGAGTCTCACTCTGTCACCCAGGATGGAGTGCAGCGGCATGATATCTCAGCTCACTGCAACCTCCGCCTCCTGGGTTCAAGTGATTCTCCTGCTTCAGCCTCCCGAGTAACTGAGACTACAGGCGTGTGCCACCACGCCTGGCTAATTTTTGTATTTTTAGTAAAGGCGGGGCTTCTCTATGTTAGCCAGGCTGGTCTTGAACTCCTGACCTCAGTCAATTCGCTTACCTCAGCCTCCCAAAGTGCTGGGATTACAGGCCTGAGCCACCGTGCTCGGCCGAGGCCTTATTGTTTTAAGCCCTTTGTGTCACTCCATCCTTGCAACAACCCTATGAGATGGTAATGATTATCAGCTTCCTTTGTAGATGAGACAACTGAGGTACAAAGAGGTTAATCACGTGCTAAACATCACACAGCCAGCAAGTAAGATTCAGAAAAGTCTATTCTCCACATTCTCTCTCTTCTCCCCACCCCTCTCTCTCTTCCGCCCTCCTCCCCCTTTCTCCACCCTATTGGTGATTTTACATTTAATAATATTTTTGTCATAAATGTAGAAGCTGTAGAAAAACAAGATAATACAGATAAGGATAAAGAAAAAAATCAAAATGATTCTATCCATTACTTTTAATGTTTGATATTATAAATGGTTTTTAAGGGGTGTGTGTGTGTGTGTCTGTGTTTGTGAGAGACAGAGAGAGAGGAGAGAGCGGGGGGAGGGAGAGAGAGCTCATCATGCACGCAAAATAGTTCGTAAAAAGCAAATAATTTTCTTCCAGAAAAGTAGAACTACCTTGTACACTCATCAATGGTACATATGAGTGCTCCTTCCTTACTGATTTATACAATATCTTATATATTAAGATAATAATTATATTCTCTTTTTCTGTTTTATCACTGTTTTCCCCCATTCATCAACTGTCTTGCAAATATGCTTTATATAAGGGTTTTTCTGCCATGACCAACTTTTAAATTGCTTTGCCATATTTTTTCTCTTACAATTTCTGTTTTGGTGTTACTTTTCAGGAATATCACTTCCATCCCAAGATTATATAACTGCACATCTATTTATTCCTCAAATACTCTTTTACCTATAGTGAGGCAGGTCTCACAGACCATTTATAGAAGAGTTTGTTCTTTCACTATCAATTGAAAATACTTTTTCATATATAAAATTCTTACCAACACTTACATTGATTTGTGAAATTTTTATTTGTTCTCTGGTACATGTCTGTTATTATAAGAATAATGAATTATCAATGTTCATAATACTTTTTAATATCTGGAAGTTAAAATCCTTTCTAATTATTCATCTTTTTCGAAATAATCTTGGCTATTAGCATTGGTTTGCCCTCTGACCTCAAGAAATGACAGTCTGAGTATGGAACAGAGTGAATGTACATAATCCATGCATACCTTTGGTTGGTGCAATTACTTTTGCACCAACCTAGTACCATAAGTCTGTTGGTAAGCTCTAACTTGCGGATTGTATCTACCAAAAAAAAAAAAAAAAGAAATATCTCTGTATTATTAGAGAATTGAAATATTTACTTTGACCTTTCCTCTAGTTTAAGATCCCTCATAACTTGATGCTGGTTTTCCATTGACCTAGTGTACCCAAAGTCAAGCGAACTGAAGAAAACAATGGCTTATGTGGCTTATATCATCATGGCGCTTGGTGGTTTGACCAGGATGGACACTAGGTCTGAATCTACACCTGCTGAGAGGCAATGATGCCTGGCCATCTACAAAGCTGATGCTGGCTCATGAATCTCCTCAAATTAACCCATGAAAATATTACTTTTCACATTCCTACCCACAGGTACACCTGTCACTCATGGTTATTTGTAAGCAATCCATGATAACAATAGCCAACCTCTGTTGAACCATTGTTGTATACCTAATTGTGTGCTTAGCTTTTGCAAGAATTTTCACTAATAACCTTCCCAGTAACTTGGGAAGTTAGAAGCTTTTATTATCCTTACATTATTATACCATTGTCCTTTTGTGCCTCCGCAGTAAATTAAGCTTAATGTTTTTATGTCACTGGTACAAGTTAATAGAAGAAGTATTGGAACTAAAACTCCAAAGTCTGAACCCTTAGCCACATTACTATGCTGTTTGCCAAATACCCTAAAATCGAGGCAACTGTTGGGGCCAAGAGTGAGCTGCACTAGCTCCTTCTGGAATGCTTTGCATGAAGGCTTCCCTAAGGAGATTTATTCCATAACCTTATTGAACACCCATGTTCTGTCTGCCTGAAAATATTTTCAGAATTTATATTATTAAGGCCAGTTTAGATATGTTATATTGAATACATTTTTATTAAAGTAGGAGAAGTTATTATAAACAGGGGAAGTAATTTTTCCAAAGGATAAAATAAAAAGTATTTTAAATCCACTTAGATAACAATCCAGGACAGGACTGCTGTCCATCAGACATATTTTGGAAGGAGACCATTTAAGCTTTCATAATTTTTTTCTTTTGAGATGGAGTCTCGTTCTGTTGTCCAGGCTGGAGAGCAGTGGCACAATCTCAGTTCACTGTAACCTCAGCCTCCTAGGTTCAAGTGATTCTCCTACCTCCCAAGTAGCTGGGATTACAGGCCTACACAACCACGCCCGGCTAATTTTTGTATTAGTAGAGATGGGGTTTCTCCACGTTGGCAAGGCTGGTTTCAAACTCCTGACCTCAGGTGATCTGCCCACCTCAGCCTCCCAAAGTGCTAGAATTACAGGCATGAGCCACCGCACCTGAACTAAGCTTTCATAATTTTAAAGCAACAGTTATATAATTAATCATCAGAGGTATTTTTTAAGAAAAACGATTACCTTAATTAGCGATCTTTACCTTATACATAATACTCTCACCATTTCTATAGCATATATTTTTTAAATTACCAGTCAACTTTTTAAATATATTTTTTAATTATCATGATACTCCATGAATTAATCAAGAACCTGAAGCATTGTGCAGGTACATGCTGACAATTCAAGAAGAAAAGTTGGGGTCTTTCCATCAGAAGAGTGAAACATTTCTCTTTTTCCAGTGCTTGTTGGAGGAACAGACGTACACATATGAAGATGGTAATGTTATCACTTCACCTGAGTTAGCAATCCATTCTCTTGTCTCCTTTCTGATATTAGGAGCACCGAGCCAATGACTAGGGGAGGAAATATTACAGAAATCACATATTTCGTCCTGCTGGGATTCTCAGATTTTCCCAGGATCATAACAGTGCTCTTCACTACATTCCTGGTGATCTACATTACATCTCTGGCCTGGAACCTGTCCCTCATTGTTTTAATAAGGATGGATTCTCACCTCCATACACCCATGTATTTCTTCCTCAGTAACCTGTCCTTCATAGATGTCTGCTATATCAGCTCCACAGTCCCCAAGATGCTCTCCAACTTCTTACAGGAAGAGCAAACTATCACTTTTGTTGGTTGTATTATTCAGTACTTTATCTTTTCAACAATGGGACTGAGTGAGTCTTGTCTCATGACGGCCATGGCTTATGATCGTTATGCCGCCATTTGTAATCCCCTGCTCTATTCATCCATCATGTCACCCACCCTCTGTGTTTGGATAGTACTGGGAGCCTACATGACTGGCCTCACTGCTTCTTTATCCCAAATTGGTGCTTTGCTTCAACTCCACTTCTGTGGGTCTAATGTCATCAGACATTTCTTCTGTGATATGCCCCAACTGTTAATCTTGTCCTGTACTGACACTTTCTTTGTACAGGTCATGACTGCTATATTAACCATGTTCTTTGGGATAGCAAGTGCCCTAGTTATCATGATCTCCTATGGCTATATTGGCATCTCCATCATGAAGATCACTTCAGCTAAAGGCAGGTCTAAGGCATTCAACACCTGTGCTTCTCATCTAACAGCTGTTTCCCTCTTCTATACATCAGGAATCTTTGTCTATTTGAGTTCCAGCTCTGGAGGTTCTTCCAGCTTTGACAGATTTGCATCAGTTTTCTACACCGTGGTCATTCCCATGTTAAATCCCTTGATTTACAGTTTGAGGAACAAAGAAATTAAAGATGCCTTGAAGAGGTTGCAAAAGAGAAGGTGCTGCTGAATTTACAGATTCTGAGACTTCTGCCAGATATGTCCCATCAGAATCCCCTTCGCCCACAAAACATCATCATGAATGGACTAACAAAAATCATACTCCCTACTGCCTTTGGACAAAGAAGGCTTGATTTGATGCAGAAAATATGCCAATATGGACCAACGGGTGACTTGATGCCACAGACATCAGGATCTTTAGGTCCTGGAGGTTCATTATTTTTATCCTACATCAGGTGTGGCCTCATCATTTATTAATCTATCCAAAAGTATTTGTGAAACAACAAGATTTAGAAATCTTTTGTTTCTTTTGGCTTCTCAGATCAAAGATGGTTCAATGTTAGGACTTTGCCACTAGAGAAATGAGGCCTGGCACAGACCCCCAGGAGTTTAGAAACATCATCTCCCATATATGCTGATACAGCATAATAAAGACATGGTGGTAACCATTGACTATTCTGTTTCTGGACAGGAGAGAATAAACAGACAGAGGGGTTCTGCCACTGGAAAGGGAAAAAAAGCAATATATTGGCCTAGTTGTGTCTTTAAGAAAGAGCAGCCTGAGATAGCTGCAGATTGCCTAAGACCTCTCTCAGCACTAATCATCTAATACATTTTTGGCAATTTCCTTGCCTACACCAGCTGTAGCATAAGGAAGAAGGAGGTGATTTTAATCATGAAGTGGGATAGAAACAAGGATATGGTCCCTCCAATGACATGTACTTTTGAGTCTGATGATTTGATTTCTTGTATCTAGAGTATAGTGGGAAATTATAATGGAGATGATATTTAACGTTCACAGCCAATAGTAATATCTGATACTGTGGGACTCAAACCTTCCTTTTTCTCCCCCATTAAATTTAGAAAATTTACTCTTGACTGGGTAACTATTGAATCCAGGAGAGATGAAAGAAACATGAGTCAAAAGTATCACAGTCAAGCTCAACCTAGACAAGCTAACCTGCAGTCATGTTCGGAGAAGTCATGCATTTAAGCCTACTCTACACTAGCCAGTCCCAGCTGATCTCCAGGTGATCTGAGGAGATGTGAATGACAATAAATGAATGTCGCAGTCAGCACTGGATTTTGTGATTTGTTATACAGCAGTAGTTAACCAATATACTTCGTAATTTAAAATTAAAAATTTTCTCCTAGACCAAACTGCCTGGCTTCAAATTCAGGCTCTTCCACTCCCAAGCTGTGTGATGCTGGGCAAGCCACATAATCTTTTGTGCCTCAGCTTTCTCATTTGTAAAATTGAGGTATTATATATCTATTTTGGAGTTGTTTAGGATGATTGAACTGATACTTATTGAAAACTCAGAATAGGGACCCCAGCATATAATAAACGCTATTCATGAGTCATGTATTATTATTTATTGAGTGCTTTCTATGTTCAAAGAATTTAAATGGCTTCAGTTGAGCTACGTTTTATTGTTATACCGACTTCATAGATGAATAAACTGAAGCCAGAGGAATTAAGAAACACAGTTAGTAAGCGAAGGGTGGGAATCCAAACTAACACTGCAGGTATCAAAGCCTCCTCCCTTCTTCAATACCCCTTAATGTGTAAGGTGCCAAATTGCTTATTAATATACAAGGTAAACACGAATAAAATAAAGCATTATTTGTGAGATGCAGCCAATGCTAATATCAGAAGTAACAATCTTCTGAAAAGCAATACAATAAAGTAACAAAGGTGTTAATTGGGAAAAAAAATTGAAAAAAGAATGCCAATTCAAACCTTAAGAAAACTAGGGGAGCAGTGGGCAAGATGGCTGACCAGAAGCAGCTGGTGTGTGTAGCTGTCATGGAAAGGAACACAAGGGGTGAGCATTAGGTCTTTGCAACCCTCAAGTCAAGAGATCTCCTTGTGAACCCACTCCACCAGGGCTTTCAGTCTTAAGTCTACCACACAGAGCTATGTCGAGTCTTGCCAGAGCAGCCACTCAGTCATGCATGGAGACTTCAGAGCCTTAGATACTTGGGCTTTCTGGTAAAAGTAGCTGCAGCTCCAGCAAAGTTGGAGGTTAGACTCCTGTATATACCCCTAGGAAAGAGGCTGAATCCAGGGAGCTTAGCAGCAACTACCCACAGGCCCCCCTTCCATGGCACCTCACAAGATAAGATCCACTGGCTTGGAATTCCAGCCAGCTACCAGTAGTGGCATTGCACCTCCCTAAGAAGGAGCTCAAAGGGAAGAGCTGGGCTGTCGTCTTTGCTGTTCAGATGCCTTAACTGTTCCGGACTTTGGGCTTTGAAGAATCCGAGCTGACCCAGGGTGGAAGAGAACCCCCAGCCTAGCACAGCACAGCTGCTCTACCCAAACATAGCCAGACTATGCTTTAGGTGGGTGTCCAATCCCATTCCTCCTCACTGGGCAGGACTTCCCAACTGGGGCCTGCAGCCACCCCCACCGAGCTCTCCAGTTGGCAAAGATTTGAATTTTCCCTGAGATGGCACTCCCAAAGGGAGAAGAGGGTTACCATCTTTGCTGTTTTGGTGACTTAGCAACTCCAGCCTTTGGGCTTCAAAGTGTCTGAGGCGACTGGAGACTGAAGTAGACCCCCAACACAGCACAGCTGTTCTACCAAAATGTGGCCAGACTACTTTTGTAAGTGGTTCCTGATCCTGTTCCTCCTCACTGGGTGGAACCTCTCAACTAAGGTCTCCAGCCACTTCCTACAGCTGCTTTGGGACCAGAAAAATGTGCATACCTCCCTCAGAAAAAGCTCTCAGAGGAAGGGACAGGCCACTATCTTTGCTGTTTCATAGCCTTCACTGGTGACACCTCCAGGTTCTGGGAAATCTGAGGTGACTAGGTGCTGGAGCAGGCCCCAAGCATATAACAGCAGCCCTATCAATGGAAAAGTGGCCAGAATGTTACGTAGGTTTCCATTCCCATATCTTCTCACCAGGAAGATCCTCAGGCCTGGGCCTCCAGCCACCCCCAGCAGAGCTATCAAGCCAGTACCAAATCAGCAACTCCCTAGACAGAGCTTCCAGAGTCAACTGAAAGCTTCTATGCCACTGCCTCTGCAGCAGAACTGCCCTGGACACCCTCAGACTAATGAAGGAGCAAAGACACTAAGTTCTTTATCCACACCTCTAACAATCTGCAGTCAACCCAAAGAGAAGAGGCTGGTCTGTCTCCCACGGGTCCCACACATCCCCCACCACTCATCACCAGACAGAGAACCCCTGGCTTGGGCCCACAACGCATACACTCCGTTTTGGACTGGCTGCACTGAGTGATTGCTGACCTGCATCTTTCTGGGGTGGAGCCCCCAGGAGTCAAACAAGTGACCATTAGCCGCAACCATTACTAAGATCTCTTCCTCTGCTGTCTTTAAGCTGGAGAAGGAACATAAACACAGAGATATCCCCAGAGCTGCAGTGGGCAGCCCAGGAGTGCTGAATCAGGAACTACAGCCAGCACTCAGTGGGAGAGGAACCCACACTTTCAGAGCACTGACAGGGTACACAGCTGCAACTGTAAGGAAACATAGGGGAGCCACACAACAGAGCAAGAGTCTTCCAGCTGGCCTTTAAGCCTAGATATCACCTGCTGAATCACACCTCAAAGCTTCAACACCAAAAATATCTCACTAACACGTCCCCTTCTGAAACCAGAGATAAGAAGTGAGCTTCAAATAAAGACCCTACACAAGGCTTGGTCCAGTGAAAACATCTAGAAAAGAAGTTGATTGACTCTATTCAAACTACTCTGCAGTTAAAGAAACACCCACATACAGAGATGAGAAAAAAACCAATGTAAGAACTCTGGTAACTCAAATGGCCAAAGTATCATATGTCTTCCAAATGATCACAGCAGTTCTCCAACAAAGGTTCTTAACCAAGCCAAACTGGCAGGAATAGAATTCAGAATATGTATAGAATGCAGAATATGTACAGAAATAGAATTCAGAATATATATAGAAAAAAAATCATAGAAATTCAGGAGAAGAGCAAAATCCAATCCAAGAAAAATAAGAATCACAATAAAGTGACACAGAAGCTGAAAGAAAAATAGCCAGTATAAAAAAGAACTTAGTGGGTCTGACAAAGCTGAATAACACAATGCAAGAATTCCACAATGCAATCACAAGTATTAAGAGCAGACTAAACCAAGCTGAAGAAAGAATCTCAGAACTTGATGCTGATTCTCTGAAATAAGACAGTCAGACACAAAGAGAAAAAAAAAAGAAATGAACAAAGCCTCCAAGAAGTATAGGTCATGTAAAGAGGCCAAATCTACAAGTAATTGGCATCCCTGAAAGGGAGGGGAAGAAAGAAAATAACTTGGAAAATATATTTCAGAATATTGTCCATGAAAATATCCCCAAACTTGCTAGAGAGGACAACAGTCAAATTCAGTAAATACAGAGAAGTCCTGTAAGATTCTACACAAGAAGATAATCACCAAGACACATAATCATTATATTTCCCAAGGTCAAAATAAAAGAATGTTAAAGGCAGCTAGAAAGAAAGGGTAAGTCATCTACAAAGGGATCCCCATCAGGCTGACAGCAGACCTCTCCACTGGTACTCTACAAGCCAGAACAGATTGGGTTTTTATCTTCAACATTCTTAAAGAAAATCATCTTCAACCAAGAATTTCATATCCAGCCACACTAAGCTCCTAAGTGAAGGAATAATACAATCCTTATCAGATAAGCAAATGTTGAGGGACTTCATTACCACCGGACCTGACTTACAAGATCTTGAAAGCAGCAGTAAATATGGAGAGGAAAAACTGCTACCAGCTAATACAAAAACACAGTTAAACACAGAGACCAGTGTCACTATAAAGCAACCACACAAACAAGTAAAAATAATAACCAGCTGATGGCACAATGACAGAATCAAATGCACACATATCAATATTAACCTTGAATGTAGAGGGGCTAAATCCCCCACTTAAAAGGCACAGAGTGGCAAGTGGGATTAAAAAGCAAGACCCAATGGTATGCTGTCTTAAACAGACCCATCTCACATGTAAGACACACATAGGCTCAAAATAAAGGGAAGGGGAAACTTCCATGGCTGATTTGTTACTGCTGTTGCCAAATGTCACATATTGAAAGAACCAAAATTGTGAAAATTTCTATTCTAACCAATTAATGTATGAACTACGTGAAATACCAGTCAAAATCACAACATACTTGCTTTTGGAAACTAAAAGTTGATTACGAAATTAATACAGAAAAGAGCAAAGTATATCCAAGGTATTCTTGCCCTTACAAATATCAATGTATTCAGAAGCTCTATAAGTGACATAAGCAAGATGGCGAGTCAGGGATCTCAACCCTCATTACCCACAGAAAACAATTGGACGGCTATCTGTGCATGAAAATTGCTCTAGGAAAGTTCTGGAGTCCAGTTAAGAAGCTGCAGCAACACAGTGATGACAAGAGAGTGAACATGTTAGTCAGAGTTCTCCAGAGAGACAAAACCAGTAGGATACATCAGAGGAGTTCCTGAACTCCTTAAAATTGTTGGGAAAATATTCTATATATATGCATCTTTTTTGATGAACGGTTTACATCATTTGGATTCACAAGAAGGACCATGAGATAACCACTGTGATAGCTCTAGGCTGTTCTCTTGTAGGCGTTTCCTTTTCACATGTCTATGTGTTATCTACACAGAGTTTGGTTCTTTTGTTTTAATATTTGTGTGTATGTTGAGTATTCTTTGTTCTTTTAAACAAAGGTAAGACTAGACTTTCTCTGAATATGCTATTTTGCAACTAATTTTTTTTCCCACTAAAGATGGCCTTCCAGATCAGCACATAAGTATAAACATTTTTAATGTTTGCATAGTATCCCTGCTTAATATTACATAGAGTAACTGGGTCATAATTATTTAATCAGTACTCAAAAACATAGTATGAGTGCAAAAAACGTTCACTGATTTGGACAGAAAGATTGTGTTATGGAAAGTTAGGAGAAACAGGATATGTGAAAGTGAGGAATTCAGAGGAACCTCTATAGGTCACCCCCTTAGGGAAAAAAAGACAAAATAAGGATTGGTAAACTGCAGAATGTTTAAATTTGTTACCACCAAAGCTAAAAGTACAATTTGTGCAGAAGGAGTTACTGATGCAGCTAAGGCTATCCTGCATCTGTGCTCCAGCTTCCAGGACTCCTCCCTATGCCAGAGATATTAAAATAACAGAGAAAACAACAACCTACAAATAAAGGATGTAAAATAAATCATAATGCAAGGCAAGGCCACATGTAGTCTAGCTAAGCCCATCTTGAGGGAAGGTCCAGGGAAAAATTTGGAAAAAATTATAGGATAGGCAACAGATAAAGGTATGAAGTCATAAAGGTCATAAAGGAAAGAATTTGAGCAACATATTAAAGAGCAGTACTAGTAACTGCCCTGGGTGTGCCTGCCTACCAGACACCCAATCTTGCAAGACTGACATTAAAAGTCTTGCTTCCACTGTTCTTTGTGTCTCCAAGTCCATTCTTTGAGTTTTGATGGGTGAATGTGTTTCTTGCAATCACTTTCTAAAGAAGGCATAAATGAATATTGCTGCCATTCTCGAGCCTCTGTCCCTGTGATCCACCTCTAGCCTACATGCCTTGTTCTGACCAAACAGAAAAGAAGGTTGAACTCCAGGGAATAAAAAAGCATGGTGGACTTCCATTCCAAGATGGCTGAATAGAAACAGCTCTGGTCTGCAGCTCCCAGCGTGATTGATGCACAAGATGGGTGATTTCTGCATTTCCAACTGAGGTACCTGGTTCATCTCATTGGGAATGGTTAGACAGTGGGTGCAGCCCATGGAGGGTGAGCCAACGCAGGGCAGGGCATCACCTTGCCTGGGAAGTGCAAGGGGTTGGGGGATTTCCCTTTCCTAGCCAAGGGAAGCCATGATCAACTGTACCTGGAAAAATGGGAAACTCCCACCTAAATACTGCACTTTTCCAATGGTCTTAGCAAACGGCATATCAGGAGATTATATCCCGCACCTGACTTGGTGGGTCCATGCCCAAGGAGCCTTGCTCACTGCTAATGCAGCAGTCTGAGATTGACCTGCGAGGCAGCAGTCTGAGATTAACCTGCGAGGCAGCAGCCTGGCTGGAGGAGGGGCGTCCATCATTGCTGAGGCTTGAGTAGGTAAACAATGCAGCTGGGGAAGCTCAAACTGGGTGGAGCCAACCACAGCTCACCCAGGCCAGCTGCCTATGTTGACTCCACCTTGGGGGCAGGGCATAGCTGAACAAAAGGCAGCAATTTCAGCAAAGCCTCAATTTCAGGTGGAGAACCTGAGGCCAGAGAAACTAAGGGATGGTCCCAAGATAGCATAGCTTGCTGGTAATACAGCTTGATAACAATAAGTTAAATACATGTACATATTTGTGTTTCTGTGGTATCACTTATAATATCTCCTTTTTCATTTCTGATTGTCTTTATTTGGGTCTTCTGTCTTCTTTTCTTGGTTAGTCTCACTAATGGTTTATCAATTTTTGTTTATTATTTTTAAAACCAAATTTTTATTTCATTTATCCTTTGTATTGTTTTTGGGTCTCTATTTCATTTAGTTCTGCTATAATCGTTGTTATTTCTTTATTACTGCTAGTTTTGAATTTGATTTGATCTTGCTTTTCCAGTTCCTTATTTAGAATTGTTATTTTCTCTTGCTGAGTTGATATTTTTGTTTCATTTATCCTTTATATTGTTTTTGGTCTCTATTTCATTTAGTTCTGCTATAAACATTGTTATTTCTTTATTTCTGCTAATTTTGAATTTGGTTTGATCTTGCTTTTCTAGTTCCTTATTTAGAATTGTTATTTTCCCTTGCTGAGTTGATACCTTTATCATTATATAATTGCCTTCTTTATCCTTTTTATTGTTTTTAATTTAAAGCCTGTTTTATCTAATTATAGCTAATTCTGCTTGCTCTTGGTTTCCGTTTGTGTGAAATATCTTTTTCCGCTGCTTTACTTTCAGTCTGTACATGTCTTTACAGATAAGATGAGTTTCTTGTAGACAGCTTATGGTTAAGTCATGTTTTTTTAACCCATCTTACCAATGTATACCTTTTAAATGTGGTGTTTAGTTCTTTTATGTTCAAGGTTAGTATTTATAGGTGAGGTTTTGTTCCTGTCATCTTATTAATTGTTGTCTAGTTATTTTATACATTCTCTTTTCTCTATTTTTTTCACTGTTCATTCCTGGTTTTGTGGAATTCTGTAGTGTTGTCATTTGATTCGTTTCACTCCCTCCTTTGTATTATTGCATTAACAATGAGTTTTATGTTTGTGTGTTTTCATGATGGTAAATGCCATTCTTTTGCTTTCAAGTTTAGGAATCCTTTCATCATTTCTTCTGTTTCCTATGTAGTCGTGGCAAATTCTACCAGCATTTGCTTCTCTGGGAAAGAGCATTTCTCCTGAAGCTTAATTCTTGCTGTGTATAGAATTCTTGGCTACTAGTTTGCTTTTTTTCTTTCAACACTTGGAATATGTCATTTCACTACCTTCTTACTGGCAAAGTTTCTGCTGATAAGTCTGCTGTTAATTCTGAAGTAGTTTCCTTTGTAGATGACTAGATGTTTTTCTCTTGCCAATTTTAGAATTTGTTCATTCATTTGATTTTAGATAGTCTAATAATAATATGCTATGGCAAACTCATTTAGGTATTGACTTTTCTGGGGATCATTGAGCCTCTTTTGTTCAGATGTCTGAATTTCTTGATAGACTTGGGAGGCTTTTATACATTGTTTCATTAATAGGTTTCCTGACCTTTTTTCCTCAGGAATACCAATAATTTATTATTTCAGTCATTTTAGATAGTCTCAAAAGTCTTGAAGGCTTTGTTTATTCTTTTTTATTTTTGTCTTACTGTATTATATTTTTAAAACCTATCTTCAAGTTCTGATTCTTCCTTCTGTTTAACCTAGTCTGTTGTTGAAGCTTTCAAATGTATTCTTGCAATAAAGTTTTCAGTTCCAGAATTACTGCTTTTTTAAGATATCTATCTTCTTGGTAAATTTCTCATTCATATCTTAAAATGATTTTGTGATTTGTTTGTATCAATGTTCAGATTTCTTTTGAAGTTCATTGAGCTTATTTAAAATCAATATTTTGAATTTTTATCTGCAACTTTTAGAATTTATTTGTGTTTAGCATTTATTGCTGGAGAATTATTGTGGTTTTTTAAGGGTGTGGTTTTGAGGATGTGAGGGTTACCTAGCTTTTTCATGTATCCTGTGTCTTTAGGTTGGTTTCTGCACACATGGTGTAACAGTTCTTTTTATTTTTTAATTTACTTTACTTAGGGGAGAACTTTTTTCTTAAAGATGTGACAACTCTGTTGATTGGGTGTAGCCTTCTGGCTTTACTCCTGGGTGTATGCAATAGTGAAGATGTTGTATGATTATTTTGGCTAGACTCAGTGTGTTAGGGTACAGTTATTTATAGGGGCAGTAGTAAACTTGTGCTCCAGTTTGAATGCCAGATACATCCATCTTCAGATTAAGTGATGGTGAATTAAACATGTCTATCCTTGTGACCTGAGGAAGCAAATGCTGACACCTGTGTTGGTGAATCCAGGAAGATCAGTTCTGTGGCCTCTGAATGATGTTTCTGGATGCTGGTTGTAATAGCAGCATACTAGGTAAGTGAGTAGGTTATTTTGCTCCTGGGTTGCTTGGGTGTAGTGGGTGATGGTGGTGGCAGTGGTAGTAAGATGTCCTTCTAGTTTCCACACACTGTACTTTTTTGTTGGAAGTGGTTGAAATGGACTGCTCAAGCCAGCCTCCAGGCCAGTAGATGACACTTGCAGGTTGGAGCTAGCCAAGCTGGGAGCAGTATTCTAAGCTTTGTGCCCTGGGAGAAGTGCTCAGGTGTCCCAGGTGGTGGATTGAGCTGTGAAACATCCAGAAGTCTAGATCCTACAATCTCAGGGGTTATTAAAACTGGGTGGACCCAGACCAGGCAATCTTGCTGTCAGGTTCCCTAACAGGGTATGCATGCACCTGCTGTGACTAAGGAGTGGGATGGTCCTCAGTCCTCTGGTGAAACGCTTGGCTGAAAGATGATCACTGCTGTGCTGATGTTCTGCCACTGGGGGGATGGTGCTGGTCCCTGTAATTACTGCTTTGACCAGTGAGTTGAGGGCATATGCCCCTCTCATGACCCAGTCCCAAAAGGGCCTCTTCCTCTGTCCTGGCTGTGGTAGCTGACCCAGCTGTTTAGTCAGTCCCAGCAGTTCTTACCCACCCTGTAATTCAGCCCCCAGCCATAGGAGCTGCTGTCAAGCTCGGTACCAAGTCTCTACAGCAATTCTTATCCTGCTCATGTCTGAGATGGTTGCCCAGTTCCAGAACCAGCAGCTGGAGTTCTTGCCATGCTTGCTTCTCAGTTCTGGTTGTGAGAGCACTTTCCCACTCAAGTCATGGTTCTGCAAGATGCAGCCCAAGTCTCCCTAATGCCTAAGACTGCTGGTGTTGGTTCCTAGGATCATGCACAGTTTTTTAAGAGATAGGATCAAAAATGGTGCCTTACTGTGGCTGCGTAAGTCTGAGAAAGAGAGACACACTCCCTGGAGTAGTTCCTTCTCACAATATCCCAGCTGCTCCCTAAGTTAGATTCAAGGATTGGGAACACCAAGGTGCTAGCCTGTGTCCTGGATTGTATCGTTTCATCAGTGGGAAAATAGACCCACAGAAAAACATTCACTCACCCTCTCCCATACCTGAGATTCACTCTCAGTTTTTGACCAGTCTTGGTCATGCAGGCTGCCTGTTTTACTTCTTCTGTTAAACTCCCATGTTACTTCTTGGATAATATATTTACGTTGTCATTGTTGTTTTAATTCTTCAAGGTAGGTGAGGCATGCTGAAAGTGCTTCTTATAAGCCATCATTTCACCCAACAATTTCTCTTCTGAGACTCTATATGAAGATGATTATACATGTACATAAAGATGTATGCACAGGTATTTTCTTTGCGTTAATGCCTTTTAGAGGTCTCTCAAATAATCTTATTATTTCACTTAAATTCAAAAATCAAGTTTAGATTCTCTGGAGCTGAAATGTTTACTAGCTGCCTCCTCATTGACTCTATGGTCATCTAACTTTTTATAAGGACACCAAAAGACACAATGAGGAAATGATAGTCTCTTTAATAAACGGTGCTGAGAAAACTAGATTTTCTCATGCAAAAAATGAATCTGGACCTTTATGTTACATTACATACAAAAATCAACTGAAAACGGATTAAACACCTAGATGTAAGACCTGAAACTCATATAAGAAAATATAGGGGAAAAGCTCTTTGACATTAGCCTTTGCAATGTATCACACCAAAAGCTCAAAATACAAAAGCAGAAAGAAATAAATGGAACTACATCAAACTAAAAAGCTTCTGCACAACAAAAGAAGCAATCAACAAAATTAAAAAGCAGCCCATAAATTGGGGGAAAATGTTGTAAACTATATATCAGATAAGAGTTAATACCTAACATTTATTTCTTAAGTCATAATATTTAATAGCAAAAAAAATTACAACCTGATTTTTAAAATGGGCATAGGACCTGAATATACATTTATCCAAAGAGAAAATAAAAATGGCCAATAGGTATATGAAAAGGTGTTCATCATCACTGGTCATCAGAGAAATGCAAATCACAATCACAGTGATATACCATCTCACACCAGTCAGAATGGCTACTAGTAAAAAGTGAAAAAAAATAACAGATGCTGGCAAGGTTGCAGAGCAAATGGAGCACCTATACACTGTTGGTGGGAGCATGAATTAGTTTAACCATTATGGAAAGCAGTATGGTGATTCCCCAAAGAGCTGAAAACAGAACTACCATTTGACCCACCAATCCCATTACTGAGCATATCCTTAGAGGAACATAAATCATTCTACCATGAAGACACATGCACACGAATGTTCATTGCAGCACTACTCACAACAGCAAAGACATGAAATCTAAATACCCATCAAAGACAGACTGGGTAAAGAAAATGTGGTACATATACACCATGGAATACTATGTAACCATGAAAGAAGAATGAGATTATGGCTTTTGTGGGAACATGGATGAAGCTGGAGGCCATTATACCTAGCAAAGTAAAACAGAAACAGAAAACCAAATACCACATGTTCTCACCTATAAGTAGGAGCTAAATGATGAGAACTCATGAACACTAACAAGGGAACAACAGACACTGGAGCCTAAAGAGGGTATAGGGTGAGAGGCAGGAGAGGAACAGAAAAAAATAACTATTGGGTACCAGGCTTAGTATCTGGGTGACAAAATAATCTATACAACAAACCTCTAAAACATGAGTTTACCTATTATAACAAACCTGCACATGTACCTCTGAACCTAAAATAAAAGTTTAAAAAAAGAAAATAAATGAAGAAAACACAGTATGGCATCCTAAGTTCTTGTCATTTCTCTACACATAATATTTACCAGCCCTTTGCTCTCAAAAACATAATCACCTTTTAAAGTTTAATCTATCTGAGTTCTCATCATGGAAACTGACTTTTTAAACTGTATTCAATGTCAGTGACACTGTCTCAAACGGATCACTTGGTCTGACTACAATGGCACCAGAAATCCAGGAAGTAAAGTTTGTACTTCTTCTCTCTACCTAGCTATTCTTGTGACATACAAAGAGTCACTTACATATTCTTGTTTCTATCTTCCTTACAGAAACAGCAATATCTACCCAAATGTTGTTCTTACTAATGTAAATGTGTTGCCTCATTTATCACCCTCCTGAGGGCCTCTTTGATTTCCTTGTTCCTCAAACTATAGATCAGAGGGTTTAACATGGGGATAAGGATAACATAGAATACTGAGAACACCTTGTCCTGCTTCATGGAGTGGCTAGAGCTAGGATGCATGTATACAGAAATGGTTGTGCCATAGAAGAGAGCCACAGCTGCCAGGTGGGAGGCACAGGTATTGAAGGCCTTGGCACGACCTTTGGTTGATGATATTTTCAGCATGGAAGCTACAATGAAACCATAGGACAAAAGGATAACAACCAAAGAGCCCAACCCAACAAAAGTAGCTACCAGAAAAAGAATCATTTGGCTGATAAAGGGGTTGGAGCAAGACAAGGAAATAATCTGAAGTATGTTACAGAAGAAATCTTTTTTTTTTTTTTATACTTTAAGTTCGAGGGTACATGTGCATAACGTGCAGGTTTGTTAATATATGTATACTTGTGCCATGTTGGTGTGCTGCACCCATCAACTCGTCAGCACCCATCAACTCGTCATTTACATCAGGTATAATTCCCAATGCAATCCCTCCCCCCTCCCCCCTCCCCGTGATAGGCCCCAGTGTGTGACGTTCCCCTTCCCGAGTCCAGGTGATCTCATTGTTCACTTCCCACCTATGAGTGAGAACATGCGGTATTTGGTTTTCTGTTCTTGCGATAGTTTGCTGAGAATGATGGTTTCCAGCTGCATCCATGTCCCATTTGGCCCACAGTAGTAGAGATTAAAGCAAGGGATTGTATGAATTAAGCTACTAAGGAATCCACCCCCATAGATTCCAGCTACCATTTTCCAACAGATACCAGGGACCATGATTGCTGAGTACTTCAGGGGGCTGCCAATGGGCACATGTCTGTCACAGGCCATGAAGACCAAGAGGCAGCACTCAGCCAGACTCATCCAGGCCCCAACAAAATACTGAGTGGCACAGGCAAGGAAGGAAATTGTCTTCTTGTCTTTCAGGATGTCTGAAAGTATCCTTGGGCTGATGGTAGAAGAATAGCAGATGTCTATAAATGACAGGAAACTGAGAAAAAAGTACATGGGTGTGTGCAGGTGACAGTCTATTCTGATGAGGATGATAAGACCCATGTTCCAAATCAGGGTCACACGGTAAATCACCAGGAAGACTGGAAAGAGGATGAGCTGCAGCTCTTTTTCATCTGAGAGTCCCAGCAGAACAAACATGGCCACAGAGGTGTGATTTCCACTGACTTACATGGTTCTGCTTGGTGCCATCTGCTGAGAAAGAGGAATGAGAAGGAAATGGGTTTATTCCCAGAAAAGAAAAAGAAACACTATTTTTTTCAGTCATGACGCTGGCTAAATATAAAACCTTGAATCATCAATGTTGAGTTAATTTTTGTCTTTCATATATACAATCATGAAACTTTACTGAAAAATTTTTAGATAACTATCATGCTGTCTTTGGGGACAAAGACAGTAAATAAGCATAATTAGCATGATACCACCTAAAATGTCTTCATTTCTGTGTTCCTGTTTTACAAACACATGAGACTTTGAAGATATGCTAAATTAAGAAAATTCTGTCATTTCTCTATACAGTTGACCCTGGAACAACATGGATTTGAACTATGCAGCTCCACTCATACATGAATTTCTTTTCAATAAGTACAGTGGAAAATATTTTAGAGATCTGTAACAATTTGAAAAAACTTCACAAATAAACTACATAACCTAGAAATATCAAAAATATTAAGACAAAGTTAGGTATGTCACAACCACATAAAATATATACAGATATTAGTCTATTTTATCACTTGTTATCTTAAAATATACAAAGATCGATTATAAAAAGTTAATTTTAAAAAATGTGTAATGAACAGAAATGTATTGACTCACAGTTCTGGAGGCTGGGAATTCTAAGATCAAGGGGCTAACATCTGTCAAGGGCCTTCTTGCTGTGTCATACCATGACAGAAGAGCAAAGAGAGGGCAAGAAAGAGAGTAAAAGATGGCCAAGTTTCCCCTTTTATAATGAACTCTCTCCCTTGATAATGGCATTAATCCATTCTCTCCACCTTCATGGCCTAATCACATTTCATTGGGCCTCATCTCCTAACATTGTTGTAAAAAGTTAAAATTTATCAAAACTTATGTACACAGACACTTAACCATTCATGGTGCCATTCACAAATGAGAGAAATATAAACAAACATAAAGATTCAGTATTAAATCATAACTGCATATAATTAACTGTGGTACATACTGTACTGCTGTAATAATTTTGAAACTACCTCCTGTTGCTATTGCAGTGAGCTCAAGTGTCAAAAGTATCTGCTTAAAGTGCTTTGTGAGGCTAGTTATCCTCACGTGGGAACTTCATCTCTCCAAAAAAGTGTGTATAGCAGTAAAAAGTTATCTCACATGGTTCTCAGATATTTTTCATTGTGCTTAGTACAGTATCATAAACCTTGAATAACACCATGGAAGCAATACAAAGTGCTACTAGTGATGCTGGAAGTGCTCCCAAGAAGCAGAAAAATAGTCACGACATCACAAGAAAAAATTGAATTGTTTGATATATATCACAGATTGAGGTCTGCAGCTACAATTGCCTGCCATTATAAGATAAATGAATCCAGTGCAAGGACCATTGTGAACAAAGAAAAGGAAATTCATGAAGCTATCACTGCAGCTACTCTGGCGGGTAGAAAACCCTTGTACTTTTTGTGAAACACCTTTTTATCTCATACTGAAAATGCAACTTTTATGTGGGTACAGGATTGCTATACAGAAGGCATACCTATAGACTCTAAAATGATTCCAGAAAAAGTGAAGTCATTACATGACAGCTTAAAGCCAAAAAAGGGTGAAGAATCTAAAGCTGGAGAATTTAATGCTCGTAAAGATAACTGGATAATTTTCAAACGAGGTTTGGCTTTTAAAATGTCAAGATAACAGGAAAAGCAACTTCTGCTGACCAAGAGAAGCAGATGAATTTCCAGACACCATTAAGAAAAAAGTCATTAAACAGAAGAGATATCTGCCTGAAGAGATTTTTGATGAAGACAAAAGTGCCCTATTCTGGGGGGTTGGAAAATGCCACAAAGGACGTTTATTAATGAAGAAGAGAAGCAAGTATCAGGAGAGGCTAACTTGACTGTTTTGTGCAAATGTAGTTCAGTTTATGATCAGGATTGCCCTTATCTATAAAGCTGCTAACTCCCGAGCCTTGAAGGGAAAAGATAAACACCAGCTGCCAGTCTTTCAGTTGTACAACAAGAAGGTGTGGATAATGAGAATATTTTTTCTGGACTAGTTCCAAAATGGATGCTTTGTGAAGTCAGGAAGTACCTTGCCAGTAAGGGACTTCCTTTAAAAAAAAATATTTTGATATTGGACAATGCCCCTGACAACTCAGAACCCCATGAGTTCAACACCAACGGCATCAAAGTGGTCAACTTGCACTCAAAAACAATGTCTCTAATTTAGCCTCTAGATCAGGGAGTCACAGTGACCTTTAAGTCTCATTACATACGATACTCTATGAAAAGATTGTCAACACTATAGAAAAGAGCCCTAACAGAGAGGACATTATGAAAGTCTGGAAGAATTACATCACTGAAGATGCCATCGTTACAGAAAAAAGTGGAAGCCATCCAGTCCCAACCAATACATTCCTGCTGGAGAAAACAGTGTACAGCCATTGAGCTTTACTTCACAGGATTTATGACAGAGCCAACCAAGAAAATCATGAAAGAGACTGTGGACATCTAATGATAGTGAGGGGGATTTCAAGATATGAATCTCAGAGAAATTCAAAAGCTAGTGAACACAAACATCAGAGGAATTAACAGAAAACAGCTTGATGGAGATGAGTGCTTCCAGACAAGTGCCAGATAATGAAGAAGAAGACATAGAAGAAGCATTGCTAGAAGACGTACTGACATTAGACAATCGGGGAGAAGGATTCCAATTACTCAAGACTGCTTTTGACTTCGTTTATGACACGGACCCTTCTATGATACGAGCCTTAAACTAAAGCAAATGATATAGGGTTTGACACCATATAGAAACATTTTAGAGAAATGAAAAGGGGAAAAAGTCAGGCAGAAATTATGATTTATTTTCATAAAGTTACACTGAGTGAGCCTGCCACTCCTGTCTCCCCCTCCATTTCCTCCTCCTCTTCTACTTCTGCTACCCCTGAGACAGCAAGACCAATCTCTCCTCTTACTCTTCCTTCTCAGCCTGCACAAGTCAGTATTTCTAAAAAGCCCTGTGCAACATGAAGACAATGGAGATAAAGGTCATTATGATGATCTATTTCATCATAGTAAATACTTTATTTTGAATGAATAGTAAACACTTTATTTTCCTTATAACATTCTTAATAACGTTTTCCTCTAGCTTACTTTGTTGTAAAAATATAGTATAAAATACATGTAACATTAAAAAATGTGTCAATTGACTATTTATATTCTTGGTAAGACTTCCAGTTAACAGTAGACTATTATAATACAAGTTTTGTGGCAATCTAAAGTCATGTGCAAATTTTTGACTGCACAGGGAGTCAGTGCCCCTAGCCCTTGCATTTTTCAAAGGTGAACTGTATGGTGAAATAGGATGACTCTGCTCAAGCATGACTCCACTATTCACCCAGTGCTTCAAGAAGACCTTGGATCATCCTGGGCCTCATATGTAGAATGAAGTACTTTTTTTTTGCCAGTTTTTAAGTTTCTTTTATATATATGTATATATATACTTTAAGTTCTAGGGTACATGAGCACAACGTGCAGGTTTGTTACATATGTAAACATGTGCCATGTTGGTGTGCTGCACCCATTAACTCGTC
>NW_016809905.1:1030173-1120560 GCF_001698545.2 Rhinopithecus bieti | reverse complement strand
GTTTTTGCCTTTTTTAAATTTTTGAGTTATGATTTTGCTAACTCAAAAATGAATGACTTATGGTGATCTGTAATTCTATTTCATAATATCAAATATTGTAAACCTTTAACATATTTGATAAATGTCCCAAAATCAAATTTCTGCTTCAAAATTAAGTTTTTTTAACCTCTAACTTTGTGATGTTATAGAGGGCCCCTGAAGGATCCAAAAGAAAGATAAACAGAATTATCTGACGTGTTAAGTTACATGGGAAGCATTGTCAAACTAAAAAATAATGTTTAACTTCCTTTGGGTTATATTTAGTGAATGATATTAATATATGTTCCAAAATTGTATGGTATTTCTAAAATTCTAATGTGTCTGAGTATATGCTATTAATCACAATTATGGTTATTATGTGTAGTTATTGAAGACCACAGAAATAACCTAATTTCTTTGTCAATTGTGTCTTTCACTGTGACTATTTAAGGTCATTTCCATAGTTAATTGCTTGATGCTGATGCCATTTTTGAAGACTTCACAAGTGTGCAAAACCCTAGAATATGGTGTCTTTTAGGAGGTTCATGAAAGGATGGAAAAGACCCTGAAAAGCACTATTGAATACAGGTTTCTGGCTGCTAACCCAAGTGAACAAAAATTAATTGAATACCAAGAAAGTACTTTGCCAGATAAATCAGCCAGTACTGAAATTGTTTAGATATGCGATTTGAACAAACTCCATGATCTATGTCAAATTACCTACAATAACCCATCAGTTATTAGTGCTATGCACCTACATTTGAGAAACAACTAGTATTCAAGAGGACTAAATTCAATGATAATCTTGGACTTATGGAGAACAAGGATGTCACCTTGTCCTTCCTGAGTCCTTAAAGCTTTTGTTATTAAGAGTTCTGCATTCCATAACTCATCCTGAAAAAGATAAAATAATCCAAATTAAATACATATTGGTGTGGTGACTTCTAAATTGCCAAAATATTTTATGACCAGTGTTTGGTTTGTCAAACCCATATTCCTTGGAAGATAATCAAAGCTTAAGGTACATTTGGCTGCCTGATGGACCATTTAAACATGTATAGAAAGACTTCATTCGATTGTCATTTTCAATGCATGTTTTCCAGTTGAATAAAAGCTTTCCCATGCAGGACGTCTGATGTTATAACAGTATATTATTATGTCACAGTATATTCTCACCAGGTGAAGAAAGATTTTTATGGTTTACTGACTGGGAACAATCAACCTCTTCACAATCTAGAACCTGAAGATTGGATCTTCTGAAAACATCAGAAAAAGACTGCCCTTGCCATTCACACAGCAGCGAACTTTGAAACCTTGAACCTTGGGTTAATAATCTCACAACTGAGAAAGGTCCCTCCACACTCTTGGAGCTTTACATGCATTGGAACCCTTAAAGTAACACTAACTGGGAAGCTTCTCCTCAGAAGATGGCATCCTTGATGTGAACAGCTTCTCCTGAGATCATGGATCAAGACATCTGTACTATAATGATACTTATTTTTGAATATTTTCCCTTGCTTATGCCTCCATGAACAATAGAAGTGAATAGGGGGTCGGTTGTGTGCATTCATGGGGTACATTTTATTTGTGAAGGATTTTGCAGCCAGTCTTTTACATGGATAACTTTAAACCTTGACAGATAAAAGATAAAGGCCCCAATGTAGGTGAGAAATTTTCATGGTACATACATTGCCCCATAATCAGTCACAAATGGAACATTGGTTCAATCCTCCTAACCTACATCATGGGCTAAAGAGAACATTGCCAGGAGGCCTTCACTCTTCTAGAAGGGTACCAATTGTTAAGTCCTTTTTCCCATGGTTTGAAGTAAAAAAGGAAATGGTTAGAAATGTATCCCTCATGATAAGCTCTATAGAAGATTCTACTGTAAAGGCTATCACTACACAACAGACTTTACATTCTCTTGTGAAAGTTATGCTAAGTAATAGAATTGCTCTAGATTACTTTCTGGCTAAACAGAAGTATCTGTGCAGCTGCTGGCATTTGTGGTCTATGGAGAAATACACCAAATGTAGATGATAGAGATTCAGCTGTAGGGGATTAATGAAGAGACTGCTCGCTTAAGTGAGTGAACTCTAGCTAATTCTTTGATCTACTTGATTCCAGGTAGTTTGGTTTATGGGGACTCTGAGAAATAAGCATACTCCAAAATCTTGGTATTATCCTCCTGATAGTCATAATAGCAGTCTCCCTGGTGGGCTATGTTCTCTCAAAAGTTTTCAGTGTTTGCATGCAGCCATCTCTGGAATGTCTCTTCAACTGGAATGATAAGAGCTGACAGAAATGTGTGACCATGAGGACACTGTAACCTATGAATGACATGCTGAGATCAGAAACCAAAACTGATGGTAACTGAGAGTGGAGCTAAGGCCCTAAGTTTTGTCACACTCTCACCTACATGAGAACCTGACCAAAAAGGGGGACTTTTTAAACAAAATTATGGGAGGCCATTGTTTTGGAGTGAGCTCATGTAGTAGGCCCCAAGAAACCAGACCAAACCAAAATGGAGTCACTCGTGCTAAATGTGACATAATCAAACTAAGACTTTAAGGAAACACATAGATCCTACAACAGACAAGGTTTTGTTGCTGTTTTGTTTTGTTTTGTTTTTTCATGTAAACAGGACATTCCGGCATAAGGAGGAACCCTCTACTGAGTCCTTGTTCCTAATTTGTAAAACCTACTCCTTTATTGTTTCCCAGTGGGTTTCAATACCAAATAAGTACATTTACAATGGTGATAGTGACATCAATGACTAAAGTTTCAGTCAATCTTTCAAAAGTGAGAAGATAACCAAAAGGGGGGAATTGTTAAATCAATTTTAGCCTAAAGCTGCCTCCTTACATATTTTAAGTTCAGCCTAAAGGTTTTTCTGTAAATTGTGAACTATGAAGAGTGGAGGTGTAAATAGACTGTAGCCTACACTTGTGGCAATCACTGAGTTTTGGCCAATCAAGTATAGCCAACTGTTCAAACCATGTTCAAATAAGGCAAACGCTGATATGTAACCAATCTAGTTGTTTCTGTATCTCACTTTTGTTTTCTGTAGGTCACTTTCCTTTCTCTGTTCATAAATCTTCTACCACCACATGACTATGCTGAAGTCTCTGAGCCTACTCTGGCTCAAGAAGCAGCCCAATTAATGAATTGTTCATTGCTCAATTAAACTGTTTTAAATTTAATTTGGCTGAAGTTTTTGTTTTATCAGGAGTCAAAGAGTAAAGTTGGCAGGAAAGTTTGAAAAGATAAATAATATTCAGCCACCCCCACCTGCCAAGCATGAACACTTTCACCTCCTTCCTCCCTGCCTTACTAGCTCTTTATCTTCTCTCTCCAGATTGAATATGAAGAGAAGAAATCCTTGTTTTCCAGCCCAAGACACTAACAGGGATTAAGCCTATGTCATTTGCTCTTCAAAGTCTGACTTTTCTTTCAGAACACACTGGACATTATATGGGAAGAACACTTAGGGACTGGGCTATGGAGAACACTGCATGTTCTCACTTACAAATGGGAGCTGAATGATGAGAAGACATGAACACATGGAGGGAAACAACACACACTGGGGCCTGTCGGGGTCAGGAGGGAGAGCATCAGGAAGAATAACTAATGGATGCTGGGCTTAATACCTAGGGGATGGGATGATCTGTGCAGCAAGCCACCATGGCACATGTTTACCTATGTAAAACCTGCACATGTATCCTGGAACTTAAAATAAAAGCTGGAAAAAAAAAGTGATGAGGAGGACCCTCCAAGTAGGTAACTACTTTCCAGGTAGGACTCAATGGGAGAGGGTTCTTGGGAACCTTCAGGTTATTCCTGCTGCTTGGCGGGGGGAGGTGGGGGAGGAGCTGAAGGGGAGGAATGAAATCAACCACAAAATAAAATGTATGTAAAGTTTAAAAAAAGAAACATAAAACCACATGATAAAGTTATTTGTTTTTGAACTGTTATTACAAATAGTTTGTAATGTTAAAACATAGGGAGAGTTTTTAAAAAATGGTAAATCAAATGAATAAAGAAGGCCAAAGTCCTAATAAAAAGATGCTTAAGTTGCTAAAGCAAGCAAATCTCATGCATCACCTGCTGTTGGAAAACTACCAGGGATGGCATGTATGATGAAAAACAATTCCAGAGCCTTTCAAGATCTGAAAGCCACAGACATTGAAGGTGTCAAACAGAGAAGGAATACCTGTTTTGCCTTCTGGTGTCTGCAAGAAAGCCAGAAGTGTCTGCAAGAAAAGAAAGTGACATTTATACAAGTAGCACAGACAATACAGGCAATTGTCAGTAGTATCTCTCACAGGGCACATGAAATGTGGAGAGGGAAGACTAGATTGGTGCAGGACTTCTCAGAACCCACATCTTCTTGATGACTCTCCCAGGACACCTCCCCCTGCAGCTCAGCCCCAGATGGAGTCTCACTGCCAATCCTGCCAGGCTACATACATAGCTTTCAGTTGTTAGGAAATGAGCTATGAGTTTCAGTGTTGTGTCTGACTTATAGGCTTTTCTCCTTCTAAACCATGTGGAGCAATTTTGCTTCTTAAGAATTTCTTAAGATCAAAGCAACCCAGCCTCTTTTTGCATAAGAAAGATGTTTTATTAGAACAAACAAGAATATACCATACAATATCAAAGCAATACTTTATGCATGCCAGTTTTTCTATGCATGCTGACATTTAAGTCTAGTTTGACATCATAGTTCTCTTTCAGAAGAACTTGGCTTTGAGCACAAGATGAATTCTCTGTTTTTCTATGAGGTCTCCCTGGGTCCCAGCTGCTGGTTTATTTATAGAACGTGGTCCCACCCAAAGTGTGTGGTTAGTCTCTTCAACTAGATAGTGCCAGCCATTTGGTCTGGCAACTCTGAAGAGAGATGCTGCTATATCTAGTTTGTAAAAGTTCCAAGCCATGCATGCAAGAGACTAGTGTCACTATTTCTTTGCTTGTAGGAAAGAGTGAACTCTCATGCCTGGCCAGGCCCATAAGCATTATTGCATATAGGAGGTCTTAACCAGCATAAGGGGAGAAAGAAGCACAAGAAGAGAGAGGGTGGAATAAAGTCAGCGAAGGTTGATATAAACAGCTGGCTTATCATCCCCAGTGGGTTTGAAAATGTTACAAACGTGAGGACAAGTCACCAGGAAATCAGGGAGGTAGTCACAGATCAAGCTGGTGGGAGAATGTGCTGGTATACATGGCATATCTCCCTACATGCAAGATAGTCAGGTTGCCCCTGCTTACTTTTATGTCAGGGAGATCCAGATTCATTATCTGGACGCAAGCAAGTGAAATGCAAATGATTCCTCATTTCTGTGGATGATCACAGAATAGGCAAGCTCTAGGTTTGTGAAGGTTTAAGACTAGAAACATAAGACTATTCATCTTTAGAAAAATGTTAAGCATCTCATCAGAGCTCCTTTAATGCATCACTCATTAATTCATGGGTGTGCATAATTGTATGTACCTACAAATCAAAAACAAGTAGGTGAATCCTGTTGGTGCCTAGGACAACAACAAGGTGTCTACAAAACTCTAAAACTTAAACCATAAAATCAGCCCGTGGTTTCACTATGCACTCTCTATGTGTAAATTGTGTAACAGAAGCATTTTACAGAAAAAATATGTATTTCTTAGACTAAAAGTAGGAAAAGTTGTAAGTTCATCAATCTATAAGTATTGATTAGAAGGGAGGACAGTCATCTTGGAAGAGAGGAAAAGGAATGCTTGGGGAGAAAATTTGGTAGTGCCCTTGCCCAGGGCCTCAGCTGATCTGGACCCTCTAGCTGGGTGTATCAGGAACTGATCCACTTTATCCGCTTTGCTGTGATCCCTTTCTCTCCAAATAGACTTTTCATTGTAATTTGTCTTTCTATATGGCTTCCTGACAGATGGAGAATTGTGCCACTGGCACAAGTTCAAGCTTGGCAGCTTTGTTCTCCACTGAAAATTAAATCTGTCATTCTGGCTTATGCAGCTAGCTGTTCTGAGCTTTGTTAACTTAGTCCATCTGGAAAAGATTTTTGGAAGTCACAAACATGAGTGCCACACCCTGGATGATGGTAATTTTACTAAAGTGAATTCTATCTCCAGCTGACTAGCCCTCCCAGGAAAGAGTTTTACCTCCTCCTCCTTCAAATGGCTATAAAATGCCTGATTCCTTAAGGGCCCAAAATATTCTGTTTAATGTATGTCTGATTATAAGCCTCATAATAAATACACTTGTTTAGGAAACATTTAACATGTAGCTTACTGTAAACCCCAAAACATTCAAGTCTTACAACCAATCTCCACCTTATGCAATAGAATTAATCACTACTGATAAGACTTACATTCTTCTTGGTAGTTTCGCAAGCTGCAAAAGTACCTTATATCTTCTCAGTGCAATGAGAAAATTACCATTACTGGTAGATATATATGTGATTGAACAAGAAAAAATTTTATGAAAACTTTTTATTCAGAATCTCTGTTCATCAAAAAAGTTTGGATATGGTAAAGATTGATAATAGCTTCATGTAAATCCAAAGCATGAGACATTTTCATTAGTTAATTGTGTCATTTCAATGACTTTTGACATTAGGAGAACTTAAGATTAACTACCATTTTGAAAACTGACAAACTGAAGGATAGGAGCTTGGTGAGTTGGAGTACAGGTCAAGAAAGGTGGAGGGGAAAAAAGCTATAAGAAAAAGGGAGAGAGGCATCCAGGTAGCTGACAGAGTTGGCGAAATGGTCACAGCTGTGAACCTGAGCGCACTCTAATTCCCTAAGAACTGCTTCTGATATACAAGAGAAATCATAGAGATAGTAACATGGGTGTGCCTGTTGGCTGAGACTAATATGTCTCAATTGGAGTGGATACCCTAAACCTATTTCTTTGGTCTCTTTTTAACACATTACCCTGGATTTTTCTCGATTTATATAAAACTGAGTAAAGATATTGACTAATAACATAAGCTAACTTGTACTAAGTATTACCATATGCCAGGCACTGGGCTAAGCCCTCTTTATGTATATTCTCACTGAATTGTTGCATCAATTTTATGGGGTATGTTGACAAAAAGAGTCAAACTCTGTAAAATATTTGAAGAGATATATTTTGAGCCAAATATGAGTAACCATGGCCCGCAACACAGCCATCAGGAGGTCCTGAGAACATTTGGCCAAGGTGGTCGGGGTACAGCTTGGTTTTATATATTTTAGGGAGGCATGATACATCAATCAAATACATTTAAGAAAGACATTGGTTTCATTCAGAAGGGAGGGACAACTCAAAGTGGAGACTTCCAGGCTCTAGGTAAATTTAAACACTTTCTGGCAGACAATTGGTTGAGTTCATCTGAAGACCTGGGATTAATGGAAAGAAATGTTCAGGTTCAGGTAAAGGATTGTGGAGACCAAGTTTTATTGCGCAGAAGAAGCTCTCAGATAACAGACTTCAGAGAGAGTAGGTTGTAAATTGCTTCTTATCGGACTTAAAAGGGTGCCCGGCTCTTTAGTTGATTATCTCCTACATCAGGGAATAAAGGAAGGAAAACAAAGGGGAGAGGAGATTCTCTATAGCATGTGGATTTTTCCCACCAGAGACTTTGCAGGGCAATTTCAAGGTGTGGCAAGGAAATCGTTTTTGGTATAAAACATTTTGATTTTCTTCCTTGTTATGCTAGAGTCAGATTGTAAAGTAAGTCACTATATCCAGGGTTAAATAAAACCCATCTGATGAGAATTTATGGTTTGTAGGGCATGACTCCCCAGACTCCTTAGAAAGGAATTTGAGCAAGAGAAAAAAATCAGAGCTTAGTCCTCAGGTAGCTGCATACTATCCTCATTTCACAGATGAGGAAAATAGAGTTTCTAAATAACTTGGATCAGGCTATGAACCTACAAAATGGCGGAGATGAAGTTAATAATCTCAGGTTCGATTACTTAAAAGTGAATATTCTTAACCTTCTTTGCAAAAGTCCCTCCAGATCCTCTTTCTAATGCAATAAAGCCATTGCAAAAATAACATTTCCTACCAAACTAAGGAAATCTCTTCTATTTCTTCTATTTAGATAATGATTAAGCATTATATAATAATAACAGTAATAGCACCTCTTGGACATTTTCTATTCACAATGCAGTATTCTAAGTATTTACATGTACTGACTCATTTAATTCTTCACAATAATCCTAGGATAAAATTACTATTATAATTTCCATTTTATGATGAGGATCTGAGGCACCTGGAGTCCAAGCAACTTGCCTAAAGCCACACAGGCAGATATCATTTACTCACTTATTTATAGCCTACCCAAGAAAGGCCACAGCTAATGAATTTATTCCAGTTCTTTACTGCCAGTTCAAGGATACATAACAAGTTCTGAGAAAATGTAGAGGAGAAAAATCATTTTCTTCAATTCCTTGGCTAAGTTCTCTTCTAGAATTAATCACAACCCTGGTAAAAATAGAGAACTTTTCATCCCAAATGAGCATATGCTTCTCTTTAGATTCCTAAGAAACTTTAATTGTTGGTTAGAAAGCTATCACTTTGGGCCTAAGCAATAATTCTTTGGTTTTATTTAAATTGTTCTAGTGGCCTCTTTTTGTAGTTGATTGAATTGGCCAAGAGGTTGTTTGTTCAGTCATTAAGGACTACTGTTCTTGCACTGTTATAAAAATATTCCTTAGGCTAAGTAATTCATAAAGATTTAATTGGTTCACAGTTCTTCAGGCTTTACAGGAAGCACGGTGCTGGCATCAGCTTAGCTTCTAGGAAGGCCTCAGGAAGCTTACAATCATGGGCAGAAGGCAAAGCAGGAGCAGGCACATCACATGACAAAAGCAGGAGCAAGAGAGAGAGAGGCAGAGTGAGAGGAGAGAGAGAGTGACAGGGGGTAGGGGGGAGTGCTACACACTTTTAAATGACCAGATCTCACAAGAACTCACTATCATGAATACAGCACCAACCCATGAGGGATCCACCCCCAGGATTCAAACACCTCCCACCAGGCCCCACCTCCAGAACTGGAGACTGTAATTAGACATGAAATGTGAGTGGGGACAAATATCCAAATTACATCAAGGCCCAAATCAGAATTCTTGCTTTAATGCATCTAAAGAGTATTAAAACTCCCCCATCAGTCACAGGGCCTCCTATGGCCATGATTCTGAAACACGGGAAAGTGTCTGCCCTGTGATTTTCATGGGCTCTAAAGCAAACCATTTGAGAATCTCAGAAGAGGAAAAGGCAACTGTGTTTAGAAAAAGCATCATCCTCTTCAGGTCATTATACCATGTTGTACCTTAAAAATCACCACACTAAATGCTGGACTAACATTTTTTCGATGATTTTCTTCCTATACATACAAACTCTGTTTTGACATTCCAGGATGTGTTTTGTCATGGTGAAGTTTTCTGCTAGGCAGAGCATTTAAAATCTCAAACTATACAATGCTATTCATTTTACAAAGCAACAATGGCCAAAATGTTTTCTAATAGCCAACAGGCAAACTATTAGTGAAATCTTAAGAAGGAGGGAAAAAAGCCTGATTCACACAATTCATTCTATAGGTCAACTAGTTTAAAATTACATAAATGCCTGCATAATTGACCCAGCTCACAGCTTCATTGTAAACATTAGCCCAAGGTCATAAAAATGAATGGTCCACCATGAGAAATCCCGAGGTCCCTTTCCATGGCTTTCCTCATGGCATTTTTAATCTCCTTATTCCTAAAACTGTAGATGATGGGATTCACCACAGGGATCACCAAGGCATAGAATATGGACACCACCTTGTCCCTGTTTAGGGAGTAGCTGGAACTGGGTCGCATGTACATGAAGAATCCGGAACCATAGAAGAGGATCACAGCAGTCAGGTGAGAGGCACAAGTGCTGAAGGCCTTGATCCTACCTGTAGCTGAGCTGAGCTTCAGAACAGAGGCAACAATGTAGCCATAAGAGATGAGGACCACTAGCACAGACACTATTCCAACGAGAACACCCACTATGAAGGTCACCACCTCGCTGGTGAAGGTATCAGAGCAGGACAGAGCCAGGACTGGAGGGAGGTCACAGAAAAAGTGGTCGATCATATTGGGCCCACAGAAATCATGCTGATAGACAGAGTATGTTTCAATGAAAGAGCTAAGGAATCCACCCACATAGGCGCAAACCACCATCTTTAAACAAAGGGTATGGGATATGAGGACTGTGTAAAGCAAGGGGTTGCAGATTGCAGTATACCGATCATAGGCCATAGCTGCCAGGAGAAAGCATTCAGTCAGCCCCATCCCACAGAAGACAAAGTACTGAGTGGCACAGCCAACAAACGAAATGGTTTTCTGCTCTGTGATGATGTCAGAGAGGATCTTGGGGGCAGTGGAGGACACATAGCAGATGTCCAGGAAGGACAGGTTACTGAGGAAGAAGTACATGGGCGTGTGCAGGTGAGAGTCCATCCTGATGAGAGCAATGAGGCTTAAGTTCCAGGTCAACGTCAGCAGGTAGAGTCCCAGAAATAACATGAAAAGGAAAATATTCATTTGAGGATGGTCTGAAAGTCCCAGGAGGATGAATTTTGTCACAGTTGTGTTGTTCCTTCCTGCAGCCATAGGCCTGCTTCCTGCATAAAGGAAAGAAGAATCCTGTGGTCAGTTAAATTTTGTTTGTTATTGTAAGAGTGGGTATTTCCTGGAAGATCGTACAGTCAGCACCCAGTTAAACAACACCCAGTTAAAGCCCAGCCACCTGCCAGGCAAAGACTTTACAGAGGAAGTCAGCCTAGGATAATCCATATGCTCTATGTTTGTTGACCAAAAGAGAATCCATCGAATAATAAAGTAGAAACTGATTGGGAGTCAGAAGCCCAAGTTTTGTCTTCAGCTCCATTCATAACTTCCTGGGAACTTTGGAAAAGTCATTTCTCCAGATTCTCATTTTCCCAAATGGGAAATGAGAGGGTTGAATCAGATGAGTTTGAAGTGTCCCTTTGGACTTAGGTTCACTATGGCTTTTTTAGACTTTCTGACTTGAAAATAAAGTATAAATAAATAAAGTATAATAAAGTTAGGCATTTTTATGCATTATAGATCTTTAGTATAAGAACTCAGAAGAAGGGAACTGAATACAATGGGCTACAATTTTTGACATATTCCATTTTGCAGGAGGAAATCCAGGCAACAGTCTAACAATCTATTCTTCTAGGTAGTAAAACTAAGTGGGAAAAAAATATGTGTGTGTGTGTATACATATTTGTGCGTATATGTATACTTGTGTGTGTATATATAGATATATATATGTTATACATATGTGTGCAGGAATAACTGTATATATGTGTATGTTTGTGCATATATATACACACACACACTTATCATGTTTAAGACCAGAACATTTATTCTAATTATATAATGTTCTTAATAAAAGTCATTGCACAAAATTCATAGAATGATGATAATTTCAACTAGCACAGTCGGCACAATTATAGGAAAGAAGGGATATGAACAGGTCTCCATTGAAGGGGAAAGGGGAGCATTACCTAAGCTGACTGAGATGGACTGAGCCATTGTGGTCAAGAACCAACAGCAATCAATATTTCCTGGGCAAGAAAAGCAGCAGGGAGAAGAGGGTTCATTCAATATTTAAAGACAGTGATAAGCAAGGGACAGCTTTGATGTCATCAGGCCAGATCAGACGATCACTATGAAGACAAGAGGTAAGCCCATACATATCTGGCAGTTAAGAAAAACAGACTGGCACTGATGTAAGATCAAACTGAGGAAACAGGCCAGGCGCAGTGGCTCACTCCTGTAATCCCAGCACTTGAGAGGTGGAGGCAGCCCGCCTGCTTGAGCTCAAGAATTTGAGACCAGCCTGGACAACATGGCAAAACCCTGTCTCTACTAAAAATACAAAAATTAGCTGGGCGTGGTGGCATGCTCCTGTAGTTTCAGCTACTGGGGAGGCTGAGATAGGAGAATCGCTTGAACCCAGGAGGCGGAAGATGCAGTGAGCTGAGATTGCATGCCACTGCACTCCAGCCTGGTGACCAAGCGAGACTCCATCTCAGATAATGATAATAATAATAACACAAAAATTAGTGGGCTGTGGTGGCACACACCTGTAGTCCCAGTTACTTGGAAGGCTGAGGTGGGAGGATCACCTGAGCCCAGGAGGTCTAGGCTGCAGTGAGCCATGACCGCGCCACTGCACTCAAGCCTGGATGACAGAGTGAGACCCTGTCTCAAAAAAAAAGGAAATTTTTTTTAAAAATTAGGAAATACAAATGGGTATAAAGAGGCAGAAATGCCCTGAGAAAGACTCAGTGGTGAAATTAAGGTTAAACTGTATTTTATTATCTGTATGGAATTTGTTTGCCCATGCATGTTTGCACCCAATGGTAACTGTGGTTCTCTGTCATTCATCATATTAAAAACTTCTCCAACTTTGTATTTTTTACAAATTTCTAATATCCCTGCAAGTCACTGGTCAAGCAGTCAAAACCAAGAAGAGCGTAGATTGATCTTCACTAAAACATCAATCTATATAATCCTATCAAAAAGGAAGTAAGATGAATTTGGTATCTCTTATCTTGGTGAAATCTTCCCTACCAGAATTTAAGTTAAAGACAGGCAGAGAGTTTTGCCCATTCTGTTTACTGATCTATCCTTGTAACTACCCAATGGGTTCACCTTGCCCACTGCCTCGACAGAGTTCATTTATCAAGACAGGGGAATTGCAATGGAGAAAGAGTAATTCATGCAGAGCTGGTTGTGCAGGAGAGTGGAGTTTTATTATTACTCAAATTAGTCTCCCTGAGCATTCAGGGATCAGAGTTTTTAAAGATAATTTGGCGAGTAGGGGCTTCGGAAGTGGGGAGTGCTGATTGGTTAGGTTGGAGATGGAATCAAACGGATGGAATTGAGTTTTCTTGCTTTCTTCGGTTCCTGGATGGGATGGCAGAACTGGTTGAGCCAGTTTACGGGTCTGGGTGGTGTCAGCTGATCCATCTAGTGCAGGGTCTGCCAAATATCTCAAGCACTGATCTTAGGTTTTCCAATAGTGATGTTACCCCTAGCACCAATTTGGGAAGATTCAGACTCTTGGAGCCAGAGGCTGCATGACCCCTAAACTGTAATTTCTAGTCTTGCAGCTAATTTGTTAGTCCTGCAAAGACAGACTGGTCCCCAGGCAGGCAAAAAGGGGGTCTCTTCAAGGAAGAGTTGCTATTAATTTTGTTTCAGAGTCTAACCATGAACTGAATTCCTTCCCAACATTACTTCAGCCTATGCCCAAGAATGGACAAAGACAGCTTAAAGGTTAGAAGCAAGACAGTCAGGTAGGTGTGATTTCTTTGACTGTCATAATTTCCTCAGTTATAATTTTGCAAAGGCAGTTTCATCGTAAGTACAAAGAATAGGGCCTGGGACATAGGTACCCAGTAAATATTTTGTTGAATAAATAGATTTTTTTTCCACCACTTATCCTCAAAGTTTGGCAGAAGGGTTTGGCCTATGACTTACTATATTTGGCCTGTTATGATTATAATAACAAAACATGTAATATATAATTAATCACAAACAATAATCATATAACAATCATAATATAACAATGTAATCAAACACTTATTTAGTGCTTATTGTGTGCCAGGTACTGTTTGAAAGGCTTGATTTCTATAAACCCATTTAATTATCTTAATAGACTCAAGAAGTGGCAGCGTTACTCGGCCTCTTTTACAAATAAAAGACAGAATAGGCTGTAAATGTATAGTTGTGATTTGCCGCTGGATGGATGAGGTAGGAGGGAATGAGCTGGACTTACTGGGTTATACTGGGCAGAAGGATCATTCAATCTTGTGCTACAAGACAAGAAATATTGATTGCTTTGCTGCCATAACATCTTTTGCAAACCAGGTCATCTGCATTTCCCACTGCTCCATGTGGCTGGTTTCTGGTTCTGTCAATTTCTTATGCTTTGGCCTCCTGTAAATAGTAAACCATGCTTCTGGAATCCCCGCGCCTTTGTTAACAAGTCTTCCAAATAAATGGGCTGTGGGAGTTCATTATTTTAATGGGAAGAGGTAGCCACATTCTTTCTCCAAGAGGCTGCCCTCTGCCACTCACTCCAGGGTCCAACATAAAAAGCCCAGCAATCATTAGAGCTAAACATTTCTGAGCACTAATTGTTCCCTGGAGTGGTGGCGAAAAGGGCCAACCACTCATCACAGGAGCCTCTTTCCATCCCCCTTCTTATTCTTCTCTGAGCTTTCTCTGATTTGAGTCCAGGAAAACTCCCTGCTGGGTTAGTAGATGCCTTTTGTTTAAGAGAAATTTCAGCAGAAGTAAACCACACATAAACACACCAAGCCTTGTACTGAAATATACTGGTTAGAAACACACATTTCCAACGCAGAGAATTGGGTTTAAATTCTGGCTCTGCCCTTTTATCAATATAAACATGTTCAACGTTGTTTAATGTCTTAAACTTATCAAATCCCTCATTTGTAAAACTGGTGTAACAAGAATACCTACCTCAAAAGAGTTGTGATAATTAAATAAGCTGTGAATAAGGAAGGCATAGCACAGTGCCTAACAAACAGAAATCACTCAATGAATGTAAACTAATGATGTCATTAACTCTGTTTCTTGGGTCATGGCCAAAATGTGTCTCTCCTTTCTGTCTTTTCTTGTGACTTATTTGCACCACAATAAAAGATGTCTTTTCTCTTTTTTTTTTAATGAGGCTGGATGGGATGAAGGGCTTGATGGGGCTCTTCTTTTCTCTTTTTAATATTTTGGCTGCTACTGCCAGCAATGCCACTACCTGGATGTGCCACTGTGGGCAAGTCCAATTAACCCCTCCAGCCTGAGTGAATTGGACTCACTCTCCAGGAATTCATCCAGCCCTGAAAGTCTGATGTTTTAAAACATTGATTTCCTGTTTTTTGAAATGTTTTCTTTAGGGATAAAGTTCATAAAAAATGAATTAATCTATTTCATGGAGACCAAGTTAGCAATCCTCAGTCTCAAAAGAAATAAAATTAAATGAGAGAAATGTCTTCTATATAAAGAGATATAATTACTGAGACTCTTGACTTACAAGGTAATAGGCTTTATTTAGGGAAGAAATTTAGTAACTAAGATTGTTGAAAGAAAGGAAGGTAAATGGCTTCAAGAATCAACTGTGAAGATGAAAAGGCAAGGAAGTTCTTCATCAAGAGAAACATTCTTATCTAAGGTTGAAGATAAACTGTCCTAGGAAATTCTGTGCTGAAAGAGTAAACCCCAACTAATTATGAATGAGTTTTTGATACTGAGTTAAGATCTGGGGAATTTAAAAGGTAAATCACACACTTATGATCGATATATTTTTCTAGGATTAGAAAAGGCTGATAAGATAGGGTAGTGATAGAGTTCATCTGTCATGGCAACTCTGATTATAGTGATAATGACTATCTACAAAGTAAGACTGAGAATCTTAAGAATAAAGAGCAATAATGTCTTTTGTACCAATTTGGAAGGAGCTGGAGGCCATTATTCTACATGAAGTAACTCAGGAATGGAAAACTAAATACTGTACGTTCTCACTTAAAAGTAGGAGCTAAGCTATGAGAACACAGAGACATACAGAGTGACATGGACTTTGGGGCCTCAGGGGGAAAGGTGGAAGTGGGATGAGGAATGAAAGACTACATATTGGTTATAGCGTACACTGTTTGAGTGACAGCAAAGCTAAAATCTCAGAATTCACCACTAATAGAATTCATCCATGTAATCAAAAACCACTTGTACCCCAAAAGCTATTGAAATAAAAAAAGAACAAATTATAAATTAACAATGTCTGCATTGGACAGAAAAATGCAGAATGAGGACTCAGAATGTATTTATTAACCTAGTCTATACGAAATCTGAGAATGAGGAAGAAAGTCATCCTATTAAATCCATCTGGATAAAACCATAAACTCTTCATGACCTTACTTTAAAAAATCAAATTTAATCAAAATAGCAGAAGTTTAAGTGAACATCAGAAAGTATCCAAGGAACTATGTTACAGAACAATATGAATATATTTAATATTAGTCAAGTGTACACTTAAAAAATAATTAAGATGATGTGATGGCTAATTTTAGGTGTCAGTCAGACTAGATTAAGAGATATCCAGATGGCTGGTAAAGCACTATTTCTGGGTATGTCTGTAAGACAGACGATGTTTTGAATCAGTGGACTGAGTAAGGAATATCCGCCCTCACTTAATGTTGATGGGCACCCTCCAATCGGTTGAGGGTCTGGAAAGAACAAAAAAGCAGTGAAAAAGTAAATTCCCCTTCTCTCCTCTGAAGCTGAGATACCTTTCTCTCATCCTTTGACATCATATCTCTAGGGTCTCCTCTGGAGTCTGGGATTTGCATTAGTAGCCCCTTAGGTTATCAGGCATTTGGCCTCATGTTGAGAGTTACACCGTTGGCTTTCTCGGTTTAGGGGCCTTTGAACTTAGAGACTGAACCACGCTCAGGAAGTCAGGGTTCTGTGATTCTTCAGCTTCCAGATGTCACATGATGGGACTTCTCAGCCTCCCTAATCTCATAGTTCTCCTGATAAACCCACTCTCACCTATCCATCTGTTAATATCTGTCCATCTATTCATCTATCTGTCTATCTATCTATTAATACATCCTCCTGGTTCTGTCTCTCTAGAAAACCCCAACTAATAAATATGGTAAATTTAATGTCATATGCTTTTTACCACAATAAAAAAGTATGAAAGCAAATAGCACATAAAGGCAAATAAACTCCACACAGAATTATAAATGTTTACAATTGGAAGTGCTTTGAGGTTCAACTCAAAATGTATCTTCCTAGGATCCTATGCATCTTAGAGCTTGTTCTCTGACAGCATCTCCTGAAATATTATTTACTTTCGTTTTAGCTTAACATTTTAGCATAGCTATTTTGATGAGTTTACTTGAATTGTCTCAAAGAAACCCCAGAGAAAAATCCAAATATGCTTAGTAGTAAAACATCTTAACTCTCAAATTGGAATTTGGAAAGTTATCATGGGGTGCATTTCTTCCACTAGCGACTAGTAAAAATTTCAACCTGATACGGATCCAAAGTGTTTTCACAGGACGTCCCTAACAAACCCAAAGTGAAGGTATATTTAAAAGCTCTAGAGGTCTTTAACAATTTATACAAGAAGGAAAGCACAAAGACATCACAGGACCTGAATTCTAATTCCCATTCTACTATGGCAGATTGGGCTGTTGATCTCTCCTGACCCCTCTCTGGACCTCAATTTTTTTATTCTGAAACCAAAGAGCTAAAATAGAAAACCTCTAAAAACTCAAACAGCATGATTACAACTAACTTTATTACTAAACCATTGTCTGTCAAAACCAAGCGCCTATTGGTTTTTATCCGTATGGAATGTTGCTGCCACCTAGTGGAAACATGACTAAATTGTAGGGTCAGTTGCAGTAGTGACTGATCATCTTCAAACACATTACATCCTCACTGTGATCCAAGCACTGAACCATGTTCTTCTCAAGCACCTGAACTCAATATTATCATGAAGTTCAATTCTGAGAAATAAACCAGATCAGGGAGAGGGGCAACATACTGAGCATAATGTAAATGGTAAATAACAATAATAAGCAAATACATTTAGGTAAGGGTGATGTAACTGATAACAGGTAAGTCATAAATTTACATTCATGGTATATTTTTTTGTAATCAGCTTTTAAATATTTAAAAAGAGATGCAATGACATAACAGGAGAGCAAATGAGAAGAGTAGGCATCAGAAGTAAAAATAATTGGTAGTGGCACCACACGTCATGGGTTGAAATCCCATCCTATTGCCAGTGTGTGGTCTTGGATGCCTCAGTTGATCTTACATAAGCTTTTCCTTTATCTCTGAAAGTGCACCAAATATATCAACATTGTATGTTTGTGTGAAGAGCATATAATATACAATCTATATGAAAACCATTATATAATCTATTCAATCATGAGGAGTTATCATTTTGATTTTTAAATTGCCCATTTGTCTCAGAAGAAACATCTCCAGCTGTAATATTCTGATAATTAGTTTATTAGAAATAGCATGATAATCTATATTATTGTTGTCCCTGGCTAACTATATGTTTTTGTTAAATACCAGTTAGCTATATGTTTTCATTAAAATGTCATCTAATTTGGATATGGTTTTAAAACTTTCATTTTAGCCAATCTTGGCACAGTACTTTTAATAAAAAATTACCTTAGCTATCAGGGTCATTTTATTAATTGTGTACTTAATATTATCACAGCCCTAATTATTTGTAAATAATGTAAATTTTATGCTCCTGAAAACACTTGAAAGTATTAAACTCTCATGCAATTGCCAGGTAAGACTTAAACTAAAAAATGAATCATTAGAAAATTTTAAGTGTTAATTCCAAATCAAATGAAAATGTGCTTAATCATTGATATAGTGAAAGTTGCAGTAAAGATTTAAAATAATGTTAATGCAAAAAATAAAGCACAAGTTTCTCTACTTATCAAGGTATTTGAGGACTCATATGAATTGACAACATCATGAGTATAAATTTTCCAAGAAGACTTTGAACATTGCTCTGACTAAACATCCATTGAAATGAATTTCCCTCAGGAACTCTCAAAGGGAGCATCTCAAAAGAAAAGAATCACAAGGTACTCATCTAGTTTCAGAACAATGACCTGAGCTCAGAAGAGAAAGGAGGTTCTGGAAAGAAGCAGTTTTCTATTACTTAAATTATCCTTCAGCCCAGCCCAAAGACTCATTCCTGAGTCCTGGCCCAAAGGGACTGGGGAAAGAATGCTGGAAAAAAGAAACTGAAAAGAGTATTAAAGTACAAGTAGTACAAATGCCAGCAGTTTGGGTAGTAGCTGGGTATGATGCTCTCAATGCAGATACCTGTATCTTCAATGCCAGCACCTCAGCCATGAGACACTGTTGTGCATCAGAGCTAGTGACATGGTGACTATCAGAGCTAGTGACATGGTGGCTGCAGGAAATACCATCCTGATCCATAACAGGAAAGAAGTAAAACAATAGATAACACAATAGGAGATTATTATACAAAGAGTATGTGAGCCACTCCCTGATGGCTTCCAGAATGAGGAGGAATGTTGAGGACTGTGTGGGTATAGAAGGAATTCAAAGGAATCTGGGGTAGTAAGACCCTGGAAACTTTGTTTTGATAACTATTATTGTGATCATGTTTCAGTCTTTCAGCTGATGTGGGTAAGAACAGTGGTTATACATAGCATTATTAATTTAAAATCTGAGATAAGAGAAAATAGCCTAGGTAAAATGTGTAGAAGATGAAAAACAGCCCACAGACAAGACTTTGAGGATTATTCCCGCATGTAAGGATATAGAGGGAGAGAGAATCTTTGATGATTACAACGAGCCTACCATGTCTCATGTCCATTCTGTTACCCCAACACACACACACACACACACAACATATTTTCACCTACAATTGTGAGGGCTGAAGGCAAGAAAACAATAAACAAATGCAGCTGGTGACTCCTCCATAGTACCAGAGTAACTCCTGGCTATGTCTTTATTGAACTGCCACCCATGGCTACCTTGGCTTTCAGAATTGAAAATTGCATCTGCTTCTACTTTAGGATTCCACTCCTGAAGATCGACTGTCTGGCTCTTGTTCTGTTATCTCTCTTAGAATTAGATTCTTTGGGAATTACCTTCTCTCAAATCCAAATACCTGGTTAGGGATATATATTATATATATATATATTTCCAAGTTGGATTTATCCCCAAAAATATGTAAGTCTGGTTCGACATTTTAAAAATCAGTCAATGAATCTCTCTTTATCAATAAAGTAAAAATCAAGAAGAAAATGTATAAAATCAATCAATTTGATATATGTCTTTTACAAAATCCAATATCCATTTATGATAAAGACTCTTGGCAAACTAGGACTAGAAAGAACATTTGCAAACTGATATAGTTCATAGATCAATAACAAAAATACCCTACAGCTATTATTACACTTAGTAGTTAAAGACTAAACGTTTTTCTCCTAAGATCAGGAAAAGGCAATGATGTCTGCCTTCACCATTCATTTTATACATTGTACTGAAGTTCCTATCAATAAAGCAGGAAAAATAAGTAAAAGTTACATAGATTGAAACGAAAAATATAAAACTTCCTTTATATACTGTAGTAGTCTGTTTTCAATAGCTATAAAGAACTTCCGAAGACTGGATAATTTATAAAGGAAAAAGGTTTAATTGACTCAGTTCTCCATGGCTGGGGAGGCCTCAGGAAACTTACAATCATGGTGAAAGGTGAAGGGGAAGCAAGGACCTTCTTCACATGGCAGCAGGAGAGAGAGAGTGAAACAGCGAAGCAGGAAGAGCCCCTTATAAAACCGTCAGATCTCATGAGAGCTCACTTGCTATCATGAGACCAGAATGGGGGAAACTACCTCAATGATTCAATTACCTCCCGTCAGGTCTTTCCCTCAACACTTGGGGATTACAATTCAAGATGAGATTTGGGTGGGGACACAAAGCCTAACCATATCATCCTCAAATAATATGATTGTAGAAAATCCCAAAGAATCTATAGCATAGGTTCAAGAACTAATAAGTTAAACAGTGCCCCAGTAAACAGTCAAATTATAAAAATTAACTGTAGTGAACAATGGTAATTGAGCTAGTAATGAACAATTAGTAATTGAACACTATTAGTAAATAATTGGTAATTGAAATTTTCAAATGTATCATTTACAATACAATAACATTTTTAAAAACATGAAATAGGTATAAACCTAATGAAATAAATAAAAGATCTGTGTGCAGCAAACTATAAAACACTGATGAAAGAAATCAAATATCTAAACATATGGAGATATATACCATGTGTATGGATTAGAGGACTCAATGTAGTATCATAATAAATATCAATTCCCTCAGAATAGATCTCTGTATTCAATACATTTTAAATCAAATATCAACAGGATTTTCTGTAGATATTTTCAAATTGATTCTAAAATTTTATGTTGATGATGATCACTTTGAAAAAATAAAAATAATAAAATATTTATGGAAAGATAAAGGAACTAGAAGAATCAAAATAATTTTTATATAGAAGAACAAAGTTGAGGGACACACATTACTTGCTTTGAAAAGATACGCATACATCTACAATAATTAAGAAAGTATGACATTGGAAAAAGAAAAGAATACATAAATCAATGAAACAGAATAGACAGTTCTGTTCTGAAGAACAGAAATAGACCCACATACTTACAATCAAATGACTTTCATCAGTATGCAAAAAACAGCTCAAATGAGAAAGAATATACTTTTTCATGAATAGTGCTGGGACAATTGGATATCATTGTGCCAAAATATCAAACAGTTCATACTTCTCACCATACACAAGTAATTAAATCATACAACTAAATGTAAAATATAAATTATAAAATTTCTAGAAGAAAAACTAGAAAAAAGTCATTATGACAGCGTTATGCAAAGATTTCCTAGATGTTACACCAAAAGCACAATTAAAAAAAGGAAAATGATAAATCAGATATGCAAAATTGAGGATTCTGCTCTCAAAAAATATTAGTAATGGCATGAAAAGACAAGTTACAGATTGGAAAAAAAGTTCAAATTATATATTTGATAAAGGAATTGTATGTAGCATATATAAAGAACTTTCAAAACTAAGTATTACATTTTAGAAACTTTTTAAATGGGCAAAATATATGTGAACGTATAATTCAGCAAAATAGATATATGGATGGACATATGATACTCAATGCCACTATTCATTAACAAAAAAGAAATTAAAATCAAAACTAAACCCCACTAATATCTATTAGAATGGCAAAAAATAAAAATAAAAAACAAGTAGCATATAGTAAGTATAGCCATTCTAGAAAACAATATAGATATTCCTCAAAAAACTAAACATAGAACTGCTATATGACCCAGCAATCCCACTTCCTGGTATATATTCAAAGATAATGAAATCAATATGTCAAAGAGATAACTGCACTCTCACATTTATTGCAGTACTATTCACCATAGCCATGATATGGAATCAAGCTAAGTGTCCATCAATGGATGAATGGGTAAAGAAAATGTAGTATATATACACTATTCTGCCTTCAAAGAGAAGAACATCTTGTCATTTGCAACAACATGAATAAACCTGGAGGGCATTATGGTAAGTGAAATGAACCTGGCACAGAAAGACAAATACTGTATGCCCTCAATTATGTGCAATCTAAAAAAAATTGAACTCATAGAAGCAGAGAGTAGAATGGTGGCTACCAGGGGCAGGGGTTGAAGGAGCAGGGAGATGTCACTTAAAAGGTACAAAGTTTCAGTCAGACAGGAGAAATAAATCTTGGAGATTTGTTGTACAGCATGGTGACTATAATTAATGATAATGTGTGTAGTATACTTGAAAATCACTGAAAAAGTAGATTTTAAAATGTTCTCATCAGAAAAATGATAAGTAGGTGAGCTGATGGATATGTTCATTTGCTTGATTTAATAATTCTTCTATGTACACATATATCAAAACATTATGTTATGTATCATAAATATATATAATTCGTCATTTGTCAATTTAAATAAATAAATGAAGAGACCTAAATCTCAATAAATAAATACATACATACTTAAGGAACGCACAAATGAATAATTTCTCCCTTATCTATATTTTTCTTTGAATTCTACTCAGTCTATCCCGGCTGTATCTCCGTCCATTTTTTTCTCTCCCTGGTTGGATAACTTTCTCTCCTTTAATTAGCCATGGAATTGAGATCAGTCATCCACTGTTCATCGTAGCTACTTTGAAAAGGCCTAAGTTCCATGTTCTCAGCTTAAGAAACAAGAGAATCAAATATTTTACTTTTTCCCCTCCACCTGCAAGCACATGTACTAATGGCTTGCCTTTTGTTAAATGTGTGGACCAATATTACTTTTTATTTGTATATAGCTCTCCATAGAATAAAAGTCCTATATCTTTATATTACACCTTTATATTCCATAGCAGAGTAAGTTTTTTTTAAATGTTTTCAGAAAAACAAAATGCCCTATTCCTAATGTCTCTTTCCTGGAAGAAGATAGTAGGTTTCTGTGGAAAGAAAATGGATTTATGAATTGAGGGGTATGATTGACCATATCAACACATTTATGTGAGTTTCAAAATAAATGCATGTGCCATATGTTTATACGCAATGTTTGGTATTACACAGGTTCAAATATTGGATCAATCCCTTACTAGCATAAAATTTCAAGCAATTTATTTAGCTTCTCTCAATTTCGGTTTCCTCCTCTGCAAGGGGAATTTGGGAGAACTTACTGAGCTAACACACACCAGGCACATAGTATAGCGCTTAGTACGTAGTAGGAGCTCAGGAAGGTTAAGTTCCCACCCTTTTAACATACTTCTGGCCAAATAGGTTATACTAAGAAATGGAAAAGGGTCAATAAATATATATGTATAGATAGGCAATGTTGCTTTCTTTTGTGGAGTGGTGTTTAACCTATCCTTATGCTCCACTGCTATCTTGAGGTTTTTCGTCATGTACTACCAGAAAATGTCTTGATTGGCCTTGGGGGATTGGAGGCCCTGGCCACTGGGATGCAGTTTTGGAGCTTTTAGAGTTAGTATTCTAGACAACCCCAGAGAGCAATTAACCATAAAGTCGTGAAGTTCAGGTGATACATTCCTCCCTTTCAAAAAGACCCTCAGGGGCAAATGTAATGAAACATCTCCACGGAGAGAAGAAAAAAACCTCTCCCCAATTTACCCCCAACCCCAACTTTGAACGTTTTCCCAAAATGACCCTAAATGCAGATATTAGCTGATACCAGAAGAGCTTCTTAAAGATTGCAACCTCCATCCTTTCTGTACATATCTTTTTCCTCCTTTACTCTGCCCCAAACACACCTTCCATGCACCAAGAGGATATTTTGATCCTTGACGAAAAAACCAGCCTCAAGCTCTCTCCAAACTCATTAGCACTTTGGGAATTGGAAGCAGCCACTGAAACCCGATTAAACTCCTTCCAAAGCAGGACAACTCAAAACAGGTATCAGCTAAAGGGCAGGCAGAGCAGGAGCAACAGGGTAAGTGCAGTTTGCTCTTTGTCTTCATTCCCATATTAATCTCACATGATAGAATCCCCTATATCCACAAGCCCATTTAGGTAACCAAGAAGTTCTTTGACTTTTAGTTTTTCTCCCTGCGCCTCTCAATGCGATTTGTCTTTCCTCAAATTCAGTCAAATCTTTTTGTACTTTTTTTTATACTTTTTTTGTACTTTTTAAAAAATAGACCTTCTTTTTTAGAGCAATTATAGGGTCAAGGCAATATTGACCCGAGATTTCCTATTTATCCTTTTACTGCTACACATGCATAGCCTCCTCCATGATCAACCTCCCCCACCACAGTGGTACATTGTTACAATCAATGAACCTACATCCGCACATTATCCATAGTTGACATTTGGTTTCATTCTTGGTGTTGTGCATTCTGTGGGTTTGCACACATGTATAATGACATGTATCCACTGTTACAGGATCATCCATAGTAGCTTCACGGTCCTAAAATCCCTCTGTGCCCTGCTTGCTCACCCTTCCCTCTCTGACCCCTAGCAACTACTGATCTTTTTACTGTCTCCATCGTTTTGCTTTTTCCAAAATGTCTTATAGGTGGAATTACACACTATGTAGCCTTTTCAGGTTGATTTCTTTCACTTGGTAATATGCAAGTAAGGTTCCTCCATGTCTTTTCATGGCTTGATAGTTCATTTCTTTTCAGTACTGTACTTTTCAAGGTGTCTGCTGTATACTTTTTTGTTTTCAAGCATTCTCTGCTGTCATTTAAGTACTTAAGTAGAATATGGAAAATTTGAATTTACAGATTTTTTTTGCCAGTTTTTTAAATGTACATTATTCTTTTCATATTTGAGCTTTCTCCAATTCAAAATTGAAATTCCAGATAATATGCAGAAATTTAGGATTTACATTCAATTTTCTTGTCTGTCTCAGATAATTCTATGCTCTTGATTTATCAGTTGAATAGATTTCCCAGTGCAGTGTTTTATTAATTGTTGTATACGATAAGCTGGACTCTGATATAGTTTGAGTGTTTGTTCCTTCCAAATCTCATGTTGAAATGTAATCCCCATTGTTGGAGGTGGGGCCTGGTAGGAGATGATGGGGCGGATCCCTCAGGAATAGGGTAGTGCTATCCTCTTGGTGATGAGTGAGTTCAGGCAACAGCGGGTTGTTTAAAAGAGCCTGGCCCTTTTCTGTTGCTCTCTCTCTCTTGCTTCTGCTCTTACCATATGAGACGTCTGCTCCCCCTTCAACTTCCACCATGATTATAAGCTTCCTGCAGGCCTCATCAGAAGCAGATGCCAGCACCACACTTCTTGTACGATCTGCTGAACTGTGAGCCAATTAAACCTATTTTCTTCTTTTTTTTTTTTTTTTTTTTTGAGACGGAGTCTTGCTCTGTCGCCAAACCTCTTTTCTTTATAAATTATCCAGCCTCAGGTAGTCCTGAAAAAGGGCCTAATACACTATTCTATATTGTCTTAAAAGGGACCTATTACTAAAAGAGAGCTAAAAGAAACACATGGTCTCTTTAACTGGTAAGCAGTTGACTACTAAATATTCAGTAGTACTTTTTAAGTCTTCAGAAAACCATGATGAATTATTAGCTTTATAAATGCATTAATTGTTCATTACAAATTTTGTGAACAGTAAACCCAGCATACTATTAGATGCTACGGTAAAACCAATATGAAACCAGGCTTTTCAAATACCAAGGTTACTCTAAGGAGAGAAATTTGCTCACCATGATAATCTGAGTAAGGCATTTAAGAGCCTGATTCTGAAATCACAGCCCAATCTTGGTTCTTCTCTACTGCTCCTGTGATGGGCTTCCTGAAGTACATTTGAGCCCTTGCAACTACCAAGATGATTAAAAGGGAATGACATTTCTGAAGGAACCTCTATGCCCTTAAACAGAGCCTCAATTATTAGCAAGTAATCCACAAAGTAATTTAGAAGGCCTGTAATCCAGACACACTTTACATAGCAGGTTTTCTAAACACTGCAGAGGCCTCTAAATTCCAAAACCCTCCTTCTCTTTTCTTCCTAATGCTGTGAATCATACCATCTGAATCTTAATCCTTGAATTAAAGTCTTGACCCCTTTAGCATTATCACCTTACATTGAAAGGAACTCTTCATTTCATCAATCATTTGTACATTCAGATGAAAGAAAGACCTGGAAGAGCAGTATCTTGAGGGCACCAGGCACCGGCAGGAGTGAGAGGAAATGGCATCATGAAGTGAAGGACATGCAGCTCAGATCAGGATTGATGGGAAAATCACAGAACACCTCCAACTCCACAATTTGGCTGACTGAGGTCCTTCTCATCATTCAATTTTTTCCTCCATCACCAACTGTGTCTGTGAAGCTCAAATGAGGCAAACTTGGTTATAAAGTTTAGCACTTCTTCCAGATATATTTGATGGAAAATGAACAGAATCATAAATCAACTCTACAAGTCCCCATCAATTACCCAGTATTTTCTATGTGCAAAGGACTGTGCTAGGTGCTTGGTTTTACTGTATTATTATCTTCCCGTGTCCATCAAGGATAGTGTAGTTCATGAAGATCCTGGAACTGCATCTATGAGTCTAATGAGGTCACTGAGCCTCTCAGACTCTTCCTCTTCAGCTCTGTAAAATAGACCTGCTGTTGATTACACCTGTATCATAGAATTGTAGGGAGTCCAGGCTCCCCAAGTTTGCTGCAAGAGTGAATAAAACCTCCTTTCCCTCTCAAGGGAAGAAGCACCTCTTCGTGAGTGGGGTTCCGTGCCATAAAGCACTCCATAAGACCCTTAAGATACCTTCTCTCTAATGTTCTAAAATAAGCTCCAGGGCATCCATACGTGGGAATAAAACTCTACATATGCTTTTCCTTTTGTTTCAATTTGTCCAGCTCCACTTTCTGTTTCTAGGGCTGGGAAATCTCATCCTTAAATACAAAATTTCTCCCTCCTGATGACAACATTCAAAACAGACTTTCAATTAACCCATCAGACCTCCAGTCATTAAGTTCCTCAACCTCACTCGTAAACACTTCTTACAAACTTGCATGGTCCATTAGTGAACTTCTTATTTCTCTAACATAAGTGTACTTCAACCTATTACGTAAGGAGGAAATGTTTCAAAACTGATGGTCGGTTCTATCAATAATACTTTAAGGAATAGTTGCTGCTGATAACAGTCACAGTCCCAGTTTATTAAGCAAACATTCTATCTCAAGACCCATCATGAGCCCTTTATATATTATCTTAAGCAATTTTCAAGCTCTGTTGTTACTGTTGGTTTTGTTGTTGTTTTGAGACAAGGTCTCCCTTTGTCACCTAGTCTGGAGTGCAGTGGCACAATCACAGCTAACTGCAGCCTCAACCTCGTGGGTTCAAGCAATCCTCCCACCTCAGCCTCCCAAGTAGCTGGGACCACAGGTATATGCCATCATTCCCGACTAATTTTTTTCATGTTTATTTTTGTTTGTAGAGATGAGGTCTCACCATGTTGCTCAGGCTGGTCTGGAGCTCCTGGCCTCAAGCAATCCTCCCGCCTGTGCTTCCCAAAGTGCTAGGATTATGAGTATAAGCCACCACACCTGGCCAGTAGTCGCTGTTATTCCCGTTTTACAAATGAGGAAATTGAAACTCAGAAAGGCTAAATGAGTTGGCCAACATCCCACAGCTGGCAAGTGGCAGAGTCAGAATTAGAACCAGGCTTTTTCTAAAGCCTACCCAGGATCAAACCACTACCTTCTCGCAGAGCTGTTTTTGTTTTAGCTCCCAGTTTCTCCATGTGGCTCTACATCTGCTCTCAATTATGCCAAAGTTTGTTGCACATTCCTCTTTTATTTCCTCAAAGGATAAAGAATCCTCTCTTGACTCTAGAAAGTTCACAAACCTTTCACAAACAGGAGCAAAACCTTAGAATATAGGATGAAGCTTAAAGTCATACCGACAATATTGTGACTAATGTGATGAATATCTAAAACTCTGCACAAATGACAGCATGGTGATAGCTAAAACGAGCTTCACATTCTCCCATTATCCAAATTTGAGGGGTTTAGCACTGAAAACTATATAGAAGGAACTATTGAGAGGGGAGCAAATGAGCCCCAATTTCAAGGGCATCTGTCTGAGCAAGTTCAGGAAAAAAACATTAAGAATGTTAATGAGACCTTAACTGGCAATGAGTAGATGTGGACTGATTTGTGAAAATTGAGGATGTCAAAATAAAGTGGCTCTCCTAAACTGAGCAAGAAAAATTCGGCACAAATAGAGTATTACCTCCCAAATTGTGAAGTTATTGACTTGCAATGATTTCTATAATGTATACAAGTTACAAAGGTTTGCGTACTGTGATATAAACACCTATGCACATAAACATATACTTGTACATAAAAACTATACACCAAAATGTTAAGAGTTATTATTTCAGGAGATAGATCATAATGTTCAGTTTCCTTTTTTTATTAATCAGGAACGTCATTTTTTGTTTCAATAGTTCACATTTGTATATTGATCATATTAATCAAAATATCTCACAGTTCTTTAATTTAAAAGCCAGTTAAAATAATTTCATTGATTTCCAAATTATTTGGGTTAAGAATTGAAGAAGGATCAAGATATATTCCAAACCTTTAAGGGTCATTCACCATGAGCCACACGGCCATCTGACCACATTTTTCCCGATACTTTCTGTAGGATTAGGGACCCAGATTCAGAGACCCAATGACTGCAGTTAGCTTCTGATTAATGTGCATTGAGACTCAGTGTGGATGTTTGAGGGAGCAATGGGAGTCCTTACTGGTGTGGATTTAATAAAATCAAGTCCCTGATCTTGAAAGATGCTTCATGCACTGAAAATTCAAATAATTTGATTGAGGATACTTTGTAACTTAGGTTTAAAATAACAACAGCAACAACAACAAATACTTATAGAACAGTTACTATGGGCCAGGCATATTTTAAGAAGATTAGAAGATACGTGACGATGATGATAGATGATAGATAGACGATAGACAGACAGATAGATAGATGACAGATAATTAGACAGATCCTATAACAACGTAAATGCTATTATTATCTCTAATTTTACAGAGACCTGGTCAACATCGCACATCTACTAAGTGAGGCTGAGAATTGAATCCAGGCAGTCTAGATCCAGAGCCCACACTCAACAATTAAACAACTCAGGCCAGGAGCAGTGGCTCACGCCTGTAATCCCAGCACTTTGGGAGGCTGAGGCAGGTGGATCACCTGAGGTCGGGAGTTCGAGACCAGCCCGACCAACATGGAGAAACCCCATCTCTACTTAAAATACAAAATTAGCTGGGCATGGTGATGCATACCTGTAATCCCAGCTACTCAGGAGGCTGAAGCAGGAGAATCGCTTAACCCTGGAGGTGGAGGTTGCAGTGAGCCAAGATCGTGCCATTGCACTCCAGCCTCAGCAACAAGAGTGAAACTCCGTCTCAAAAAAAAAAAAATTTAAAAATAAATAAATAAAATAGAAAGCTCAGACTGAGATAAATTTGAAATTCAACCTACATTAGTATACTTGGACCCAATATTTGACAATTAAGAATATTTTTATATACATGTGGCCTAATCCTTTTCCTTTAAAAACATTCTATCTCATTAATCATCTCACAACTACATAGCTGAACCTAGTTCCATTGATCTTTCCCTCCTAATGTGGAAACTTAGGTAAAGGAGATGAATAGTTATTCCAAGGCATGACCTGACTCACCTGAGGCACACAGGACTGTCCTAATAACTACTCACTGGTCACTTGTTATGTGTCAGGCACTTAAAACAAATCTATAAAGTAATTGCTATCATCCCGTTTTAAGGATAAGTTGAAGCCAGAGATGTTAGCTATCTCACCTGAAGTAACACGACTAGTAAATGGTCGAGGCAGGAGTTGATCCTAGGGATTTGGGATCCAAAGTTCAAACTCATATCAGCTACACTATACTGCCTTAATATTTAAGATGATGACTGCAATTGCCTTCGAGAGAGAGAGAGAGAGAGACTGAGACTGAGACCAAAAAAGAGAAACAGTCTTTGCATAAAGCTGTAACCTGTAATCCTCTGCCTTCCCTCTCATGTGTTTTGTAATTATTTGCTAATACCACCTGTAATGCGGACTGTCATTACTATCTCAGGTCTGCATCTTGTCCTTGTGGTCCACAGGAAGCATGTCCATAACCAAACCCTGGAACAGCTCATCAGTGACCATGTTCATCCTCCTGGGATTCACAGACCATCCAGAACTCCAGGCGCTCCTCTTTGTGACCTTCCTGGGCATCTATCTTACGACCCTGGCCTGGAACCTGGCCCTCATTTTTCTGATCAGGGGTGACACCCATCTGCACACACCCATGTACTTCTTCCTAAGCAACTTATCTTTCATTGACATCTGCTACTCTTCTGCTGTGGCTCCCAAGATGCTCACTGACTTCTTCTGGGAGCAGAAGACCATATCATTTGTGGGCTGCGCTGCTCAGTTTTTTTTCTTTGTCGGCATGGGACTGTCTGAGTGCCTCCTCCTGACTGCTATGGCGTATGACCGATATGCAGCCATCTCCCGCCCCCTTCTCTACCCCACTCTCATGACCCAGGGCCTCTGTACACGCATGGTGGCTGGGGCATATGTTGGTGGCTTCCTGAGCTCCCTGATCCAGGCCAGCTCCATATTTAGGCTTCACTTTTGTGGACCCAACATCATTAACCACTTCTTCTGTGACCTCCCACCAGTCCTGGCTCTGTCTTGCTCTGACACCTTCCTCAGTCAAGTGGTGAATTTCCTCATGGTGGTCACTGTAGGAGGAACATCATTCCTCCAACTGCTTATCTCCTATGGTTACATAGTGTCTGCTGTCCTGAAGATCCCTTCAGCAGAGGGCCGATGGAAAGCCTTCAACACGTGTGCCTCGCATCTGATGGTGGTGACTCTGCTGTTTGGGACAGCCCTTTTCATGTACCTGCGACCCAGCTCCACCTACTCACTAGGCAGGGACAAGGTGGTGTCCGTTTTCTATTCACTGGTGATCCCCATGCTGAACCCTCTCATTTATAGTTTGAGGAACAAAGAGATCAAGAATGCCCTGTGGAAGGTGTTGAAAAGGAAGAAAGTGTTTTCTTAGGTCATGTGTAGAAACTTATTTATCCACATTGCTGGAGAATTAAATGATCCAAGCCTTCACCTCCACCTCTGCCTCAGGCAAGGGGGACATTTGGTGCTCTTACTTGAACGTGGAGACTCTTCCCTCCAGGTTCCTCTCACCCTTCCTCATGGTCACTTGTCTACTGACCGTGCCATAGATAGCCAAAAAGGAAAAGGAATTTCTTCAGAAAAAAAAAAAGAACCTCCACAATAATCACAATAACTAACATTTATTGAGCACTTAGTATGTACCAGGCACAAAAGTTATTTAATTAAATACTCATTGCAGTAGTAAAATACACATTGAACTATCCCCTATGTTACAAAATAAGGAAACGATGTGTCAGCAAGGAAAACTAACTTGCTCAGGGTCACCAAGGAAGGGGCAGAACTCTGATTCACACCAAGGCCTTCCTGACTCTAGAGCCCACGGTCTGCCCAAATGCTGCAGTCCACATTCAACAAAAAACAGCCCAAAAGTAGTATAAGTATATAACTCTTGTTATCAGCATATGGCAGAGTCTGAAAAGATACACTGTGTGTAGTTAAGGTAAATGACAAGACCAAGATGACACCTCATCAAATGCCCTCTCTAGGATCTCCCTGTTGAATTCCCATTATAGCTACTGAGTGATTTGCTGAGCAAATGCTGAAGGACATTCCCCTTGGCTGCCATTTCTCTCTATCTCAGCTATGTAAGGGCTGGGGAAATTTGAGTCTAATGGTGTCACACCGATACTCTTCTTTTCTCAGTCTCAGTCCTCTAAACTGCCTACTCAGTCAGAACCTCCTTGATTTTTCTTTAATATTTTGCTAAATGTTGTATTTTTTTCTTTTAATTTTATTTTATTTTAAGTTCTGGGATACATGTGCAGGACGTGCAGGTTTGTTACATAGGTAAACACGTGTCATGGTGATTTGCTGCACCTATCAACCCACATTATTATTAAGGTATTGAGGTATTAAGCCCCACATCCGTTAGCTATTTATCCCAATGCTCTCCCTCCTCCCTGCCCCCTGACAGGCCCCAGTGTGTGTTGTTCCCTCTCTGTGTCCATATGTTCTCACTGTTTAGCTCTCACTTATAAGTGAGAACGTGGGATATTTGGTTATCTGTTCCTGTGTTAGTTTGCTGAGGATAATGGCTTCCAGCTCCATCCATGCCCCTCCAAAGAACACTAACTCCTTCCTTTTATGGCTGCATGGTATCCCATGGTATATATGTACAATCTTTTCTTTATCCAGTCTATTATTGATGGGAATTTGGGTTGATTCCATGTCTTTGCTATTGTAAATAGTGCTGCAATGAACATACACATGCATGTATCATTATAATAGAATTATTTATATTCCTTTGGGTATATACCCAGTAATGAGATTGCTGGGTCAAATGATATTTCCATTTCTAGGTCTTTGAGGACTTGCCACACTGTCTTCCACAATGGTTGAACTAATTTACATTCCCACAAACAGTATAAAAATGTTCCTATTTCTCCACAGCTTCACCAGCATTTGTTGTTTCTTGACTTTTTAATAATTGCCATTCTGACTGATGTGAGATGGTATCTCATTGTGATTTTTGATTTGCATTTCTCTAATAATTAGTGATGTTGAGTTTTTTTTCATGTTTGTTGACCACACAAATGTCTTCTTGAGAAGTGTCTGTTCAAGCCATTAACCCACTTTTAGATAGGGTTGTTTGGTTTTTTTGTGAATTTGTTTAAGTTACCTTTATCAGATGGATAGATTGCAAAAATTTTCTCCCATTCTGTAGGTTGTCTGTTCATTCTGATGATAGCTTCTTTTGCAGAATCTCTTTAGTTTAATTAGATCCCACTAGCCAATTTTTGCTTTTGTTGCAATTGTTTTTATGTTTTCATCATGAAATATTTGCCAGTGCCTATGTCTTAAATGGCATTGCCTAGATTTTCTTCTAGGGTTTTTTATAGTTTGGGGCTTTACATTTACATCTTTAATCCATCTTGAGTTAATTTTTGTATAAAGTGTAAGGAAGCGGTCCATTTTCAATTTTCTGTACATGGCTAGCCAGTTTTCCCAGCACCATTTATTAAATAAGGAATCCTTTCCCCATTGTTTGTTTTTGTCAGGTTTGTCAAAGATTCAACGGTTGCAGATATGCAGTCTTATTTCTGAGATCTCTGTTCTGTTCTATGAGTCTATGTGTCTGTTTTTGTACAAGTACCATGTTGTTTTGCTTACTGTAGACTTGAATTATAGGTTGAAGTCAGGGAGTGTAATGCCTCCATCTTTGTTATTTTTCTTAGGATTGTCTTGGCTATACTATCTCCTTGATTTTAACCATGCCATTCCTTTACCAGTTCAGGACCTGCCTCCATTTCACAGTTTGGTGTCCTTTTTAATCACCACACCCTGAATTCCCCTTGCTATCTTCTATCTGAACCCATTGCTCCTATAAAATTCCGTTTCTCCTCTTGAATAAATTAAACCTTGCAGCCCACATTGGGTATAATTTATTTGGCATCATCTCAGGGAGATATATCCCGGTTCCCACTTCCAGATAATTACCCCTTCATTTCAGGCAGTTACAGTGGAGTTGTCCCACACAACTATTTCTGCTGCTAAATCTCTCTCTCTGGCCACTTGCAGCACATTCACTTTTCCATTGGTGTAGGTCAATTGGATAAGTAGATATTTGATTTGATCGTTCATATAAGAGTAGTAATTATTTCCTCCATATCTGGAAGAACATAAATAATGCATAGGAAAGCAGAGATCCCTGTCTCAGGTTTCCTGGGTTCTTCATCCTCTAAATTCATTCCCATCCATGGCCAATAAAACGTAGAATGACTCCTACAATTCATATATACAGGTACTCAGAGAGAGACAGTTGAAATTTGCTGAGTGCTTACTAAGTTTCAAGTTCTATTCTGAACATTTCATACATGTTAAAGCCATTGAATCCCCAGTCACACAGCCATTGAGTGGAAACTGACTCAGCATGGCTCCTGAGACTAAACTCATCAACACTTTGTGACATTTCCCCCAAGCGGGCCCCTGATTAGGTTGAAGTGGGGAGGTTTTGTAGTGGCAGCCAAATATACCACCTAGGGAAAATACTAGAGAAACTCAACATATGCCTCCCACTTCTGTCTACCGGAAGTATCCCATGCCTCCATTTTTCTATTGCACATCTTCCAAATGTAGGCCCAGAAGCAGAGGCCACAGTTATGCCTAGAACTACAGAACCATTGCCACTGGGGTCAGGCTGGTGTATGAAACTGCAACAATTAAGTCAGTAACATTTTAGGAATGAAAAGCTGACAATACATCTGTATATTAAGGAATACTTGCTTTACAGAAATATAAGCAAATGAATCAAAAATTTACAGGCATTTTACCATTACAAGGGAAATTCAAGAAAGAATATGAGGAGAGATTGTCTGATCCTCACCCCTATTTGGTTGCAGTTACATCATTAGCTTCTTTCGGCATTATTGGGTAGTAGAGAACAGCAGGAGGCAGGGAGACAAAAATCAAAATATCAGTTTAATAATGTTAAACGGACAGATAATGTTCTGTTGGAGGACATGGCTTTGATCTGGTCCTATGGCTGCCCTACACTGTACACCAGAATTAGACAGGCTAACCCAGGAGAAGCAGGCTTGCCCTGTTGCACTAATTGCATAGATGAGAGAGAATCAGTCCACATACTGTCTGCAGGGAGACAGATCCCAAAGAAAGAGAAGGAAGATCAGGAGGCCAAGTTCTCCTGCCTAATTATTTTCCCCGATTCACCAGTCCTTTAAATCAGGGGTGTCCAATCTTTTGGCTTCCCTGGGCAACACTGGAAGAATTTGTCTTGGGCCACACAAAAAAAACACATTAATAATAGTTGATGAACTTTAAAAAATATCACAAAAACACTCAATGTTTTAAGGAAGTTTACAAATTTGTATCAGGCCGCATTCAAAGCTGTCCTGGGCCACATGCAACCCACGGGCTGTGGGTTGCACACACTTGCTTTACATCACTCCTACCTTCCTAGAAAGGACTGAGTGAAGGAGGAGGCACAAAACATGCATGCCATTTCAGTGTAAGTTCCTCTCCAGGAAAACAGGAGGACAAGGGAAGGAACTCCCCATACCCATACTAAGACCTTTAAGGTTCCTTCACCCTGATCCTCTAAGAAGCACTAAACTGAAGTTCCATCTATGACTATGAAGGACCACCAGACCAGGAGGCCTCATCTAGTGGAATCCAATTTGCCAGTATCTCCAGGTCTCAGTCGAGGCCTCTTTATGATGACATTGGTCACATCCAATGCTTGGATCTTACAGGACTATTATGAGCCCAAAAAAAGAAAATTGATTTTTAGAAACTTCTTAGAAAAAAAATGAAAACATTGTGTAAAAACCAGAGATTCTTGTTATTACCAAATGCCGCTCCCCCTAAGGAAGCGTTCCCAGACTCCCTGGACCTCACTAAATCCCTGGGCCAATCTCGCCCCATTCTTGCCCTTTGGTGTGAATCATCACGGTTGTAAGTATGTGCTTGAGGGTGGGGGTCACATCTGTCTCTTCATGAATATATTCTCAGCATCTAGAATTCTGCCTGACACACAAAAAGCAGTAAATATGCATTTTGGTCAATCTCTGTAATTGATCTGTTTGAAGAAAATCAATTCTGCAGCCCAAATTGTAACCACTGTCACAAGAAATAGACTCTTGAACTATAATATTGTTGATGAAATTGCTGTCATGGTTATCATACAAGGACTTTGCATCAAATTGATGTTGTTATAATTTAGAGAAGGGGCCTTTGGAGATTCCTCAGACTTCCATATACACAGTTTCATCACCTCCTGATTAGATGTGCTATCATAATAGTGTGTGTGTGTGTGTGTAAAGGAGAGAAAAAACATGCACATGTGTTGCTTAGTAACTTTTTAATAACTCCCATTGCATCCGCAACTGCCCACTTCTCCATTGAAAATTGTATTTCCTACAAATATCCAACATTATTCCCTATGCTAATTATTATAGTAGACTTCTAATTCAGCATCAGTTAGGAACAGTGTAAACTGTTCCTGTGTTTGGGTGAAGAAGGGCAGAGCAGTGATGACGGGGAACTTGTCAGGCTCACCTTACCAATGCAAAGGTAGGTGAGGGCATCCTGAAAATTTTGTATACCTACAACCTTATGATTTTGATAGTGTCTCTGAAAGGCAAAATGTCCATTTGCAATTCTGGAAGGATATGTCATCTTGAACTAAAAGTTTGGGGCCGATTAAGATCTCCTGCCTCTAACCTAAAATACAGGGCTTCTTAAGACACATTCAAATAAGGTAATTTTTCAAAAATTAAAACTCATTCCATAAACATTACTAAGCCCCTACAATGTGTTAAAAAAAAGAAAAAAGAAAAAAAGAAAAACTGGTATGATCTCTTTCTTAGAAGGTGATTAAAAGTTAGATCGCAGCAGAAAGAAAACTATATAATGATATTAGGATTATGATAATATTAATACCCTACATTTGTATAATGCTTTGAAGTTTACAGTATTCTCTCATATGCATTAAGTCGTTTAATTGACTTATACAGCAAAATAAGTGAATAGAGGATGTAAGATGAGGCTGAAAATGGCGTAAAGGAAAACAAATACTGTTGGGGAACTACTGCACATCAGGAGCTGGACACCCATTTGTTCATTCATCTTCAAAAAGAATTATTGAATAACTGCTATGTGCCAGGTAGGAGCTGGGGATACAATAGTGACAAACCCTTGCCTTCAGGGAGTTTACATTTGGAGGAAAAGGCAGACACACACAGACCCATAAAGGCAAGGAGTGAAAAGTGCTAGATTATGACAAGTAAACCTCACTATGCAAGTAAGGTGTATATTCCCCACTTCATGGAATAAGATCCCGGGGTTCATAAAGGTTAACTTGCTCCAAGTCACAAGAGCCACAGTTTAAAATACTGGAACCTGGCTTCGAAGGCTGTGCTCTTTTGAACAAGCTAATTCTATGTTCAATAATGTAACCCTGAGGTTACAAAATAGAAAGGCTATCATTTGACCCTGACCTGACATTGAACCTGATAGTCCAGAACCTTCTAAGGTGATTGGCCAGAATAATAATATTATGGAATAATATTAATCTGAAAGAGAAGTCAACAATAAGTAGATTTGATCTCAGTTCCCAGAGACCTGAGTTGGCTGATCCCAGGTTCTCCTCTGGGTGCCTCCAGCCAATGCCTCATGGAGCCATAACACACCCAAAGAAAAATTAGAGCTGTCTTTCCCACACACCCTTTTCTGTAATAAGTCAGCTTCTTAGAACAATTTTAAGAACAAACAAAAAAATAAAAATACAAGATACATAATATCAGAGCTCAAATTAATGGAGAACTTTTACTTCAAATTGTAAATAGCGTATAGTAGTTTTTTCTGATTTCAAAATCAGAAGCCATTTAAAATCCATTTTTTTAAAATTTAGGCACACAGAATGTCTTTTTAAATAAAAATCACCAAAATCCCAATTATCAACAATGATAATGGGCTACTACTGTTGTGATATATTAATACATGCTTTTCAAACTTCTAGCCATGTAAATATTTTCCCAAAATAACATCATGTGACATATTCAGTGTTTTAATCTGTCACTAAAAAGAAGTCTCTCCATGTTTAAAAGTACAGTTCTATGTCATCACTTTGAATGTCTGCAAATACTTAATTGTACTATTGTGCCATATTTATTGAACAAATTTTCTGTATCGGACGCTAACTTAAATTCTAATTTCTACTATTTGAAACAGCACTGTGATGAACTTTGTTTATATTTAGGACATTAAGCATTTGGTTTATTAACTCTTTAGCATAAATTCCTAAAGTAGAAATTTTGAGTCACGGTGTTTGTACGTTTTACATTTTGACACATATTTCCAGAATGAGCCCAGAAATGTTGCCCATGTGTGCACTCCTATTAACCATAGAAAGGTGTCACTTTCCCCACATCTGTGCCAACAGTGGACTTTTCAACATTGGCTAATCTTCTAGATGAGAAATGATACCTCACTGCAATTTAATTTGTATTTCCTTTTTCTTTCTTTCTTTCCCTTTTTTAATAGAGACAGGATCTTCCTATGTTGCCCAGGCTGGTCTCAAACTTGTGAGCTCAAGATATCCTCCCTCATTGGCCTCCCAATATATTTATTTGATCAATAGTTGATTGACTGTCTTTTCACATGTGGACTAAACAACTGTATTTTTCTGTGAATCAGGACTCATTTTTGTTTTAAAATATCAAAATGTCTGTGTCTTACAGATTTATAAGAGCGCTTTATATATCAAAGATATTAAACTTGTTTTATACTTTTTTAGATATTTTCCCAAGTTTTCTATTTATATTTAGTTTTAAGCTTATTTATAATGCTTTTAAAATGTAAAAGCTTTATATTTTACTTAGTCAAATATAATTATTATTGGCATAATGCTCCCCTACTCCAAAAATTATGAAAACATTTATGTAAGTTTTATTCTAAGATTTTAATTGCTTTTTTGGTATTTATATTATTAAGGTGACAAAATCTTCTTGTCTTCCATTTCTATGAGAAGTTAAAGAGTGTTGCAATTTCTTTCAGCTCATAGTATCTATCTATAAAAAGAAAAGACATTAAACATTCAAACACAGTTAGAATTGGGCTGTGTTTTTTGTTTTGTTTTGTTTTTTGGTTTTTGGTTTTTTTTTTTTTGGAGACAGGTTTTTGCTCCATCACTCAGACTGGAGTGCAGTGGCGCAATCACAGTTCACTACAGAGCTTCGATGTCCCAGGCAAATTTGATTTGCCCAGTTCAGCCTCCTGCGTATCTGGGACTACGGCACACACCACCAGGCCCAGCTAATATTTTTTGTAGAGACAGGGTTTCTCCATGTAATCCAGGCTGGTCTCGAACTCCTGGCCTCAAGTGATCTGGCCACCTCCACCTCCCAAATTACTGGGATTAAAGGCGTGAACCACCGCACCCATTCTGTTTCTTTTTTACTTTTTTCTTTTTTCTTTTTTTTTTTTTTTCACTTTTAAGTTCAGGGATGTAAGTGCAGCTTTGTTACATAGGTAAACTTGTGTCACGGGGGTTGTTGTACAGATTACTTCATCACCAAAATGTTAAACCTGGTATCCATTACTTATTTTTCCTGATGGTCTCTCTCCTCCCACCCTCCACTCTCCAAAAGGCCCCAGTATGTGTTGTTCCCCTCTATGTGTTCATGTGTTCTCATCATTTAGCTCCCACTTACAAGTGAAAACATGCGGTATTTGGTTTTCTGTGCCTGCGTTAGTTTGCTAAGGGTAATGGCCTCCAGTTCCACCCATGTCTCTGCAAAGGACATGATCTCATTCTTTTTTATAGCTGCATAGTATTCCATAGTGTATATGTACCACATTTTCTTTACTCAATCTATCATTGATGGGCATTTAGGTTGATTCCATGTCTTTGCTATTGTGAATAGTGTTGCAATGAACATACATGTGCATGTCTTTATAATACAATGATTATATTTCTTTGGGTGTATACGTAGTAATAGAATTGCTGGATGGAATGGTATTTCTGTCTTTAGATCTTTGAGAAATCTCCACACTGTCTTCCACAATGGCTGAACTAATTTACATTCCCACCAACAATGTATAACATACTTTTTCTCCACAACCTTACCAGCATCTGTTATTTTTTGACTTTTTAATAGTAGCCATTCTGACTGGTATTAGATGGTATCTCATTGTGGCTTTGATTTGCATTTCTGTAATGATCAGTAATGTTTAGCTTTTTTTCATGTGATCATTGGCTGCATGTATTTCCTCTTTTGAAAAGTGTCTGTTCACATCCCTTGCCTCCTTTTTTATGGAGTTGTTCGGTTTTTTTCTTGTAAATTTATTTAAGTTCCTTACAGATGCTGGATATTAGACCTTTGCTGGATGCATAGTTTGCAAAAAATTTTCTTCCGTTCTGCAGGTTGTCTGTTTACTCTGTTGATGGTTTCTTGTGCTGTGTGGCAGCTCTTTACAATACCTTTATCATCAGTTAAAATTAGAAAACTAACGTGCCATTTGACCTAGTAAGTTCATTTCTGGAAATGTATCTTTAAAAGAAATCATAGATGCACATGAAAATGCATTTACAAAATGTTGAGCGCAGGATTATTCAAAAAGACTAATCAGGGACTGACTAGGCAACTGAAGAGATCAAGGTATGACTTTTGTAGCCCCTCACTTCCTGTACATTCTACAAGCCTGACTCACAATGCCTCCCACTCACCCTGGTTTCCATACTGTCTATCTTAAGTCCTGAATCCCAAACTGCTGTGCTCTCCTGGCTGGTGTCTCATTCCATTTTAGCCATCATGACTGATGCTTACTCTTCACCTGCCTGATTCCCACATACCTATGAAAACCTGTCTCTACCTTAGTAACCAATGTATTTCCCATCACATTCCACAAGGGATCAGGGAGACCTTGCAGCAACAACAAAGAACTACATACAGTAAAACAATAGAATGTACATAAGGAACTGTTAAGAGGCTACATGGGAAAAATTATGGAGTAGGAAATTAAGTCACACATATGTTTTTGAATGTATGAAAGTCAAAACAAAGATACATAGTCAGGGCCTAGCGCGGTGGCTCATGCCTGTAATCCCAGCACTTTGGGAGGCTGAAGTGGGTAGATCATCTGAGGTCAGGAGTTCCAGACCAGCCTAGCCAACATTGCAAAACCCATCTCTACTAAAAATACAGAAATTAGCCGGGCATGGTGGCTCCTGCCTGCAATCCCAGCTACTCAGGAGGATGAAGCAGGAAAATGGCTTGAACTGGGAGGCGGAGGTTGCAGTCAACCAAGATCGCACCACTGCACTCCAGCCTGGGCAACAGAGCAAGACTCTGTGTTAAAACACACACACACACACACACACACACACACAAAGATACACAGTCAGTTACACAATTCTTATTGCCTCAGAAAAGAACGCACACTGATGTCCCACAGGAGCTCTGCCTTGCACTTGTGTCCAGGATAAATGTCTTCTTTGGAGTCTCCTGGGAAGAGCTAAATAGACCCTGCCCTGAGGACAATCCAAAGATGGATGCTCTTCCTTGTAGACACTCTAATAAAAGGCAATAACATAATTCCAAATACATTGTACCAGTTAGTGTGTTACTGGATGCTGGCATATTAAAGTAAGATTTCTTTTGGGCTGTATATCTTAAATATGTGCAATTTTAAAAGATTGTAAAAGTTTTTTAATTAAAATAAATAAACAAAATAAAAGCGACAACTCACTTCCACAGGAATGAAATTATTCTAATGGTGGAAACATCAGGGACCTAACAAGATAACAAGATTTTTGTTTAAGAGGACTTCTGTATGTTCTAACCCCACAAACTAAACTGTAAAATACACTCAACTGTAAGATAACTGAAATAAGAAAAATTAAGAACTATGTTGCTTATGGAATACTTTCTTTTGCTTTTATTTCAGGGAAAGTGCTCTATCATTTTTTCATCTGGTATACTGTCTTATTTCTTATCCTATATTTTTCAGGCATAATTATGTTTTTTCAAATGCCAATCGCCTACTTTTTATTGTTGAATTAGATTTTGGTCACCTCAATTTTTTTTTTTTTTTTTTTTTTTTTTTTTTTTTGAGGTGGAGTCTTGCTCTGTCACCCAGGTTGCAGTGCAGTGGTGCAATCTTGGCTCACTGCACGCTTTACCTCCTGGGTTCATGCCATTCTCCTGCCTCAGCCTCCCGAGTAGCTGGGACTACAGGCGCCCACCACCATGCCCGGCTAATTTTTTGTGTTTTTAGTACAGACAGGGTTTCACTGTGTTAGGATGGTCTCAATCTCCTGACCTCGTGATCCGCCTGCCTCAGCCTCCCCAAGTGCTGGGATTACAGGCGTGAGCCAGCATGCCCGGCCCCTTAAATTTTTTAAAATTATCTAGAATATGAGTCGTTGGGACATACAGATATTCTTTTGTTTCACAGGCCTGCTGTATCAAATGGTTTGGGGGTGGGGTTGTTGTTTTGTAGAGACATGGACTTGCTCTGTCACCCGGGCTGGAGTACAATAGCACAATCATAGCACACTGCAGCCTCGAATGCCTGGGCTCAAGCAATCCCCCCACTTCAGCCTCCTGAGTAGCTGGAACCGCAGGTGCACACCACCATGCCTGGCTAATTTATTTGTTTTAATTTGTTGTTGATAAGATGGGGTCTCACTATTGCCCCAGCCGGTCTCAAACTGCTGATCTCAAGCAATCTGCCCGCCTCGACCTCCCAAAGTGCTGGGATTACAGGCATTAGCCATGGCACCTGGTTCATACAGATATTCTTACTAAAAGAAGTTTGTCCTCACATGACTGAATTTCTGATTTGGGGAAAAGTAGTATTAATATAGTAAATTGCTATTTTACAGCAATAGTAGAATATCCCTAGAATTTGAGTCAATAAACCTGGTTACAGTTCTCTATCTTTCACCAATTCAAACTCTAATTCTGAAAAAAAATAAATGTCCTTCTCTAGTCACTCCTGAAGTAAGAAGCATTAGACTGATTTATCTCTGAAGTCCTGTGACGCTCTAATGATCAGTTTTTCTGTAATACTAAAACATGCCCTTAACAATGATTGTAGCTCTATACTCTACCAAGAGCCCTGTGTGTCAATAGCAAGGTCCAGGCTTCCCAGAGTGCCAAAGAGGAGTACTTATGAGGGCCTTACTCTTCTCTTTTTATAAGGGATGAGATGAGGATTAGGTAGTCAGGCTACTTAATAAACTGTTTCAGCCTTACATACACACTAGAATTCTCATAAGCCAAAGTAAGCCCCAGACTCTGTGATTTCTAAGAGTGGTACAGTGGAAAAACCTCTGGAGACTGTTGTGTTAAAGAAAAATTATTCACCAGACAATTATTAAAGACAGGAAGATAGATTTCATTTAAAACTCTTGCAATAGAAGAAAAAGATTGAACTCAACTTGAAATACAGCAAAGACAAGTGAAGATTTATAAGCAATGAGCAGAGTGAGGGAGGTCAGCGGATTGAAAATTACTAAGAAGTGATATCAAAGGTAGGGTGGTTCTTGCTAAACTGGCATAAAAGAATTCTTGCTAAAGACTGACCAAGGACTTAGACACAAGGACTTAGACATCGAGGGTGAGGGATGAGGTTAAAAATAATAAATACGTAAAAGGGTAACGGGTGAGGAATTTGAGTAGATTTCAAGGGTGGGGAATTCTCATTAAACTGACTTGGCAAGATTCCTGTTAAAACTGGGCTCAGCAAAGACAGACACCGAAGGTCAAGATTAAGTCATAGTTAAGAAAAGGGTTCAGAGGAGCCTAAGCAATGTTTGGTCAGGGAGGGAATCTTTCTCAAGTCAGGAGAATGATTTGGATTTGAATCCTCGATTTACAATTCACTAATTTTGCAACTATGCAGATGTGAGTCAGTCATTAACTGCTCTAAAGCTTCAGTTTCCCCATATATAAAATGTAGATAATCGTTCTAAAGACTCTTCAGAAACTTCATGAGAATCGAAATCAAGATGAGCTATTGCAGGTGAAAGCCCTTGGTAAAGCATAGGCGAATGGCCGCAGTCCATCCATCTCTTTCTGGTCAGAGTGAGGATACAGACATGTGATGGTTTTTCCCTGTCAACCCAGGATATTTATAATAAGAAAGAAGAACCATATGAAAGAAGAATTTCCAGACCACAAAGGGAAGGCTGGCCCAGTTTTTCTGTGTAGTCATGATGACCTCGATGCTTGAGAGCAGTATGTGATCAATGATTTTGCCACCTCATGTCACCATAATCCAAGTTCTAATATATCTTCTCCCAAGGTAGGACCTGGAAGACAGTCATCCCCGTCATGGACCAGATCAACCACACTAATGTAAAGGAGTTTTTCTTCCTGGAACTTACTCGTTCCCGAGAGCTGGAGCTTTTCTTGTTTGTGGTCTTCTTTGCTGTGTATGTAGCAACCGTCCTGGGAAATGCACTCATTGTGGTCACTGTCACCTGTGAGTCCCGCCTGCACACTCCTATGTACTTTCTCCTGCGGAACAAATCAGTCCTGGACATCATTTTTTCATCTATCACCGTCCCCAAGTTCCTGGTGGATCTTTTATCAGAGAGGAAAACCATCTCTTACAATGGCTGCATGGCACAGATCTTTTTCTTCCACTTTGCTGGTGGGGCAGATATATTTTTCCTCTCTGTGATGGCCTATGACAGATACCTTGCAATCGCCAAGCCCCTGCACTATGTGAACATGATGAGGAAAGAGGTGTGGGTGGCGTTGGTGGTGGCATCTTGGGTGGGTGGTGGTTTGCATTCAATGGTCCAGGTAATTCTGATGCTTCCACTCCCCTTCTGTGGCCCCAACACGCTGGATGCCTTCTACTGTGATGTGCCCCAGGTGGTAAAACTGGCCTGCACTGACACCTTTGTTTTGGAGCTTCTCATGATCTCTAACAATGGACTGGTGACCCTGCTCTCGTTCCTGCTGCTCCTGGGCTCCTACACTGTCATTCTGGTGATGCTGAGATCCCACTCTGGGAAGGGGCGGAACAAGGCCCTCTCCACGTGCACTTCCCACATCCTGGTGGTGACTCTTCACTTCGTGCCTTGCGTTTACATCTACTGCCGACCCTTCATGACGCTGCCCATGGACACAACCATATCCATTAATAACACTGTCATTACCCCCATGCTGAACCCCTTAATCTATTCCCTGAGTAATCAAGAGATGAAGTCAGCCATGCAGAGGCTGCAGAGGAGACTTGGGCCTTCTGAGAGCAGAAAATGGGGGTGAGCAGTCAGATGGAGAGTGGAAGTCCATCTGATCTAGTTTTCTCAAAATGCTAGCCTAAGAGTAACAGGTAGCTAGCTCTTCTTCCACCACTTCATTGTATATCTTCATAGCCACTCGATTCTATTAGCGGGAGTATACAAACAAGAAGAAGAAATGAGATTAAACAATGTGAACTATTGAGCTTGTGGACTCAGGAGAAGAAGGAAGTATAAGGTTGAAATCAATCCCCTAAATGCTTTTTGGTGTTATCTGTAACTCATACCAACACGTATCTCACTTTCAGCACCCACAATATGGAAATATCATTACTTGCTCACAAGGTTGTCAAAAGAATGAAATGTGATCAATGCTGTGAGGATGATAGTCGTGAAGGTTAGTACTGCTCCTGGCATTAATCAAGTATTCAATCAACTTTCCCTATTACCTATCCCTCTCTTCCTAAATGTGTATATACACAGAATATAGACACATTTATTTCATATATGCTTTCTGTGGTGACTCTGCTATATCCAGTCAATTATTAAAATCACTTGATTTTACATTTTAAGTACAGAATTTTAAGTGTATTTCACCAATTAGTGAAATGGAAGGAATATTTTAAATTGTAAGTCAAATATGTACCTGGACAAATTTATACATGGACCAAGTATTTCCTGTTCTCAGGTCTAGTCTACTGATTTACCAACTGAAATTAAAAAGATGCTTATACAGTTTGGGTACATATATGCGCAGAGACAATTTCTTTATGTTAACCTGAACTTCCTTTTCTTCTTTATACACTCTTTACATTTCACCTTTGGGGCTTTTGTAACTGGAATAAAACCATAGTTTTTATTTATGTATGGGTAGACAATTCAAGACAACTCATGGTGGTTCAAGAAAACAAAATCTGTCTAATAAATATATTTTATGCCTTCATGGCCCACTTTTTGTTCCAGGAGAGAAACACATTGTATTCAGGGTCATTTGGGAATAGCCACTGGGTCTGTGTTAGAATCCACCTCTCTCTCAAGGGAAGGATTCCAAGAGAGTAGATATGTAAAGACAATGAATCCTCCTTCTTCCTCTATACTTGTCTCAAATCCACCCTTCAGCCTTGAACAGTCATTCAAAAATTATCCAAGAGAAGTAAGGAAGCTCAAGAAATTGCAACACATTGAAAAAAGTTTTGCAAAGTACCGAACTGTTATAATGCATTAATATTTGGCCACAAAGATCCTAGTAGTTGACATACATCTGTGATCCTCCCTGAGTCCTACAAGACAGAGATAATGAGCCAAGACCCTGCAACAGCTCACCGTGCAGCCCCAAGGGCCTAGAGTTGCAGCTACATATGGCAGGAGGATCATTTGAACCCAGAAGTTGGAGACCAGCTTGGACAACACAGCAAGACCTTGTTTCCACACACACACACACACAAAAATTATTAGCCCCCTCAGGGAGCTTTATTAGCTATTTTTCCTAATTGCTCCCTTATGAGGAAATTCAATGCCAAAAATATACTATATATATTTATGTGTGCTGAGGCCTTTTGAAGGGCCGTACATCATTGTAATAAGTAAGTTTTGTTGCTCCCCTGAGAATGAACTGTCTCTTTGCACATGCCAGGCTCTCATTCAGTATGAATGATTATATGACACTAGATGTTTCCAGAGACCAATATTTCCCCAAAACTCAGAGAATCACAGAATAGGTAGATTCATGTCCATGTGTTCTGGGGCCTTGAAAGAATTTGGAAAGCAGAGAAACGTGGGCATCCTTGTGCGTGTCTGTGTGTGTGTGTGTGTGTGTGTGTGTGTGTGTGTGTGAGAGAGAGAGAGAGAGAGCATATGTGTGGACTTGCTTGCAATAACTTGGAAACTGTTTAATAACTCCCTCTGGAACTCTGACACTACCAGAAGGATGCCCATTCTATTTCCACACTCACATCCAATAAAATTTCCTTTGCTAATTCTCATATTAGGCCTGAGCCTGAGACATTAGTGCACGTAGCAAGGACATTTTGAGCCAAGGAGAAGAGCCAACAATGATGTAACTCTCTTAGTCGGCTCTTTCCAACATGAAGGCTGAAGAGAAGACATTGAAATCTGGTATGACTTATTTTCAGAAGGACTTTACCTTCAAGCGCCATGTTTCCCCTCCATTGTATATGCTGAGGCCCAGCTACCCAGTCTCAGATGGTATAAATTCATAGTTGGACACTGAAGGATTTAGGTAAGAATATTGAACTGTCAGAGTGTGAGATATTATGGATTATGCGTGAATATGATAAGCATGAAAAATGTGTCAAGTGTATAAGATACGGCAAAAATAGTTGAAAACTTTAGCAACAGGAAACCAAAAAAAATGGATGTTAAATATTGGGAAATAAGTAATATCTTCATAAAAAGGAACCACAGCAATGGAGTCAGCATAATAAAAGAGAAGGCAGTTTGTATTTGATAGAAAGAATAGACCAGGTAGTGGCTCACATCTGTGATCCTTTGGGAAGCTGAGATGAGCAGATTGCCTGAACTCAGTTGAGTGTTCAAGACCAGCCTGGCCAACATAGTGAAATCCCATCTCTACTAAAAACACATAAAATTAGCCAAGCATGGTGGCGCACCCCTGTAGTCCCAGCTACTCAGGAGGCTGAGGCATGAGAATTGCTTGAACCCAGGAGCCTGAGGTTGCAATGAGCAGAGATCACACCACTGAACTCCAGCCTGAGCAGCGGAATGAGACTCTGTCTCCAAAAATAAATTAAAGTAAAATAAAATAGAAAAAGAAAAAGAAAGGAGCAGATTTTGTTTCAGTTTAGGGTTTGCCCATGAGGATCATGAGGCTCTTTCTACAAAATAGGTGCTTCCTTACAAAGACATGACTTTAACCTCAATTCCCTTAACAACTGTGAAGGTTTCAGAGTCAGCTCCATATGCATACTTTGCCCATGGCTCACTGGGTGTTGTTTCTCTTTGATTCGGAGACAGCCTTATTCCCAAACCCATTCACCCAGTGCTGAAGACTTGGTTCCACTCAGTCAATTCACACATGTTCACTGAAACAAAAATAAGCAAGCGGATTCAAAGAGAAGCTGTCCTTTCACAGAATAGCATTTTACATTTTGCAAATGTCTTCATAAATAACCTTTCATGATAGGCAGGAAAGATTCGGTTTTAGCTATCGCAAGAACAGAAATCCAAACACCACATGTTCTCACTCATAGGTGGCAACTGAATGATGAGAACACTTGGACACAGGAAGGAGAACATGACACACCGGGGCCTATCATGGGGTGGGGGGATAGGGGAGGGATAGCATTAGGAGATATATCTAATGTAAATGACAAGTTAATGGGTGCAGCACACCAACATGGCACATGTATACATATGTAACAAACCTGCATGTTGTGCACATGTACCCTAGAACTTAAAGTATAATAAAAAAAATAAATTAATTAATTTAAAAAAAAGATTCAGTTTTAGGAGAAACAGAAAGGAACCAAGTTAACTAAATGCCTACTACTCAATGACGGATATTTTACAAACACTACTTCGTTTACTCCTTATGCTACCTAACAAAGTGTTATGCTTCCCAGTTTCCAGAGGAGTAAACTAAAGAAAACTAAAAGACTTGCCAAGGTAACAAAGTAGGAAGAGACAGAATTCCAACCCTGGCATGCCCTACTCCAAAGCTCTTAACATTATCCCACACTGCATTGTCATAGACCGCTGTGGCATTTCACCACTGAGGATCTGAGGCACACAGAGGCAAAGCGGCTTTCTCAAACTCACAGAACCTTTTCATGGCCTGGATCAGAACATGAATCTCTACCTAGCATCCCTGAAACCAAGTCAAAGATATGAGCAACATAGGCTGGGCACGGTGGCTCATGCCTGTAATCCCAGCACTTTGGGAGGCCAAGGTGGGAGGATCACCTGAAGTCAGGAGTTCGAGACCAGCCTGGCCAACATGGTGAAACCCCATCTCTACTAAAAATACAAAAATTAGCCGGGCGTGGTGGCGTGCACTTGTAACCTTGGGTACTCGGGAGGATGAGGCAGGAGAATTGCTTGAACCCGGGAGGCGGAGGTTGCAGTGAGCTGAGATCACGCCATTGCCCTCCAGCCTGGGTGACAAGAGTGAAACTCCGTCTCAAGAAAAAAAAAAAAAAATGAGTAACATAGTTTATTAGCCTGCGTTTGTCAAGATCCTTCTCACTCACTCAGACTCAAAGGCCAATACATATAAGTCACAATGTGCATTTATCAACTAGATTTATTCATTAAAGCAAAAAACATTAATAAGCACCTAACATGTGCCCCAGACTAGGTGAGGCTTTAACAACATTGGGATGAATGAAATATTGAGCAGACAGGATGAACTTGAGGCTTAAGAGGAAAATTATACTGAATTAAGGAGAGACAGACATATAAGAAATTAGATACTATAAACCATGATAGGTGTCAGGGCAAAGAATGGTGGAGACACAAAGGAGGGACCTGGGTGAGGGGTGTTAGGAACATGTGCTCAAAAGAGTAGACCATGAACCTGAATGTTGAAAGACCGGGATTTGTCAAGGTAGATAGTTGGGATATTCTGAGAATGGGAAGGACATGGTAGGCAGAGGGAGCAACAGGAACGTAGACCAAAAAGCATAGGCAAACAATAATTTGCATAATATTTGAGCCACTGAAACCAGAATCAAAGGAAACAAGGCACCAGATAATATCCAAGATGAAGAAAAGTCTTGGATGTTAAAAAAAAAAAAAAAAAAAAAAAAAAAAAAAAAAAAAAGGAGTTTGGGGGTTTTTTTTGGTGTTTTGTTTTGTTTTTGTTTTTTTTGAGACAGAGTCTCACTCTGTCACCCAGGCTGGAGTGCAATGGTGCGATCTCGGTTACTGTAACCTCCACCTCCCTGGTTCAAGCAATTCTCCTGCCTCAGCCTCCTGAGTAGCTGGGATTATAGGTGCACACCGCCATGCCCAGCTAATTTTTGTATTTTTAGTAGAGACTGGGTTTCACCAAGTTGACCAGGCTGGTCTCAAACTCCTGACCTCAAGTGATCTGCCTACCTAGGCCACTACGCCTGATCCAAAAAAAAGGAGTTTAAACTTTATTTTTCAGGCAATAGGGCACCATTTAAAAATTAAACAAAGAAATAACATGGTCTCATTTAGGATATAAAGACATTTCTGGAAACAACAAAGAGAATGAGGTAAGAGGAATGTAGACCAAAGAAAAGGAGACCAGTTAGGGAATTCCTGCAATAATCTAAGAAAAGATGACAGGCTTTAACTGAGGATGGAGAAGAGAGAATGAGAGAAGTAAAGAAAGTGGAATCCTAGGAGAGTTAATTTTGCACAATGTCCTGGTGCCTTTCCAAGTGGGTAGCTCAGTATATGTCATTGGGATGAAATGCCATCCCCATTAGTACATGCTGTGGAGTTCACTGTGCCCACGTGGAAGAAATAGACTCAGGAAACAAAGGGTCACATTCTCTGGAGCATGTGAGAGGCAACGTGTGTTTTGAGTTTGTTTATCCACATGATTTTTTAAGGTTATCACCTTTCCAAACCTTGTTTTTCTGCAGCCAGAGCACGATACCTCCCAGCTGTGCACTGAACTGGGGACCTTCTATCTGTAATATGGTACCACATGACTCACGCAGATGCTTAGGCTGAGTATGGCTATTTTCCCCTGAGTTAACTTTTGTCATGCTGCCACCATCATATATTTTATAAATTATTGAAATTATGGTGTCAGACTCCAGAAAAAAATATATATATTGAAGTGTCGTGAATGGAAAATGTATTGGGCTGAAAGTCAAAAACTGACTTCACCACTACCTTGCTGTGTGGTCTCCTACATGTCACTTGAGCCTAACAGGAAATTTATTTTCCTTTAATTGATCCAAAACCAACAAAAGGTTACTGGTTCTTTGAAAAGATAAATAAAATTGATAGACCATTAGCAAGATTAACCCAGAAAAGAAGAGAGAAAATCCAAATAACCTCACTAAGAAACAAAACAGGAGATATTGCAACTGACATGACTGAAATATGAAAGATCATTCAAGGCTACTATGAACACCTTTATGCACATAAACTAGAAAACCTAGAAAAGAAGGGTAAATTCCTGGAAAAATACAACCCCCTAGCTTAAATCAAGAAGAATTAGGTACCCTGAATAGACCAATACCAGTAACAAGCAGCAAGATTGAAATGGTAATTTAAAAATTACCAACAAAAAAAAGTCCAGGACCAGACAGATTCACAACTTAATTCTACCAGGCATTCAAAGAAGAATTGGTACCAATCCTTTTGACAGTATTCCACAAGATAGAGAAAGAAGGAACCCTCCCTAACTCATTCTATGAAACCAGCATCACCCTAATACCAAAACCAGGAAAGGACACAATCAAAAAAGAAAACTACAGACTGATATCCTTGATGAATATAGATACTAAAATCCTTAACAAAATACTAGCTAACCGAATCCAACAACATATCAAAAAGATAATCCACCATGATCAAGTGGATTTCATACCAGGGATGCAGGGATGGTTTGACATATGCAGTTCAATAAATGTGATACACCACATAAACAGAATTAAAAACAAAAACCACATGATCATCTCAACAGATACAGAAAAAAAAACATTTCACAAAATCCAGCATCCCTTTCTGATTAAAACTCTCAGCAAAGTCAGCATATGAGGGACATACCTTAATGTAATAATAGCCATCTATGACCAAACCACAGCCAACATAATACTGAACGGGGAAAAGTTGAAAGCATTCCCTCTGAGAACTGGAACAAGACAAGGATGCCCACTCTCACCACTCCTCTTCAACATAGTACTGGAAGTCCTAGCCAGAGCAATCAGACAAGAGAAAGAAATAAAGGGCATACAAATCAGTAAAGAGGAAATCGAACTTTCACTGTTTGCTGACAATATGATGTTTTACCTTAAAAACCCTAAGGGCTCCTCCAGAAACTCCTAGAACTGATAAAAGAAACAGCAAAGTTTACGGATATAAGATTAATGTACACAAATCAGTAGCTCTTCTATACAATAGCAATGACCAAGCAGAGAATCAAATCAAGAACTCAACCCCTTTTACAATTGCTACAAAAAAAATAAAACTCTTAGGAATATACTTAGCCAAGGAGTTGAAAGTCCTCTACAGGCAAAACTACAAAATACTGCTGAAAGAAATCATAGATGATGCAAACAATTGGAAACACATCCCATGCTGATGGATGGGTAGAATCACTAAACAATCTACAAATTGAATGCAATCCCCATCAAAATACCACCATCATTCTTCACAAAATTAGAAAAAAAAATCTAAAATTCATATGGAATCAAAAAAGTGCCCACATACCCAAAGCAAGACGAAGCAAAAAGAACAAAATCTGGAGGCATCACACTACCTGATTTCAAACTACACTATAAGGCCATAGTCACCAAAACAGTGTGGTACTGGTATAAAAATAAGCACATAGACCAGTGGAACCGAGTGAAAAACCCAGAAATAAACCCAGATACAGTTGAATTAATTAATGCAAAAAAAACAAAAATTCTAAGTTTCAGCAAGTTATAGATGGCTACAAACTAAATATGTCCACTTCCTGGAAAAAAAAAAAAGAGGCTTTTGTTGGCTCTTTATTGGTAGAGCCAGAGGCCAACAGAGAGAGCAGCACGAAATGCACACATAATAAGCACTCGATTAGTGAAAAAAAACTGATGAATAAAGAAATATGAGTTTTAGCTTTTTAATGGTTTCTTATTGCCTAAAAAATAAAGTTTAAACTCCTTTTTTGGGCCAGGCATGGTGGCTCAAGCCTGTAATCCCAGCACTTTAGGAGGCCAAGGCAGGTGGATCACCTGAGGTCAGGAGATCAAGACTAGCCTGGCCAGCATGGCAAAACCCTGTCTCTACTAAAAATCCAAAAAAAAAAAAATTAGTCAGTTATGGTGGCGTGTGCCTATAATTCCTGCTACTTGGGAAGCTGAGGCAAAAAAAAAGGAAAGGAAGGAAGGAAGGAAGGAAGGAAGGAAGGAAGGAAGGAAGGAAGGAAGGAAGAGTTTCAGTGACAATAAAACAATAAATAAAATGTATGTACTTCCGAATATATCAAGAAAATTAAAACAAGCTGTAGACTAGGCAGATTTATTTGCAATACATATTTCTAATAAAGGACTTGTATCCAAAATATATCCTAAAATTCAAATTAAGACAAATTAATATAGGAACAAATTTGAATAGACACAAAATCAAAATAAACTATATGAAAAGTACATTAAAAATGTGCAACATCACTGGTAGTCAGGAAAATAAAAATTAACACCATGGCCAGGTACAGTGGTTCACGCCTGTAATCCCAACACTTTGGGAGGTCTAGGCAGGCATATCACTTGAGTCCAGGAGTTCAAGACCAGCCTAGGCAATATGGTGAAACCCTGTCTCTACAAAAAAATACAAAAATTAGTCGGGCATAGTGGCATGTGCCTGTAGTCCCAGCTGCCTGGGAAGCTGTGTTGGGAGGATCACTTGAGCCAGGGGGTTGGAGGTTGCAGTGAGCCAAAATCACGCCACTGCACTCCAGCCCAAGCAACAGAGTGAGACCCTGTCAGAAAAAGAAAAACACCACAATGAGATACTACCACATACCCATGAGAATAATGAAAATTCGTGATGCTAACAATATCAAATGTTGGGAAGAACATGAAGCAACTGCAACACTGCTGGTAGATCTGTCAATGGCTGCAATCACTTTTCGAAAGAGTTGGGCACTTTCTTATAAAGTTAAACATGCATTACCATATAGTGCCCTAACACCTCAGGTATTACCGAAGAGAAATAAAAAACTATGTCCACAAGACTTGAACAAGTATATTTAGAGTAGATTTATTCATAATAGCCAGGAACTAGAAACAACTCAAATGCGCATCAACAGTCAACTGGACAAATGAATTGTGATATATCTATTCAATGGAATACCATTCACAATAATTAGGGGTAACTAACACATTCAAGAAAACAGATGGATCTCAAAAACTTTTTTAAAAAGCCAAACAAAAAAGAGTTCCTCTATATTATAATTCTATAAAATTGATTTTTTAGAACAGAAATGAAATTTTTTGAATATACATATTTATTTTCTTGACTATTATAAAAAATTATTTCTGTTCTAATATAAATATCTTGTTATATATTCTGTTCTCTCTCTATATATATATATCTTGGTGGGAGGTGTATATGTTTCCAATGCTTCTTGTCAGTCTTTTTTTTTTTTTTTTGAGACGGAGTTTTGCTCTTGTTGCCCAGGCTGTAGTGCAAGCTTCAGTCTTTTATACAGCTTCAATCCTGTATGATTATGTCAGTGCTCTATTTAAACCCTCCAATTTCACTCAGAATAAAAATAAAATTCTCATAATGGACTACTCATTCTATATAATCTTAACATCATCTGCTAAGCACTGGTCTTTTTGATGTTCCAAAAACATGCTGCCGCTCACCTTAATACGCTTGTATAAAACTCAGTTCCTATCCATTCCCGCCTACGTCACTGCCTACCTAGTGGTTTTTGTTCTGTTTACCACCAACACACTCTATACATTTGACTGATTTGCTTTATTTATTGCCTGGGCTATCCCACTAGAATAGTAGCTCCATGAGAACAGGATTTGGATCTGTTTTATTCACTGCTGTACTTTCAGTTCCTTGGGTAGAAAAGAGACTCTCGAGAAGTAATTGTGGTGTAAACAGGTTTTTACACTTTTCTGTGTATTTGATATAAAGCACAGATGCCAGAGAGCTTATATAATCACTAAGTCCCTGTGTCACATGAATGCCTTTACTGCATCCTATTCACATATTAATTCTTGTTTCCAGTTAAATTTTAAATCTTAAAGCTCTATTCCCCAGTACTAAAATTCCAAAACAGATTCACATTTGTCTGGATCCAATTCATTATTCTCCTCACCTTCATTGAAAGGCATCAACCACTCTCAGACTCATTGCCCATTTAATACGTCTGAATCAGGAGTCTCCACACATGTAACACAATTCACCATAAAGCTTGCAGGTAAAGTACATTCTTGTTCTTTTTATTAAGTGATTCTCTTCCTTTCCTTGTATCTGCTGCTTCTGACTCAAGTCAGACATTAATGACTGAGACAGAAGAGTATGGAGACAAAGGTCCATTCAGTCTACTACTCCAGAACCAGGTTAATAAGACCCAGAAAAAGGTAAGAAAAAAAAAACACAAGCATTTTCTATCTCAACATGCATGTTCAGTCTCATGCTGTTCTTTGTAGACTAGTTTAATGTAATAAAACACAAGTTCAAACTCATTGTCATTTTGGAAAGAGTGGAGGTGGATTCTATGGAAAATCAAACCTTTCAACAAATTGAGTTAGGCTAAAATAATTATTGCATTTATGTGAACAGTTTTATTATCTTGCACTGACCCATCTGTCTCCCAATTGGAAGAGTCCACATAAGTAGTGTTGGAAACAGGAAAATGTATATTCCCCAAATATCACTTAAGTTGTATATGTTTATATGGACATTTATTAAAACATCATGGTCATACTCAAATGAGATGGACAGTAAGTGTGTGTGTGTGTGTGTGTATGTGTGTGTGTGTGTAAAACAAAAAAATACATCATGGGGCTATATTCATTCTGAGTTTAATTAGAAACTGGACTGGTAACAAATTACTTGAGGTCCAGTTCTCCCAGGTTTTTGGCAATCTAGTTGGAACCCACAGGTAGATGATGTCCTCTGAGCCTTGCAAGCTGTGAAAATTGGACTCAAAGCCTCTCTGGCATAGCATTTGGCATGTATTAACAAAGTTCTTATTAAACTGTGGTTAAGGAGATGGGTTTCCTCTATTGCCTCTAGAGAATTTGGACACCAACCAAAATGTACCCAGATGTGTCTATGTATACATGGTATGCTTTGGCGACATTTTAATAACTCCCATTGAAACTCCATCACCAAGAGCAAAATCAGCCACTCGACTTCTCTTTTGTCCAATAACATTCTCTTTTTCCAATTCACAAATTAAGCATAAGCCTCAGAGGTTTGAACATAAGTCAAGGACACAATGGAAGAACTTTTATAGATGTGATTCTTTGAGTCTGACTTTTCTCTCCAAAAGTGGAGCAAAGACATTGAGATATTTAGCATTGCAAAGAGCTTAATCTTTAGGCAAGATTTTCAAGAATCAATGTCAGTAGTCTTCTGTTACGCACTGTACCTAATAGCATCCAATTTGTAGTTGGAGTTTTGGGATCAAAGGAACTAGGTAAAGACAAACTTCTAGGTAGGATTAAGGTTATGCCTAGTGAAATTGAGACGTTGTTATTGATTATGTATGACTAATTTTACTTTGAATATTTTCCAGGTATACCAAGTGCTTCAGACTTAATCATCTCAATGATAGAAACAACAAAGGTGGGTGTTAAATATTGGAAAAGTTGATACTGTGTTAAGAGAGATGCTGGAAACGTGATCCATTTGGTGTGAGAGGAGGCATCATGCATTCGCTGTGACCCTTTGAATTGCTTATGTGTGAGGCCACCTCAGTCTAAGGTCAATGCAAAAATTGTTTCCAGAACCGCTTTCTGCCAAATGCTTACCTTCAGAAAGACTTTTTCAAATGCTTTCCCAATACAAAGTTTCAACCTATAATGACTGAACTTTGGGAAAAAATAAAATATTGTATCTTCCATCCTGTTTCCATACCTTCCATTTCATACGGTCTTTCTTCACCCAACAAAGGTTCATGCTATATTCCATATGAAAGACAAGATTTACACTAGTGCAGACTTACCTAATGGGTGGTGGTGAGAATTAAATAAATCAAGTTTTTATACCACTTCACATATACAAATGACTCAAATAATGGATTTTGTTACTACCAGAAATGATCATATCTCCTACCATATGTGCTGTGCCACCCAAATCTCTTACAACACATCTCACTTTTTATCATGTATCATGTTCACTTATTTGCATAAATTTTCCATTTCTATTGGTCTGTAAACACTTTAGAAATGTGGCCCAACTTATTTGTATAATTTGAAGATTGTGATAAATGTCCACAGGCTATGTATAAGGTGGCGCGAGTAATAATAATTATAAAATTTATTTCAAATGACCAATGACAGCTTATAAACATAGGCATTATTCTAAAGATGACAACGTCTCTCATTGCTGTGTGATCCCTCCACCCTCTAAGCTTTGATCCAAAGAGGGATAGAGCAGAAGAAAGCGTGATGGTATAGTATCAGCTGCCTCCCAGAAGCGGGGGTCACTGTCTTTTTCTCACCCCAACACTCAAGCAAGATCCATAACCTTTCATCACCACTTTCCAGAACAGGCCACTCCATGTAATACTAGAAGTGCATGGATCAGAGTTGAGGAGTAAAGAAGTCAAATGGGCCGGGCACGGTGGCTCACGCCTGTAATCCCAGCACTTTGGGAGGCCAAGGTGGGCGGATCACGAGGTCAGGAGATTGAGACCATCCTGGCTAACACGATGAAACCCCCGTCTCTACTCAAAATACAGAAAATTAGCCAGGCGTGGTGGCAGACCCCTGTAGTCCCAGCTACTTGGGAGGCTGAGGCAGGAGAATGACGTGAACTCGGGAGGTGGAGCTTGAAGTGAGCAGGGATCACGCCACTGCACTCCAGTCTGGGCGACACAGCCAGACTCTGTCTCAAAATAAGAAATAAAAAAAAAAAGAAGGAGAAGTCAAAGGACATTGTCCCTACCCACCATGGATGAACATTTCAGGCTTTCCTATCATGATTAGGAGAACAAGAAGCTCAGTAGGCTTAAACCATTCATTCACAAACCAAAGAATACCTAGGCACTATTGAATGTAATAATAAATCTTTTATTAATGAGGTTTCTGTTACTAACAAAACTCTCCTTCCATTCCACACTTCCTCCCTCTGTGCCAACCACACTGCATTTTCCAGTGTTCTCTGTACAAGCATATCATCTTCACCACTGACTGACATTTTACAGGCTATGTCCTTTGTATGATACATCTTGCTTTTGTTTCCTGGAAATTCATCTAAATTGAAGGAAAACTTCCCCTCCTCCAGGAAGGCTTCCCGCACTAGTCTCAGCTAGAGCGCTGCCATGCTTCCACAGTACTATATTGGTACCAGCCTCATCTCCCATGTGTGATTATGCACTTACATGTTTATATTTTCCATCAGAGCGAAAATTGCTCCAGAGTAAGAACTTTGCTGTGGTCATATGTATACTGCTAGTACTAGCAGAATCCCAGCCACACTATAAGGATTACAAAATGTGTGCCAAAGGACTGAAGGATTCATTGGCTAAACGAAAGCCTTCTCACTGGCCTAATAAATGGAGGGTCAGGAATGTAATCAAATCCAACATTAAAGAGTCAGGTTCCATTTTAATGACATCAATTTCTGCAGCACAGTCTTATCGGAGGTGCTGCAGAGGTGTGGAATATTGGGCTGAACCTATGCTGATCCAAACTCACCTGAAAATTTTATAATTTTTTTAAACAGTGCTTCTGAGACTGTTTTTCTGCCACCTTTACCCTAAAGTAAATGGGAAGAAATAACTGATCAACTGAATGCTTAAACAATGATCATATGTTGCAACACACGTCACGTTGTAAGCTTTGGAGGTAAACAGAATCACATCCGAAGTTCAGTTCCACCACTTACTACTGCTGTGAGTTTGAGAAAATGAGCCCACCTTTCTGAAGATCATTTCTTTATCTGTGGGGAGAAATTTTTTTAAGAAACCTTCTTTATAGGATTACATAAAAGAATAATTCACAAGGCACGTTAACTCTTGGGGTATGGAGACTGCAGGGACATCAAGTCTCTCCAGCTGATTTTCTCCTAGCCACATGCAGTTGGTGAAAACAGGATCTACTGTTGGTGAAGACAGGAAAGGGGAAGGAAAAACAGGACAGGAGGTTAGACCTTTCGACAAAGCCTGAAATTGGGCATCAACATTCAGACCCCAGGGTCTATACCCTCACTCAGTCTACTTTTCTCTTTTCTGAGAAAAGGTCTCACTCTGTCACCCAGGCTGGAGTGCCGGGTGCAATCATGGCTCACTTCAGCCTGGACTTCCGGGGCTTAAGTGACCCTCCCACTTCAGCTTCCTGAGTAGCTGGGACCACAGGTGTGTGCCACCACGCATGGCTAATTTTTTATTTTTTGTAGTGATAGGGTCTCCCTGTGTTGCCTCACTCAATCTTGTCTTCTCCCAAGTGAATCTTTCCCTTGACTCAGATTGCTACTCCTCCCTGCAGACTCGAACTGGTATTAAACACGCAGAATCCGTCTGACACAAGGCACAGTGGAGGAGTCAGAGCCCGAGTCATTCAGCTAGTTGATGGCAGAATAAGGACCAAATGGAACCAGTGCTCCAATCTCCCCAATCCAGAGCTCTCTTCACTACATCCCACTGCCTCTCTCAGCAGGGAAATTCTTCCTTTGGGGAAAAAAATAAATCACCTTTCAGATTTTCAAAACTTCTGTTGGTTCCTATCAAAATGTATTCCTGTACAGGGCAAAAAAAAATAACTGATAATAATAATAGTGACCATAAACCAGGAGCAGCCACAACATAAAAAAAAAAAAACCTAGTACTTTCACTTCTGTCTTTTGAGAAAGCCAGAACTTTTGACCTCCAAAGCAGTATAAGTGACAAGAAGAGATGAAAAGATTTCCTTAAAGCAGAATAAAGAGAGGAAAGATTTATTACATTGGGAGTTTTGTACCAAAAACATCAAATTAAACTTGGGTAATTGATTTTTTAAAATACACTATGTCACTACTTAACATATTTTCTTTCCCAAAATAGTTCTATACGAGAAGAATTATTGAATGACTTTGCATATGATAATTTGATTTTATCACCAGACTAACTGTAGTCTGAAAAAACGTGAACAATGCAACAAATTGCAAAAACTACAACCACATGGGAAGTTTCTGCACTAAATTCTAGGTGTTTAGGAAGAAAACAAAATAAATATCCCAGTGCTTTCATATGACATGGTTTAAAACCAAAGAGAATAAAGAGGATGATTCAATGGAGATGAAAAACTGCACCAAGGTAAAAGAATTTATTTTCCTTGGCCTGACCCAGAATTGGGAAGCGAGCTTGGTCGTATTTCTTTTTCTGCTCTTGGTGTATGTGATGACTCTGCTGGGAAACCTCCTCATCGTGGTTACTGTCACCTGTGAATCTCGCCTTCACACGCCCATGTATTTTTTGCTCCGTAATTTATCTATTGCCGATATCTGCTTCTCCTCCATCACAGCACCCAAGGTTCTGGTGGACCTTCTGTCTGAGAGAAAGACCATCTCCTTCAATGGTTGCTTCACTCAGATGTTTCTCTTCCACCTTATTGGAGGGGTGGACGTATTTTCTCTGTCAGTGATGGCATTGGATCGATATGTGGCAATCTCCAAGCCCCTGCATTATGCGACCATCATGAGTAGAGACCGTTGCATTGGGCTCATAGTGGCTGCCTGGGTGGGGGGCTTTGTCCACTCCATTGTGCAGATTTCCCTGTTGCTCCCACTCCCTTTTTGCGGACCTGATGTTCTTGACACTTTCTACTGTGATGTCCCCCAGGTCCTCAAACTGGCCCATACAGACATTTTCGTACTTGAGCTACTAATGATTTCCAACAATGGACTGCTCACCACACTGTGGTTTTTCCTGCTCCTGGTGTCCTATATGGTCATATTATCATTACTCAAGTCTCAATCAGGAGAGGGCAGGAGGAAAGGCATCTCTACCTGCACCTCCCACATCACTGTGGTGACCCTGCATTTTGTGCCCTGCATCTATGTCTATGCCCGGCCCTTCACTGCCCTCCCCACAGATAAGGCCATCTCTGTCACCTTCACTATCATCTCCCCTCTGCTCAACCCCTTGATCTACACTCTGAGAAACCATGAGATGAAGTCAGCCATGAGGAGACTGAAGAGAAGACTCTGACCTGATAGGAAATAGACCAGTACTTCCCTCCTTCTCACCACTTTTGAAAATGCTTGCCCAGCAAATACATTCTACTCACTAATTGATTGCTAACTATCTTTTAGTCTACTAATAAGAAACACGTGACTTTCAAACATTCTGATTAGCAGGTCATAATAATGTAAAAAAGATTGGTTCTGTGTCACAGGAGAAAGTACAGAGATAAAATTGTTAGCGGGAGAGGTGTATATTGTTTTTGCAATACAGCCTTGGAAAAACTAAAGGAAATGAAATCAAAATACACTCAGACATTTCCACTACAATCTTGTACTACTGCCAGGAAGGGAGCTGAGACACACATTACAAATATGATGCAGCTTGGGCATTAGGATTCCGTAAGATCTTTCATGGAGATATCATATCCTAATTAAAGAAATCACATCCAAGTTAAGTTCCTCCTCCAATCCTATAATATGAACCAAATAAATATCACTGCTAGATTTTTTAATCTAAAGCCCACCTACCGGTAGCTGAAAGCAGGTGCTTGGATCAGCACAGCTTGAGTTAGAACATGACCTCACATATTGTGACCTCTGTAACCTTGAACATAGTTCTAACTTGATCTTCCCCTGAATCCCAGGTCTGCTGGCCCCCACTCCAGGACATTCCCTCAGTAGCCTGTGCTTGGCTGTAGCACAGAACTTGAGACCTTGTTTCAATTCCCTGGGAATTGGGAGATTCAATTTCTCCCAATCTCCCCCAGTAGGATTATGCTTTATTTATTGTCATATCCCCAACACCTGGCACAAGTATAATATAATAAACGCTACTGAAAATTACTGAATTAAAACATTAAGTGAAGGACTATCACCTCTCACTCATTTCTGGTATTCAAATCATTGGAGGACTGAAATCTTGGAAGCCGCTTCAGACTGTACATACTTATTCAAAAAGCTGGAATAATAAAATGGAAAACATTATGCAATATATCAAGTTGGTTTTTATTTGTTTATTTAATGTGCTATTACAGCTGCTGGGAATTATTCGTTTGTTTTTTCTTTCACCCATTTCTGAAGGTAGATCCTAGATATCTTAAAATTATTGAAACTAGCAAAATGTGTATGTCGGTGTACAAATCTCAGTTCACAAATCAGATATGCAAAGGCCCTGAGATGGGGATGTGTACACAAGGTCCAAGAAACAGCAAGGAGGCCCTTGGGACTAAGTGAGAAGAAGCAAGTAAGAGAGAGGAAGTGCCTGTAGTTGAGTTCAGAGAGATGGTAGGGTCATGGGGCCAGGTCATCGCAACTTTGTGGACTGCTGCAAAGCTTTTAGCTTTCACATTGAGTAAGCTGTGACACATCTGGAGGTCTTTGAGGAGCAGAAGAGGGGTAAGGACAAAAACGGGAGCAATTCAGAGCCTACTACAATAGCCCCATGAGAGAAAGAATGGAGACATGACTTAGAATGGTAATGGTGGTCATGGTGAGAAGTTTGAAAAAATTTGAAGGTCAAGTTGGCACGATTTGCAGATGAACCCAACATGGGTTTCCTGACTGCTATGTATCCCATGAGAACTCCATCATCCAATTTGGTCATCAGGCCATTGAATGATCCCTTCAGATCCAATATCTCCTTTCGATACTTATGTGTCACACTTCAGACTCATCCTGCATGCATGGGATTGCAAGAATAGAAACTTATTTCCCAGCAGAAGCCAAAGGTTAACCTCTTTTAGTCCCATTGTAGGAGTCAATATAGCTGTGGAATCTTCTTACGGACTCATGCTTCCCAGAAAGCATCCAGGTAATCAAAGCTGGGAAAATAAATTAATTAAAATTAAATTAACTTTTTATATTCATGAATAAATGCTGTACCTGGAAATAATCAATAATGTAAAAGTCAGGTTTTGTTTTGTTTTCTTTGGTTGGTACCATGTATTGTGTTCTTTATTTATATTTTCAAATCACTTAATAAATATTATTTTTTAACAAAGGCAGCAGTATTTCTTGGAGAAATGACTGATTTTAGGACTGGGGCGGGGAATATACAATATAAGCCTGGAGCATCGTTTAGCACCAAAAAACAAGGAAGTGTTTAAAAAGCAAAATGGTGGAAGTATGTCAAAGGGGCACAAGAGTCAACTGAAAGAGCTCCCCGTAGCCAAAGTTGGAACAACAAAATATATAAAGTAGTCATGAATTCTAATCCAAAGTATAAAATAAATATCTATGAACCCAATCATAAATAAATGATTAAATAAATAAATAAATAAATGAAGGATAATAGACAAGTCTTGCATGCAGAACAATTCCAAATAATGTATGTAGATTCTCTGCCCTCAAGGACATGGAGCATGATTCCAATTCTTTTTCTTTTTTTTTTTAACTGAGACATGGTCTCACTCTGTTGCCCAGGCTGGAGGGTGGTGGTGCGTCTTGGCTTACTGCAGCCTCAACCTCCTAGGCTCAGGCGAACCTCCCACCTCAGCCCCACAAGTAGCTGGGACTATATGCAGGTGCCATCATGCCCAGTTAATTGTTGTATATTTAGTAGAGACAGGGTTTCACCATGTTTATCCCAGACTGGTCTCAAACTCCTGGGTTCAAGCAATCTCCTGCCTTGGCCTCCCAAATTGCTGGAATTACAGGCACAAGCCACCACACCCAGCCCCAACTCTCTAAGTGTGAGTTATAAGTGGTTATCTCCTCTCTCCAAAAAAGTACAGTTTTTTTAAATCCTGGAGAAACCTGACAAAGACTAACTCAGCCGGGTGTTCGAAGTTAACATCATCAGTGACCAATCATGTTAATGGCACGTACCCTAATATGGTTTGACTATGTCCTCACCCAAATCTCATCTTGAATTGTAGCTCCCATAATTCCCATGTGTTGTGGGAGGGATTTGGTGGGAGATAATTGAATCATAAGGGTGGTTTCCCCCATACTGTTCTCATGGTAGTGAGTAAGTCTCACGAGATCATATGGTTTTATAAAGGGTTTCCCCTCTTTCTTGGTTCTCATTCTCTCTTCCCTGCCACCATGCAAGACATGACTTGCTCCTCCTTGCCTTCCGCCATGATTGTGAGGTTTCCCCAGCCATGTGGAACTGCGAGTCAATTAAACCTCCTTCCTTTATAAGTACCCAGTCTCTGGTATGTCTTTATCAGCAGTGCAAAAACAGACTAAGACATACCCTTTGATATGATGTGATGAGAGTGGCATTTGGCCTCTGCATTCTTTCTCCCAGATATCTGCAACCCCTGTCTAACCATGAGAAAATCATCAGGACCAGCCAAATTGAAGAACATTGTATAACAGCAGTCCCCAACCTTTTTGGCATTATGGGCTGGTTTCACAGAGGATAATTTTTCCACAAATGAAGGTGGTGGGGATGATTTTGGGATGTTTCATGTGCATTACATATATCATGCACTTTATTACTATTACATGTAATATATAATGAAATAATTATACAACTCACCATAATGTAGAATCATTGGTAGCCCAGAGCTTGTTTTCCTGCAACTAGATGGCCCCATCTGGGGTGATGGGAGACAGTGACAGATCATCAGGCATTAGAGTCATAAGGAGCATGCAACCTAGATCCCTCGCATGCAGAGTTCATAGTAGTGTTCCCACTCCTATAAGAATCTAATGTCCCCACTGATCTGACAGGAGGTGGAGCTCAGGTGGTAATGCCAGCAATGAGGAGTGGCTGTAAATACAAAGGATGCTTCTCTCACTTGCTTGCCCCCCACTCACCTCCTGCTGTGTGACCTGGTTTCTAACAGGCCAAGAGCTGGTAACAGTTCATGGCCTGGTGGTTGGGGACCCCTGTTCTATACAATACTTGACAAGGATTCTTCAGTACTCTCAAGGTCATCAAAAACAAGGGAAACAATGGGAGCAATTATGGCCAATATTCCATTTTCAGAAGCTTAAAGCTGTAGATCTTAAAGATGGTCAAACAATGAAGCTAGCTATTGAATAGAATCACATTTCTCACTGTGTGGCCATCTTGGTGTCTCATTTCATTTGACTTTATTTTTCTTAGTATAGACAGTCAACCATGCTACTCTGTCCGGTGCCTGCTTCAACCTCTTCCCAAACTGGGGATTCCCAGTCAGTAAAGTAGGTGTTGAGATCTGGAGAAGGGATGAGCCTTCCCCAAAACTTGCATGCCCCTGTGCTGTTTGTTACTAAAGGTTCCCTTTCCAGTTCTCTTTGTGTAAGTTGTTAGACTTGGATATAGAATAGGATGGAAGACCAGGCAGTGAGTCCAGTCCCCTCGTCAGCTCCAAGTTTCTCTGCACCATGGGCACTCATGGAAGGATGCCCTCTGATCACCAAGAACAGCACTTTTTGGACTTTCTCAGGAATACAGCTTGACATATTTCAACACAACCTTTCTTCCTTTTGGAGCCAGAAGATAAAGGGAATTCACTCTTTCAGTTGCCTCTGGAAAATTTTAGGCTCTAGACAAAATGTGTGTTCCTAAGTATATGTGTCTGAGTGACTTCTTAATTACTCCCACTGAAACAACCTCACTGTCAGCAGAATTTTTCCACAACTACATCCAACAGTAATCCCTCAGATAATTCTCACACTAGTTCTGGGATTAAGGAACTGGTAAATATCATGGGAACACTGTGAATCAGTGTGAAAGAGCCAAGGCAATATTATTCCCTAAGTCCTTTCCACATTAAGATAGAAGAGATGCCATTGAAATAACCAGCCTTCAGAGGGGTGTTGAGCAGAATTTTCTGAAGTTGGATGATTCCTGAGGTTCACGTGAACATTATTTAAGATGTTGGAATTCTTGGAAGAAGGTTGCAGATTTTAGGTAAAAAAATAAAAGTCTGCATGTGTGCGTGTGCCTGGGGTGTCTGGGTGTTTATGCATAGAGTGAGAAAGAAGAATAAGAAAAATTAAAATCTAGGTGTAATCATTAAGATTCACAAATACACTATGACTAAAAATAATGTAATATGTATACAAGATGCTGCATTCGGGGGAGAACCTTCCTTTAGTAACAGACAGCACAAGTTAGAAATGCTAACAAAGAGTACGTTGTGGAATGAGAGACAGAGTTGAGGTCAGTTTGGAATTGGGGAAAAGGCAGCTTTTGCTCTCTGCGACCTCTTGAATGATACGGAGAAGACATTTTTCTCAGTCTTGTTTTCTCTAGACAGATCTTCTCAGGCTGAAATCAACAGAGGTAATTCTTAGCCTGAACTTCAACCTGCAGTAATAAATGAAATATTTCAAACGCTCACAAAAGTTGAGAGACTCAGACAATAAACACCTGTCTACCCCTCTTTAGATCTAACACAAAAATAAGACGTTTATAGTGTCGATGACAGGGGAAAACTTCCCCTTCATCCTCTGAAAGTTCACTGAAAATCAGCTGACAAAAGGCAGACAATTAGGAGGAAAGGAATAGAAATTGATTTGATCACAGTTTTACATGACATGGGAGCCTTCCAAATGAAGACCCAAAGATACAAGGAAAAGGTTCATTTTTATGTTTAGGTTCAACAAAGTATGGACAGTCATGTAGAAATACGACTGGACAAAAAAGGTATGGTCGCTTGCTTTGGCAGCACATATACTGAAATTGGAACAATATAGAGGAGATTAGCATGGCCCCTTTACCGGGATGGCATGCAAATTAGTGAAGCGCTCCATAAAAATAAAAATTTTAAATTAAAAAAAAAATGGTATGATCTCATGCTAATGGACAATGGGGAAACCCAGCAAGGCCTGTCTGTTTAGATCGTATTTGGCCTCTCTGTACAGCAATTCCTTCCTCCTGGGTATGAGGAAGTGCTCTGTCTCTCTCTCTCTCTCTCTAGAATGGAGTTCTTATGACCTGCAATCAAACAAAGTAGACCTGAGAATTTATTTATGGCCGACTCTTACACAGAAAGGTGGAGTCATGGTTTAGGTTTTATGGCTGGCTTTGGAGGAAAAGGGTTCTGGTTTCCATGACCCGCCTTAGGGAAGAGGTATTGTAGTTTCTACAGCTAACCTTGGGGAAGAATGAAGGACCAGCCACCCGACACAGGAAGGCAGGAGGAGGTTAGAGAAAAACTTTTACTTCTGAGGCTACTTCTGAGGTCTTCATTATGGGGTATTGTTTTCTGAGAGCTTACAATAGCAATGATTTTCTTTTCTCTGTCTTTCCATGCTGTCATGTTTGCACCCTTTCTTTCCAGCCAAACTTCCCACTCATTAGCAACTTTCATATATTTAAATAGTCCCCTAAGGCCAGAAGGTCCTTTCTCCCCATTCCTGTATGTCCGAAACATAAATGCCACTTCCTCCTTACAGCTTCACTGAGCCTCTTATTTGGAAATCATCCTCTTCTCACACTCAGCTCTTCATCTGTCCTTAGATGGTCCCCATCACTCCCATGTAACTATTAGATTTCAATGCTTCCCACTCACTGCATTTAGTTTTTATTCCTGTCTCTCAAATAACCTACAACTCTTCCCATACTCCATCAATATTTGCTAAATAATTGGATGGATTAAAAGTAGCAGAAGGGTGGAGCTGGGGGATATTGTCTTTAAATTACCAAAGGCAGTTTGTGAACATGAGACCTATTTCTTTTTGACCAATAGGCTTGACCTGGGGTCTGGGATATGGTTTACCTTCCACCCATGTGTGTGTAAACAATGTGCTGTTTACATGGGGGTCCCTTTGCAGAGTTTAATAACTAAATTGGTTTTCCTCACATTTCTAGTAACTATACTGGTTCCTAGCGACCATTTCCTCTCTCTTTTAGCTGATCAGGATTGATAGCTACCATTTAGTTCAATGCACTCCATTTACTGATGAGGCTCCACTGTTAGAGTTACCCGGTATAGCACTAATCATGACAGATAACCAGCCCGTATGCTGAGAAGTTTATACATGCTAATTCTCCAACCCTCGTAACTTCCCTGTGAGGTGAGTAATATTATTATCCCCATTCCACAGACGAAAAAGTAGAGGCTCAATAAGGTTATGCACTTGCTCAAATCGCACAGTGGCAAAGCCAGGACTTGAACCCAGATGAGCCTTGAGCCCAGAGCCCTTTTCACTGAACAGTTTCTCTGGTCTGCTAATAAGATGTCAGAGAAGAAGCCAAACCAAGCAAGTGCTCTTTTTACTGTCATACACTGTCACCACTCTCTGGGTCACTGGAAGGCAAATATCTCCTAATTCCTTCAAAACAGCAAATGTTCTGATGAAGTGGTTGAGGATACACATTTGGGAAACATGCAGCTCCTCCAAAAGAATGTCCATAAATATATTGGAAATATATTTATTAAAGAAGCCGTGTGTGGGAATTATTAACCTGGAGTTTTCTTTAAGGTAGCATACATATAATTACACTTATTACAGATTAGGCAATGCTCTAAGTACTGATGCTCTACATAGATTAATTTATTTAACCCTCACAAAAGTCTTATGAAGGAGATGCTATTGTCTCCAAATTACTGATGCAGAGAATGAGGTCAAGGGATGAAGCAATTTGCTCATGTTAGCACAACCAGTAAGTGCTCAGCTGGGATTTGAACAGGCTGTGTGGTCCCAGAGTCTAGCAGGCATCTACCTCAAAGGTAGAATACTTCTTGGCAGCTTGCTTTTGGATTTACCTATTAAATAGATTTTGGACAAAATTGCATAGAGAGGAAAGAAAACTTGGCCGGGCGCGGTGGCTCAAGCCTGTAATCCCAGCACTTTGGGAGGCCGAGACGGGCGGATCACGAGGTCAGGAGATCGAGACCATCCTGGCTAACACGGTGAAACCCCGTCTCTACTAAAAAATACAAAAAACTAGCCGGGCGAGGTGGCGGGCGCCTGTAGTCCCAGCTACTCGGGAGGCTGAGGCAGGAGAATGGCGTAAATCCAGGAGGCGGAGCTTGCAGTGAGCTGAGATCCGGCCACTGCACTCCAGCCTGGGCGACAGAGCGAGACTCCGTCTCAAAAAAAAAAAAAAAAAAAAAAAGAGTTACAGCCATTCAACTCCCAGCTACTTACCCAAGAGAACTGAAAACATACGTCCACACAAAGACCCAAACGTGAATGTTCATAGCAGCTTTATGAGTAATATTCAAAAGCCACAAATAACCCAAATGTTTACCTACAAGTAAACAGATAAGCAAACTGTGGTATATTCATACAATAGAAAGGAACAAAATAGCAGTACACACAAAACGATGGATGAATTTCATGGTTGAAAGAAGGCAGACAAGAAGAAAATACACATAGAATTTCACTTATAGAATATTGTAGAAAATACAAACTAATATATAATGACAGAAAGCAGATCAGTGGTTGCCTGAACAAGGAAGGGTAAATGGGACTGGTTACAAAGGGGCACAAGGACATTTTCTGGGTGATAGGTATATTCACTCTCTTAACTATAGAGATGGTGTCACAGGTATATACTACGTCAAAACTTATCAGCCGAGTGCAGTGGCTCACGCCTGTAATCCCAGCACTTTGGGAGGCCAAGGTGGGCGGATTTCAAGGTCAGGAGTTCGAGACCAGCCGGGCCGATATGGTGACACCCCATCTTTACTAAAAATACAAAAATTAACCAGTTGTGGTGGCATGCGCCTTTAATCCCAGCTACTCGGGAGGCTGAGGCGGGAGAATCGCTTGAACCCAGGAGTCAGAGGTTGCAGTGAGCCGAGATCGCGCCACTGCACTCCAGCCTGGGAGACAGAGCAAGACTCTGTCTCAAAAAAAAAAAAAAAAAAATTATCGAAGTGTGAATTCAAATATGTGCAGTCTATGGTATGTCAGTGATAGCTCAACAAAAATTATTTTTTAAGAAAGAAATCGAAACAACAGAAGAGAAGCTCTGAGTAATATTTTTATTTCCATAGCTAAGGAGCTATTCACCACCCAGGGGTTTCAGTACCTAAAGTAGATTAAAGTAAAGAAAGAAACAAAGAAGTCCCCTTAAAGAAGAGTAGAGCAATAGAGATGAATTTTATGGCTTAAACATTTTCTAATTTTTCATGGAAATAAGTTTGTGATTTAAGAAGACAGGGGTGCTGCTTCCATACAATTCAATCCAGTGGGGGGCCATTTTGCAGACAGGGGTTCTTAGAACCATTTAAATGGAGCATCCAGTCTCAGAAAAAAAAACAACAAAATCCTCAGACCTGTGAAACTCAAGGTGTTCTAGTCACACAAAGTAAGCACTGCCTTACTCACACAACAAACTAATCCCATTGTTATATTTCCCATGCCACAATAGTCTCTTTCTAAATAATTAACATCCCCCTCTGTTTATCTTGAATAATGTTCGAAGTATCTTGAATAACTGGAACATTATTTTATGCATTTTATACATTTTTTAAAATTGTAATTTACATAAGTGTATGCATGATTGTGTAATAAAATGTCATTTTACATGCATTGGCAATAAACTTGAAATTGTATTTCATGTGGTGGTAATATCTCACAAGTTTTCAAACTGAATACTTGAATCTGTTAAGAGAGAGTAAACACTTTCTGAAATAACATTATTTTTTCCAAGATATTCAGCAAAGAGAAAACATGATTCAATGGAGTTGGGAAATGTCACCAGAGTAAAAGAATTTATATTTCTGGGACTTACTCAATCCCAAGACCTGAGCTTGGTCTTGTTTCTTTTTTTATGTCTTGTGTACATGACGACTCTGCTGGGAAACCTCCTCATCATGGTCACTGTGACTTGTGAGTCTCGCCTTCACACCCCCATGTACTTCCTGCTCTGCAATCTAGCCATCCTTGACATCTGCTTCTCCTCCATAACTGCTCCTAAAGTCTTGCTGGACCTTCTGTCAAAGAAAAAGACCATATCCTACACAAGCTGCATGACACAGATATTTCTCTTCCACCTCCTTGGTGGGGCAGACATTTTTTCTCTTTCTGTGATGGCGTTTGACCGCTACATGGCCATCTCCAAGCCCCTGCACTATGTGACCATCATGAGTAGGGGTCGATGCACTACCCTCATCTCTGCCTCCTGGGTTGGGGGCTTTGTCCACTCCATCGTGCAGATCTCCCTGTTGCTGCCCCTCCCTTTCTGTGGACCCAATGTTCTTGACACTTTCTACTGTGATGTCCCCCAGGTCCTCAAACTCGCTTGCACTGACACTTTTGCTCTTGAGCTCCTGATGATTTCCAACAATGGCCTGGTCACTACCCTGTGGTTTACCTTCCTGCTTGTGTCCTACACCATCATCCTAATGATGCTGAGGTCTCAGGCAGGAAAGGGCAGGAGGAAAGCCATCTCCACTTGCACCTCCCACATCACTGTGGTGACCCTCCATTTCGTGCCCTGCATCTATGTCTATGCCCGGCCCTTCACTGTCCTCCCCACAGATAAGGCCGTCTCTATCACCTTCACTGTCATCTCCCCTCTGCTGAATCCTTTGATCTACACTCTGAGGAACCAGGAAATGATGTCAGCCATGAAAAGACTGAAGAGAAGACTCGTGCCTTCTGAAAGGGAATAGAAAACAAATCCAGACCAGGTGCGGTGGTATAATCACGCCTATAATCCCAACACTTTGGGAGGCCAAGGCAGGCAGATCGTGAGGTCAAGAGATCAAGACCATCCTGGCCAACATGGTGAAACCCCATCTCTACTAAAAATACAAAAATTAGCTGGGCATGGTGGTGTGCGCCTGTAGTTCCAGCTACTCGGGAGGCTGAGGCAGGAGAATTACTTGAACCTGGGAGACAGAGGTTGCAGTGAGCCGAGATCACGCCACTGCATTCCAGCCTGGCAACACAGCAAGACTCCATCTTGAAAAAAAAAGAAAAGAAAAGACAACAAACTCAGCTCTTCATCATCAAGGACACCTTATATTATTTTTCCCATGAATTCACATTTACATACACAGATACACTGTCAGTAAACCAACTATACTGACTACAAACAATTTGTCTTCCTATTTAAGTTAGTAGATAACTGATAACCCAAGCTTCTGTGCCGCATGAAGTAACTAGTGTTATGGGAGTGAACTGACTGTTATTTTTCCAAAGACCAAGTAACCTTATGTCAATCAAGACAGCTATACAGCAGGCAGATAAGATGATTAAGTCCAACATTTTTTTCAGAAGATAAGGAAATAAAAGCCCAGAGAGATAAAGTGATGTGTTCAAGGTCTTATATTAAGTTAATTACAGAGACATCTTCAGATGCCCAACCCATTGTTCTTCCACCACATGAATGTAATATATTACATTGTTGGACTTGTCTACACCAAACTATAATCCTGTTCCAGAAGGATCTCATGATCAATGCCTCTGGTGTACATATATGTGGGTATGTATGGCCTACTGCAGATTGAGAAATTGGCCTCTCCTGAGTTAAACTAAAATAGGCTCATGAGCTACTGAGAACTTCATAGGTACATAACAATTATCCTCCTGGATTCCTATCAAGATTGATGAGGCTTGGGAAGATTTCTCATCATGGCCTAAAGGTATGTATCTTAATGCAGAACTAGACATGCCAGACATTCTCCTGATGAGTTTGGATAAAGGCAAGACTTCAGGAACCACACACATGAAGCAACCTAGCTCTGCCATCAAAGGACTGATTTTCCAGTTGTAGCCTTACAAGGGTCAGTTTTGACTTGGCCTTGCCATTGAGAATTCACATTTCTTTTCACTGGAAAGAGAGAGGATGGGAGAGTTAAAGAAGGGAAGACTCTACCCGGTCTATTTTTTCAAACTTCTAGTGCTCGTGAAGAGGCAGTATAGGTATAGGCTAGTGAGAGACAGCAGTAAAGCATGGTGGATGAAAGTTCTAATTTCAGAATCATACAGACCCAGGTATGAATCCTATTTCTGCCATTCACCAGCTGTGTGATCCTGAGCAAGTTATTTCACCTCTCTCTCCAAAGGTCATAGTTCACCTACACAAAGATTCCTGTTATAATATCCATCTCATGAGGTTGTTGTAAAGGACAAAATGAGATGGTATACATGAAACATATGATACCTGGCAGAGAATAAATGTGCAATGAAAGATAAATGTCATTATTAATATCACCTTTATTGGTTTACCTAACACACCTTCTGTTTCCCATTGCTCTGTCACACCCTTCCCCTATATGACCCATACTCCTCATTTTTAGATGAAAACTGGTTGAGTAGAAAACATGAAAATGTATATTGAGTTCAAAACATCTATCATGTTAAAATGTCTAGCTATTATTAAAACATGACAGTAGGTTTGCTTGTTATTTATAAGGCTTAAAGAGTCACCGTGGGCGGGTGCAGTGGCTCATGCCAGTAATCCCAGCACTTTGGGAGACTGAGGCAGGCGGATCACCTGAGGTCGGGAGTTCAAGACCAGCCTGCCCAACATGGTGAAACCCCATCTCTACTAAAAACACACGCACAAAGAATAGCCGGGCATGGTGGTGGGCACCTGTAATCCCAGCTACTCAGGAGGCTGAAGCGGGAGAATCATTTGAACCTGGTAGGCGGAGGTTGCAGTGAGCCAAGATTGTGCCACTGCACTCCAGCCTGGGCAACAGAGTGAGACTCTGTCTCAAGAAAAAAAGAAAAAAAAAAAAAGTCACCCTGAAGCTGATGAGAGAAACAGTACAGGAGAATTTAATATCAAAAGAAAATAAGGGGTCAAAAATAAACCCTGGCTAACAGAGTAGCCAAGAGGACAGGCCCCATGGGATGGAACAGAGAGCCCAAGGAGAGTAAATTAGCCAAAGGATAACGAATGTTGAAGGATAGTGAATGTTGAAGACAAACTTTACTTAAGTCCCTCATTGGATCCTGCCTGGCCCTATAAGCATTCATGAACTAACTGGCTCAAATGTTTGCCACTTCCTGTCACCTGATCGACAAAATCTAACCTCTTACAATATTAACTTACTTCTGCAAGAAAACAGATCCTAATAAAAAGTCACACTTGCCAAATCACTATTCATAGGGTCCTGCTATGTTTGCCCAAGTAGGTTTGGTCTCAAGAGTCCCTAGGCTTTTCTTTATGAAATTGCCTATGAAAAAATACACACTACAAGCCACTTAATAGCCCATTTCATGCCAATCTGTCCTTTGCCATTTTCTTTCCTTCCTAACTCTTGTGACTCACTCAGATCAAGTTTTTATCTTTATTTCGGAATCAGATGACACCACAGATCTGTAGGGCCTGACTCAGAAGCATAATCCCAAGAGATCAAGAACCCAGGAACTCTTGGCATATCATTGTCCCTGTTGACTTCCTCATGACCGTGTCTAAACATGCAACATAACCTGATTCGATAAGTCAGGACAGAAAAAGCAATTGCATCTGATCACACAGACAAGTATCTACAGTGACATAAAATCACAAGTTGAGTAGCATTTTTCCCACTTAAACTAGTTTGTACTAGTTTTTGTTTGTTTGTTTTGTTGTTTGTTTTTTGAGATGGAGTCTCGCTCTGTCACCTAAGCTGGAGACAGTGGTGTGATCTTGGTTCACTGCAGGCTTTGCGTCCCGGGTTCCAACAATTCTCCTGTCTTAGCCTCCCTGTCTCAGCCTCCTAGGTAGCTGGGATTACGGGCACCCGCCACCACACTCGGCTAATTTTTGTATTTTTAATAGAGATGAGGTTTCACCATGTTGGCCAGGCTGGCCTCAAACTCCTGACCTCAGGTGATCTGCCCACCTCAGCCTCCCAAAGTGTTAGGATTACAGGCGTGAGCCACCTCACTCGGCCTAGTTTTTACTTTTTTGTTTTGTTTTGTTTTGTTTTTGAGATGGAGTCTTGCTCTGTCACCTAGACTGGAGAACAGTGGCGCACTCTTGGCTCACTGCAACCTCTGCCTCCCGGGTTCAAGCAATTCTCCTGCCTCAGTCTCCCAAGCAGCTGTCATAGATAAATAAGAATTATATATATTTACAGTGCACAGTACAATGTGATGTTTTATTATACATATACATTGTGAAATTGTTGTATACTTTCACGCTTTCACTATTTTTTAAGCTCTGCTGCTAAGAACTGTAGAAAAGTCAACTGACTCTGGAGACACGCGTGGCTTTCAAACTGCTCTTTTGTTTATGTGCTCCCCAAATCAAATGTTTTCATAATGAATATCTCTGGGTAAGCGTGAAAAAATAACGTAAAATAATTATGAAGTAACTGAGTTGATGAATATCAAGAGCTGTCCCTAGATGTGAAGTGAGCTATACATTTCAGAGATGTAGGTTGAAATAACTGTAGGGGCTGACAGGCGCAGTGGCTCATGCCTGTAATCTCAGCACTTTGGGAGGCCGAAGCAGGAGGATCATTTGAGGCCAAGAGTTCAAGACCAGCCTGGCCAACATGGTGAAATCGCATCTCTACTAAAAATACAAAAATTAACTGGGCATAGTGGCTTGTGCCTGTAATCCCAGCTACTTGGGAGGCTGAGACAGGAGGATCACTTGAACCCAGGAGGCAGAGATTGCAGTGAGTTGGGATCATGCCACAGTACAACTCCAGCCTGGACAACAGAGTGAAACACTGTATATTTAAAAAAAAAAAAAAAAAAACTGTCCTGGGACAAGGTACATGTTGCTTTAAACAGAAAATATGGCCAGGCGCCATGGCTCAAGCTCGTAATCCTAGCACTTTGGGAGGCAAAGGCAGTTGCAGCACCTGAGGTCAGGAACAGCCTGACCAACATGGTGAAGCCCCATTTCCACTATAAATACAAAGTTGGCCGGGTGTGGTGGTAGGTGTCTGTAATCCCAGCCACTTGGGAGGCTGAGGCAGGAGAATCACTTGAACCTGGGAGGCAGAGGTTGCAGTGAGCCAAGATCACACCATTGAACTCCAGCCTGGGCAACAAGAGCAAAACTCCATCTCAAAAACTAAATTAATTAATTAATTAAATAGAAAATGCATACATAAATCTATACAGTCTCTGAGAACTGCTCTGACAGTAGCCACAGAGTTTTGAATTTTTCATCGCTACTCTTTTATTTATTTAAGTTTCATTTCCTAGCTGATTGCAGGCAAAGTGACTTTGGTCAAGAGGAAGACTGCACAGTCATTGGTGTGGTTTAACAAAACACTTTCTTCCTGGGCCAAATGGGAAAATGCACTGTCTCATGTGTTTCCTCTAGAGGAAAGGGTATGGTCCTGAGTGCACTGGGGCCTCTGCATGTATGTATGAGAGGGAACAGAGAAAAAATGAGAAAGAGGGAGAGAGAACAAAAGAGAGAGAGCGCTTGGTAACACTTTAATGACTCCCACAGGAACTCCTGAGTTGTATTGTAGTGTATTGTATTGGCCACTGAGCTTCCACATTCCTGCCTAACAATATTCCCTTTTGCTAATTCCTATCTTGGGCTTGTCGCTGAGAGACTAATACAGGTGGCCAAAACGTAATAAGGCAGAAAAGAGTCAGAATACTGTAATTACCTGAGGTTGCCTTTTCCCATCTGAGGAAAGAAGATAATGAAATCACTCACCTTGAGGTAGGCTTTACATTAAACAGAGAATTTCCCCAGTACCTATTTCTTCTAAAATGCAGCTGCAGCATCATAAGAGGATCAATTTCTCACTTGAAGAATAAACCAGCAGTTAGTATTAGTGCCTATGAACTTCTGAAACTGAAAAGTTGTTCATGCTGAATTTTGAGAAATGCTGCAAATGTGTAGAATGTTCCTATAGAAGCCAAGACTCTCAAGAAGCAAAGAGGTCGTGTTTCACTATTAGAAAGAGGGAAAGTATGGCTTGCAAAATATAGGAAGATGGTCAGTTGGCTTCAGGAAATGTGGCTGTATTTTACTTGTTGGGATATTGAGGTTCAAAGTTCATTAAAAGTATTTGAGAAGGGGCTGACATCACCAGTTCTCAGGAGGATGACTGAATCGGAAAAACAGCTTTTAAAGGCAGTAATTCCTGAGTTTAGTACATGTAGTTTTGCCTCTTGGCTGGGAATGAAATTTTAGAGGCTTTGAGTAAGCTGTTTTCATGACTGGATTATCTGTGCCTTAATGTGCCACTGAGTATGAATGCTTCTAATAAAAGTTTCAGGGATTCAATCAAGAGTAAGGGATTTTCAAAACTGGAAAAGAGAAAACCATGACATGTGGGGCATCCTAGAAAGTCAACTTAATATAGAGAATGAGGAAGAATTTGCTCAGTGGGATGCTGGGGTATGGGGGGGATCCCTCAGTTTGCAGACTTTGTCCAAGATACTTGATAAGCTTGTTTCCAAAGAAGGGTCCCCTTTGAGGTGATTTTTAAGAAATCCTCAGTATCTTTATTGTGACCTTGCAAAAACACATGAAACTGTATTTTATTCATTTCCCCACCCGCTTTTTTTTTTTTTTTTTTTTTTTTTTTTGAGACGGAGTCTCTATGTTGCCCAGGCTGGAGTGCCGTGGTGTGATCTCGGCTCACTTCAACCTCTGCCTCCCAAGTTCAAGTGATTCTCCTGCTTCAGCCTCCCAAGTAGCTGGGATTACAGGCACGCAGCACCATGCCCAGCTAATTTTTGTATTTTAATAGAGACAGGGTTTCACCATGTTGGCCAGGCTGGTCTCGAACTCATGACTTCAAGTGATCCACCAGCCTCAGCCTCCTAAAGTGCTGGGATTACAGGTGTGAGCCACCGCGCCCGGCCCCCACCCACTCTTTATTGTGCATGTGTTTCAATGCAGTGTGCATAATTCTATACTTTGAAGGTATCCTTCCCCCTCAGTAAAAGACACCCTCTGGGGGACATAGTGGCTAACACCTGTAATATCAGCATTTTGGGAGGATGAGGCAGAAGGATTGCTTGATCTCAGGAGTTCATGGCTGCAGTGAGTCATGATCTCATGCCACTGCACTCTAGCCTGGGTGACAGAGCAAGACCTTGTCTCAAACACACACACACACACATACACACACACACACACTCCATAGGAACCTATCAGTCTTTTTTTTTTTTTTTTGAGACGGAGTCTCGCTCTGTCCCCAGGCTGGAGTGCAGTGGCCGGATCTCAGCTCACTGCAAGCTCTGCCTCCCGGGTTCACACCATTCTCCTGCCTCAGCCTCCCAAGTAGCTGGGACTACAGGCGCCCGCTACCTCGCCCGGCTAGGTATTTTTTTTTTTGTATTTTTTAGTAGAGACGGGGTTTCACTGTGTTAGCCAGGATGGTCTCGATCTCCTGACCTCGTGATCCGCCCGTCTCGGCCTCCCAAAGTGCTGGGATTACAGGCTTGAGCCACCGTGCCCGGCCCAGTCTATTATTTTTAAGGGGAGTTCACGTTTGAGATAATTGTTGCTCACAACTCATTTCTGTACCTTGCCATTGGAACACTATGTGGTTGATGCAGGTTCTTTGTGAAAATGTATCTAAATACTCCACCTCCCAGATTCAGGTGATTCTACTGCCTCAGCCTCCAGAGTAGGTGGGATTACAGGCACATGCCGTCAAGCCCAGCTAATTTTTGTATTTTTAGTAGAGACGGGGTTTCACCATGTTGGCCAGGTTGGTCTCGAACTCCTGACCTCAGATGATCCTCCTGTCTTGGCCTCCTAAAGTGCTAGGATTACAGGCATGAGCCACTGCGCTTAGCCCACTCTTTCTATCTTAACTGTAAACTTCTTAAGGAAAGAATCTAATTTGAGTCACCTTCCCTCAAAAAGACCACCTTAGTGTTATGGAAATCATACATAGAGGAAGGAAATAAGAAAGAATATAGAAAAAAGTAAAGAACAGGAGAAAGAAAGAGGGGAGGGAAGGAGAGGACCGGTGATACAGGACACTCTTAGGCTTGTCACAGTGGTTTCCTGAGGAGATTTGAAAACTATCAACTGATCATTGCAATATCCGAAAGACAGTTCCTAGAGTGGGCTGCTGTCATTTACTAAAATACGTGTCTGCATTCCAGATTAACCAAAGGTGCCTTCTTAGATGATTGCTTCCCTTTCCAGCCCTGGTAAGTACAGTGTAGGCAGTTCTTCCTTCAAGGATTCTGGAGACTTGAAATCTGTGGTGATTATTCTGAACATGTATTCTTGCCACCCCATGTTGTTGACATAACCACCTTAGGGGGTGATTGAGAGAATCTGAATAAATACCAAGGGAACGGGAAAGACAGCTCTTATTTTTCCGCGTGAGTAAAAGAAAGAGTGCTGCTTAGGGAAGCATAGCCTTTTAAGGACTTTTTTTTCCCTAAGTTTAGAAGAGTAAAATGGAAAAAAAAAGAAAGAAAGCCAGAATCAGAGAAAGAACTACGTATGGACACCACGGTCACCTACATAACACAAAAGTTTAAGAACACCTAAAATCCATACGTGAGTAAAAAATAAAATGGTGACTCTTGGGATGGTCACAGTGGCCCCTGCCTGTAATCTCAGCACTTTGGGAGGTCCAGACAGGTGGATCACTTGAGCCCAGGAGTTCGAGACCAGCCTGAGCAACATGGTGAAACCCAGTCTTTTTATAAAAATACAAAAAAATTAGCCAGGCATGGTGGCACAACCTGTAGTCCCAGCTACTGGGGAGGCTGAGGTGGGAGGCTCAGTTGAGCCCAGGAAGCGGAGGTTGCAGTGAGCCACGATTGCACCACTGCACTCCAGCCTAGGCAATGGAAGTGAAATCCTGTCTCAAAAAAACAACACAACAAAAAGGTTACTCTCAGATGATAGCTGGTGAAGACTATAACCACATAACTATAAAAATAACTGTTATAAAAGTGAGTTGTCCATTAAATTTTGCTTTAAATATAATTCATTCTTTAACCATGAGATTAAAGTGTTATAAATGATAAATGTTATATGTTCGCTATTTAAAACTTTATACTGAAGTATAATATGCTAACATACAGAAAAATGCACATACATGTACAGTTCAATGAATTTTTTTTTTTTTTTGAGACAGAGTCTTGCTCTGTCACCAGGCTGGAGTGCAGTGACATGATCTCAGCTCACTGCAACCCACACCTCCTGTGTTCAAGTAATTCCCCTGCCTCAGCCTCCCAAGTAGCTAGAACTACAGGCACGTGCCACCACGCCCAGCTAATTTTTGTATTTTTAGTAGAGACAGGGTTTTACCATGTTGGCCAGGCCTCCACCCGCCTCAGCCTCCCAAAGTGCTGGGATTACATGAGTCACCACGCCCCGCCAACTCAATGAATGTTTTTACACCAGCGGAATATGCCTACTGATGTAAACCAGCACCCAGATCAAGAAACGGAATATTACCAGCACCCAGAAGCCTCCCTTAGGCTCCCTTCAGTTTTGTACATATGAATAAAATGGAAGAGTGCATACTCTTTGGTTGCTGGATTATTTAGCATGACATTATGTTTCTGGGATTCACTTACATTATTATGTATAGTGTAAATCATTCTCATTGCTGTATAGTATTGTGTGAATGTAACACAATTTATTTATCTTTTCTACTGTTGATGGGTTTCTGAGTCATTTTCCAGTTTGAAGAAATTATAATCAGTGCTACTGGTCAGGTGTGGTGGCTCATGCTTGTAATCTCAGCACCTTAAGAGGACAAAGTAGGAAGATCACCGGAGGCCAGGAGTTTGAGACCAGCCTGGGTAACATAGGGAGACCCCAACTCTATAAAAAAAAAAAAAGTTAAAAATTATTCCAGCATAAAAAAAAGAAAAAGAAAAAAAGAAAAAAAGTATTCAGGTGTGGTGACAGGCACCTGTAAGTCCCAGCAACTAGGGAGGCTGAGGTGGGAGGATCGCTTGAGCCCAGGAGTTACAGGCTACAGTGAGCTATAAGCTCACCACTGCACTCCAGCCTGGGTGACAGGGTCTCAAAAAATAAAAATAAAAAATAACAGTGCTGCTATGAATATTCTAAGGCATGTCTTTTGATGAACATATGTACATATTTTCTAGAAGTAGAAATATGTACTTAGGAGATATATAGGTAATGATATACAGATAGATCCTTTAAAAGAGATATATCATCATACATGTAGATATATAGATATCCTATGTGTATATAAAACTATATCTATATACAGTCTTAGCAGAGATATTCAAATAGCAAAGTGGTTATACCAGTTTTACACACGCACTAGCAGTGTATTAGAGCTCCACTTGTTCCACATCCTCACCACCACTTTTTCATCTTTTCAGCGTTTATCTTTTTCAATTTAGCCATTCTGGTGTGTATATTGTGGCTTATTGCTCTAACTAATGAAGTTAAGTTGGCATTTGGATATCCCTTTTGCGAAGTACTGGTTTCAACTTTTGCCATTTTGAGGTTGGGTCATCCAGCTTTTTTACTGATTTGTAGAAGCTCTTTGTATATTCTGAATGTGATTCATTTCTCAGATAAACATATTGTAAATATCTTGCTCCATTTGCAGGTTACCTTTGAATTCTCATAATGATGCCTTTATGAACAGAAATTCTTAATATATTCAGATTTCTTCCTATTATTTATTACTTTAGGTGTCAGATTTTATAGTGAAAGTACAATTGAATAGATTCACAGACTTGCAACCTCTGTTTCAGCAGCAGCCGTGAGAGAACCTTGTCTCTTTGGATGACTGAATCAAAAACTTGGGTAATCTTTCATCCAGTGGTGGCATAGTGACTTGCAGACACAGTGAGTGCACAGAGAAAAGAACTTCCTCCTAATTCTAAGCCAAAACTTAAAAGAAAAGACCACACTAGATTTTAGGACATATTAATATAATTTAACTGCACTATTATTTCTTCCAGAGATGAACCTGATAAAGGATCTGTGATTCAATGGATCAGGGAAATGACACCAGAGTGAAAGAATTTATCTTTCTGGGAATTACTCAGTCCCGAGAACTGAGCTGGGTCTTATTTACCTTCCTGTTTTTGGTGTACCTGACAACTCTGATGGGAAACCTCCTCATCATGGTTACAGTTACCTGTGAATCTCACCTTCACACGCCCATGTACTTCCTGCTCCGCGACCTGTCTATTCTCGACATCTGCTTTTCCTCCATCACAGCTCCTAAGGTCCTGATTGATATTCTATCAGAGAGAAAAACCATCTCCTTCAGTGGCTGTGTCACTCAGATGTTCTTCTTCCACCTTCTTGGGGGAGCAGACGTTTTTTCTCTCTCCGTGATGGCATTTGACCGCTACATAGCCATCTCCAAGCCCCTGCACTATATGACCATCATGAGTAGGGGACGATGCACAGCCCTCATCGTGGCTTCCTGGGTGGGGGGCTTTGTCCACTCCATAGTGCAGATTTCTCTATTGCTCCCACTCCCTTTCTGTGGACCCAATGTTCTTGACACTTTCTACTGCGATGTTCCCCAGGTCCTCAAACTTGCCTGCACTGACACCTTCACTCTGGAGCTCCTGATGATTTCAAATAATGGGCTAGTCAGTTGGTTTATATTCTTCTTTCTCCTCGTATCTTACACGGTCATCTTGATAATGCTGAGGTCTCACACTGGAGAAGGCAGGAGGAAAGCCATCTCCACCTGTACCTCCCACATCACTGTGGTGACCCTGCATTTCATGCCCCGCATCTATGTCTATGCCCGGCCCTTCACTGCCCTCCCCACAGACACCGCCATCTCTGTCACCTTCACCGTCATCTCCCCTTTGCTCAATCCTATAATCTACACGCTGAGGAATCAGGAAATGAAGTTGGCCATGAGGAAACTAAAGAAACGGCTAGGACAATCAGAAAGGCTTTAATTCAACAAGGATAAGATAGGACCCATATTTAAAAATAGACATTAAATTTCACTTTCTCAAAATGGGAAAAGAGCATGTTCATGCCCAAAATAAAGAGATACCTATGGCTACCATCGAGTCCTAAAAGAAGTTGTTCAATAGTATGTGCTGGGTACCACGTGGATGACACTGCTTTAAGACAAAATGCGTTCAAGTCTTTCCCTACTCACTTTCAATTATTCATTCCACAAATTTTTATAGAACATACACTATATGCCTGAAAGTACTGGGATTCAGATTGTTGCAAAAAGATTACATGTAGTCACCTTCCTGGAGGCATAACCCAAAATACTTCTTAAAAAATATAAACAGGCCGAGCCTGGTGGCTCATGCCTGTAATCCCAGCACTTTGGGAGGCCGAGGCAGGCAGATCACCTGAGGTCGGGAGTTCGAGACCACCCTGACCAACATGGAGAAACTCAGTCCCTACTGAAAATACAAAGAAAAATAGGACAGGCGTGGTGGCGCATGCCTGTAATCCCAGCTACTCAGAAGGCTGAGGCACAAGACTCACTTGAACCCAGGAGGCAGAGGTTGCAGTGAGCTGAGATCGCGCCATTGCACTCCAGCCTGGGCAACAAGAGTGAAACTCCATCTCAAAAGAAATTTTAAAAATAAAAAATAAATAAAGTGCTAGGGAAACTGTCACCACAATGTTACTCGAGAGTTTCCAAAGACATTTAACAGCCAGTAGACAGACATTTTCAAGGGGGAAAATATCAGAAAAGAACAATCCAAGCAAAGAAAACAACATGTACATGTCCATATGAGGTGTCTTATGCCTGTAGTCCTAGCACTTTGGGAGGCTGAGGTGGAGGGATCACTTGAGCCCAAGAGTTCAAGACCAGCCTGGGCAACTTAGTGAAACCTCATCTCTACAAAAAAATCATAATAATAGGCCCGGCGTGGTGGCTTATGCCTGTAATCCCAGCACTTTGGGAGATCGAGGCAGGCGGATCATGAGGTCAGGAGATCGAGACCATCTTGGCTAACACAGTGAAGCCCTGTCTCTACTGAAAATACAAAAATAAAATTAGCCAGGCATGGTGATGGGCGCCTGTAGTCCCAACTACTGGGGAGGCTGAAGCGGGAGAATGGCATGAACCTGGGAGGCCGAGCTTGCAGTGAGCCGAGATCGCACCACTGCACTCCAGCCTGGGCGACAGAGCAAGACTCTGTCTCAAAAATAATAATAATAATCAATAAAAATTAGCCAGACATAATGGTGCACGCCTGTAGTCCCAGCTACTCGAGAGACTGAGGCAGAAGAGGTTGAGACTGCAGTGAGCCATGTTCACTTTACTGCACTCTAGCCTGGGCGACAGATCAAGACCCTGTCAAAAAAAAAAAAAAAAAAAAAAAAGAAAGAAAAGACAAAAAGAAACCAGCATTTGCAAAGGAAGAAAATGAAGCGAGATTGTGCCACATTTGTGCAACAATGAACTCAGGGCAGCCATGGTGTAATACACTCGTGGGGTGAATACCGGTACTGGACCTTTAAAAGAAAAGTTGGGAAGAATAACTCCATTTATGACCACCTGAACAATGCAAGGCCATGGTTTCTGTTGAAGAGAGAGAATCCCCAATTCACTTCAAGGACATAATTTCCTCCTAGGAGAAGGAGATAATGCTGTTAGTGAGAGTGTTCATAAAGAAGAATCACTGTTGAGGCTGTGGACAGCTCCTTTGATTGTGTGGGAAAAAAAAGAGCAAAGGCAGATGCCAAGTTCTCACGTGGGAAGCAACTGACTGCCCCTTATATAGCAGGATTAGCCAGACCCAAATTTCCCATTGTTTCTGTACATAGGGATCTCATCACTTCTTTTACCTGTGCCACTCAATCTATTAGAAGGTAAAGAAAGGGTATAAAAAGCATGATCGGCCGGGCACGGTGGCTCACGCCTGTAATCCCAGCACTTTGGGAGGCCGAGGCGGGCGGATCACAAGGTCAGGAGATCGAGACCACGGTGAAACCCCGTCTCTACTAAAAACACAAAAAAAAGTTAGCCGGGCGCCGTGGCGGGCGCCTGTAGTCCCAGCTACTCGCGGGGGCTGAGGCAGGAGAATGGCGGGACCCCGGGAGGCGGAGCTTGCAGTGAGCCGAGATAGCGCCACCGCACTCCAGCCTGGTGGACAGAGCGAGACTGCGTCTCAAAAAAAAAAAGCATGATCGTTTAATCAGTGAACCTGAGAATCTGCCAGTCTCTGTTGTGAAAGAGACAGGGATAATGCTAGGCGATTTTCTTTTTTTTTTTTTTTTTGTATTTTTTTTTGTTTTTTTTTTTTTTGCTTGGGTGGGGGTGGGGGGGGTTTTGTTGTTGGAGTTTTGAGGCGGAGTCTTGCTCTGTCGCCCGGGCTGGAGTGCAGTGGCCGCATCTCAGCTCACTGCAAGCTCCGCCTCCCAGGTTTACGCCATTCTCCTGCCTCAGCCTCCGAAGTAGCTGGGACTACAGGCGCCCGCCATCTCGCCCGGCTAATTTTTTGTATTTTTTAGTAGAGACGGGGTTTCACCGTGTTAGCCAGGATGGTCTCGATCTCCTGACCTCGTGATCCGCCCGTCTCGGCCTCCCAAAGTGCTGGGATTACAGGCTTGAGCCAATGCTAGGCGATTTCTCCGACAGTCCAACTGATATTCTGCTAAGATCTATTGACTTCACCGTACTGTGTTCCCCACTATGATAAAGCTCAAGCCATAGCAGCTGGCACACATTTATCAATCAGAGTAGGCCAACCATTGCAACGAAAGCATCCACAGTCTAAGTAGTTAGCCACAACAAAAGTTTACTTCTTGCTCATGTCACAGACCAATGCTGATCTGCGGAAAGAGGGCACAGTGCCACACTGTCATTCAGAAAGGCAGGCTTCTTCTATCTTGGGCTCCACATTCTCTAGATTCTCAGAATCCTGTCCATGATCCAGCAGATGGAGAAAGGGAGAGAGAATTAAGAATAAGTGATTCTCCTGCCTCAGCCTCTTGAATAGCTGGGACTACAGACATGCACCACCATGTCTGGCTAATTTTGTATTTTTTCTTTTTTTTTTTTTTTTGTAGAGATGAGGTCTCACTAAGTTGCCCAGGCTGGTTCAAACTCTTGGGCTCAAATGATCCCTCCATCTCAGCTTCCCAAAATGCCAGAATTACAAGCATGAGACACCTCGCCTGGACATGTTCATGCTGTCTTGGGCTCCACATTCTCTAGATCCTCATAGTCCTGTTCACGCAGTCAGCAGATAGAGAAAGGGAGAGAGAATTAAGAATTATGGGGAAGGCGCCAGGTGCGGTGGCTCATGCCTGTAACCCCAGCACTTTGGGAGGCCGAAGGCAGGTGGATCACCTGAGGTCGGGAGTTCAAGACCAGCCTGACCAACATGGAGAAACCCCGTCTCTACTAAAAGTACAAAATAAGCTGGGGTGGTGGCACACGCCTGTAATCCCAGCTACTTGGGAGGCTGAGGCAGGAGAATCGCTTGAACTCGGGAGGCGGAGGTTGCGGAGGTTGCGGTGAGCTGAGATTGTGCCATTGCACTCCAGCCTGGGCAAAAAGAGCGAAACTGTCTCAAAAACAAACAAACAAAAAAGAATTATGGAGAAGGGAAGGGTGTGTCTTCATGGGACAGTCCTGGGAGTAGGAGTGACTACTTATGACCACATTCATTGGTCATCCCTTGGTCACATAGCCTCACCTAACTGCAAGGGAGCTTTGGAGAATGAAATCAAACTCTGCTCTCAGAAAGAAGAAAATATAAAGAATGAACTGTAGTGATCTCTTCCACATGTGAGATTCACTGCTAAGAAATCACAACTGGGTTACATTACAAAGATTAAGACTTTGTCTCTAAAAGGATTCTCTTAATACATAAAAATGTTTGCTACAGGGCTGGGTGCGGTGGCTCATGCCTGTAATCCCGGCACCTTGGGAGGTCAGGGAGGGTGGATTGCTTGAGCTGAGGAGTTTCAGACCAGCCTGGGCAACATGGAAAAATCCCACGGAGCATGGTGGCACACGCCTGTAGTCCTAGCTACTCAGGAGGCTGAGGTGGGAGGATCACTTGAGCCCAGGGAAGTCAAGGGTGCAGTGAGCCATGAATGCCCCATCGCACTCACGCCTGGGCAAAAGAGTGAGACCCTGTCTCAAAAAAAAGAAAAAGTTTGCTGGAAAGATGACTAGACCCTTAGAACACACAGAGAACCAAACCAGAATGAAGGAGATGGGGGAAATTTTTTCTTAACTTAAAGGAAGAGCGAAATGATCAGAGTAAACCCTGGGATTAGGATGACAGTAGACTAGAAGGACAGGGTCCCATGAGATAGAACATTAGGGTAGAGTGCCCAAAGAAGATTGGCCAAGAAGACAATCGTCATAGAAGGCAACTCTCACTTATTCCCAAACTTTTCATGGGCTTGTTGTAAACAAGTTTTATTAATGCAGAAGCTCCTTTAGCAATGAATGTTCTCCAAAACTACCATTTGACATAGCAATCCCATTGCTGGGTATATACCCAAAAGAAAATAAATTATTCTAACAAAAAGACACATGCACCTGTATGTTCGCAGTAGCAAAGACAAGGAATGAGCCTAGGTGCCCATCAATGGTGGACCGGATGAAGAAAATGTGATACATTATATACCATGGAGTACTATGCAGCCATTTTTAAAAATGAATTTTTGTCCTTTACAGTAACATGGATGCAGCTGGAGGCCATGATCCTAAGCAAATTAATGCAGGAACAAAAAATCAAATACCACATGTTCTCACTTACATGTGAAAGCTAACCATTGATTTACACATGGACACAAAGATGGGAACAATAGACACTGAGGCCTACTTGAGGGGAGGAGGGTGGGAAGAGTATGAGGGTCAAAAAACTACCTATTAGGTACTATGCTCACTACCTGGGTGACAAAATCATTTGTACACCAAACCCCAGCAACACACAATTTACTCATGTAACAAGCCTACACATGTACCCGCTGAACCTAAAATAAAAGTTAAACAAAAATCATATCAATGTTCTCGTCTTTGCTGATTGACATTCCCTGTGTTCTATTTCCACCACTCAAAAATGTTCTGAATTATTTTCCAATATTGGATATCTTTCCCCAAGCATGAAAATGCTAACACAGACACAAATTAGTTTTCAGCTGGATCCAGACTCTGTTGCCCAAGCTGGAGTGCAGTGACACGATCTCAGCTCACTGAAACACTGCCTCCCAGGTTCAAACAACTCTCCTGCATCAGCCTCCTGAGTAGCTGGGATTACAGGTGTGTACCATCATGCCTGGCTAATTTTTGTACTTTTTTTTTTTTTTTACTAGAGACAGGGTTTCGCCATGTTGGTCAGGCTGGTCTCGAACTCCTGGCCACAAGCAATCTGCCTGCCTTGGCCTCCCAAAGTGCTAGTATTACAGGTGTAAGCCACCAAGCCCAGCCAGAGCACTGAATAATCCTAAACACTCCATGAACTGATGATACTCATCAACCCCTTAGTCATCAATATCTTTCTTGTTTTCAGTTTTATTTTACCTTGATTGATGCTGGTATTGCATTTTGTTGTCGTTCTTTTGTTTGTTTGTTTGTTTGTTTTGAGATGGAGTCTTGCTCTGTTGCCCAGGCTGGAGTGCAGTGGCATAATCTCAGCTCACTGCAACCTCGGCCTCCTGGGTTCAAGCGATTCTCCTGCCTCAGCCGGGACTACAAGCATGCGCCACCACGCCTGGCTAATTTTTGTATTTTTTAGTGGAGAAAGGGTTTCACCGTGTTAGCCAGGGTGGTCTCGTTCTCCTGACCTCGTGATCCGCCCACCTCGGCCTCCCAGTGCTGGGATTACAGGCGTGAGCCACCGCGCCCGGCCTGATTCTTGCTGTTTTAAACGGAGTTTCGCTCTGTCACCTAGGCTAGAAAGCAGTGGCATGGTCTTGGCTCTCTGCAACCTCTGCATCCCGGGATCAAGTGATTCTCCTGCCTCAGGCTCTGGAGAAGCTGGGATTACGGGCGCCTGCCACGACAACCGGCTAATTTTTGTATTTTTAGATTTTTAGTACAGACGAGGTTTCACCATGTTGGCCAGGCTGGTCTCAAACTCCTGACTCAAGTGATTCGCCCACCTCAGCCTCCCCAAGTGCTAGGGTTACAGGTCTGAGCCACTGCGCCTGGCCTGTTGCTAATATTTCAATTTAAAGAAATAAAAATGGAATAAGGACCAGCATAAATATAATTGGTTGAGGCCATCTGGGGCCAAGGAAGAGCAGGGGCACAGACAGGGTCCAGCAAAGTTCAGTTTGGAAGGAGAGCACTGTATGGGCAGGGCAGTAACCAAAAAAGAAAAAAGAAAAACCAAAAAAGGAACGGAAAGTGTTGGAGCCAGGTAGGAAGGTAGGAACTGGGGTCAAATGCTGGAAGTTGACTGGGAAGACATTAGCATACCTTCAAGTAAAGGTATCCAAGGCTTATTAATTAACTGTTAAGCATATGAATGTCAAACTCAATTTTAATCCTACTTCTATCATTTACTGACCTATGAAAATCTTGATGTTAATGTACAGAAGTGACTGCAAATCACATAAATGCATGCTGCTAGATCCAAAATAAGTATATCCTAACTCAACCTCACCTTAACAAGATCCACAAAATGCCTGTGACCTCTCTAAAGCCACCAAAATAAGAATTGTGATGGAAGGGAGGTCAGAGTAGAAACAGGAGCCCTAGCTGATTGTGGTTATAATATTTTACTATTGCAAGCTCTACAAAACATGTGACCATGTAAGCATATTGCTAGGGGTCTTCCCAAGGCCTTGGGCTCCACAAATAAGGGGCTACAAGGCTTAAGCTCCGTTAGCCTCATGAGAAATCCAATTTTAATCCTCCAGCCAGACCAAGATCTTCTCAGAACTGGCACCTCTGGGCCTGAGTCAAATGTACTAATATGGGTCTATCATAGATTTCATCTTTTTAGAATTTCATAATATAGGTATCAGTGAAGTGCTGCATAAACCACATTCAAAACTAAGGTTTTATTTCTAGACAAATCGGACCTGTGAATATATTGGTGCCAAGTAATCTGTTTAACAAACAAACCACATTTACGTTCAAAATGGCATCTGCAGGGGTGAGATGGACTTTTCCACTGGATCCTGGAATGGCAAGAAGAGGCCCTTGAGCCTCAGGGGTACTAACCCTTTGCTTCCTTCTAACAGAAGTCCCTGCAGACAGGAGCCCTCCGCTGTGATTTAAGGTGCGAAAAACTGACTATTTCAACCTGCTTGCTCCTTCTTTTACATTTGGGAATTTCTAAATCTTTGAATGTTATAGCTAACTCCAAGCTAACAAAGACCTCCCTTCTTTCCACATTTTGTTAAAAATCTTTCTCGGCCGGGCGCGGTGGCTCAAGCCTGTAATCCCAGCACTTTGGGAGGCCGAGACGGGCGGATCACGAGGTCAGGAGATCGAGACCATCCTGGCTAACACGGTGAAACCCCGTCTCTACTAAAAAATACAAAAACTAGCCGGGCGAGGTGGC
>NW_016809905.1:1026212-1029971 GCF_001698545.2 Rhinopithecus bieti | reverse complement strand
AAAAAAAAAAAAAAAAAAAAAAATAATCTTTCTCGTGACTAGGTACAGTGGTTCATGCCTGTAATCCCACCACTTTGGAAGGCTGAGGCAGGAGTTTGAAAAAATAAATATTCTACCATTGCTCTATGAAGGTAGCAAGATTGGCATCTAAAATTCATGACCTCCGAGTGTCTTTTCTATACCCTATTACTTCTAATTATAGTTCAACACAAAAGCAAAAAAAAAAAAAACTTGTATGCATTATCTTGTGTTCTGATTTTCTTAATACTTTTAAATATTTACTCTGAAGAAAACACCTGGCCTTTTAAAAACTAAAAATGTTTGAAAATGATGACATTTGCTGAGTTACTGATGGATTCATAGTTAATTGGGAGTCAGCCTAGAAAATTCGCTTTGTGTTGCTTGAACTTCAAAGGGAAGAGCATAGGAGGTAAGTTAACCGAGTAGGAGTTGTGCTCTGATGAAACAATAGAGCTAAAGTACTGTGAAATCCAGAGAGGTCAGTGGTTAGCAGCAGGACCAGACATTGGCCTCAGTATGGGCAGAACATGGAGGGAAGGCGTACAAAGGCACGTCAAAGATACACACAGCGGGACATTAGTTAAAGCGGCAAAAACAGATTTTATTCAGTAACTACTGACAGTAGAGGAATGAGCTGGGCTCCACTGTGATTTGTGCAGAGGTGGTTCGAGCATTTTACAGGGAGAATGAATGAAGAATGGGCGAGTGTGAGGTCTCAGTAGAGTCAGAGAAGTGAAAAATTGCAAACGGTTCGTCAGTATCAATGCGATGAGGCCAGCGGTGTCTGCTAGCTGGCAATTATCCAAGTTAGGATTCCACCCTCCCATAGAAACTGGAAGACAGAGGTTTCATCCTTTTTGATGATTACGTTTCAAAGGAATGGCTCCCAGGTCCTTAAGAAAGACATTTCTGAGTTCTAAGAGATACATGCTCACAATCATAAGCCCTCTTTTGTAAATGCTCTAAGTAAGGGAGGTCAGGGGCCTATCATCAGGGTTTGGGTAAAACAAACCGTGAATTCTCCTGGCGGTATTGAGCTTACTCAGGCAGGCATTTAATGGGGGGCTGGGGTCATTCTAAGGACACAGCCTTATGCTGCTAGAAGCCATGTGAGAGTTTGGTCTAGGTCAGGGGTTTGGATGGAGCTATATGCCAAGAGTTCTGCAGTTCTCAGGAGCATGAGGTTTAGGGGATAATGGAGATACTCATTACCCTAATTGTAGTGTCAGTTTCACAGGTGTGTGTGTGTAAGTGCGTCTGTGTCAAAACTCATCAAGTTATATCCTTTCAATATGTGCAGTTTACAGTGTGTAAGTTATACCTTAACAAAGCAGGGGGCAATTTCATTTTAGGCAGTCTGCAAAACACAAAAGACATCCAGTAAGCCTGTCAGTACCCAAAGTGGTATTTATTTTAAACGTTCTTTTTAAAACAGAGTGAAAAGCAGGAGGAGTTAAATTAGGATTTACAAGAAGTGATGTTTGGCAACAAAAGTTAAAAAGAGTGTTTCTTTACTTTGTACTCTAATTGCTTTATCCTTTGACTTATCTACTTTTTAAAAGTTAATATCTTTTTTTTTTTTTTGAGACAATGGTCTCACTCTGTCACCCGCGCTGGAGGGCAGCGGCACAATCTCGGCTCAGTGCAACCTCCGCCTCCCAGGTGCAAGCAATTCTTGTTCTTCAGCTTCCTGAGTAGCTGGAGCTACAGGTGCACACCACCACACCCAGCTAATTTTTTGTATTTTAGTAGAGACAGGGTTTCATCATGTTGCCCAAGCTGGTCTGGAACTCCTACTACTTGGGAGGCTGAGGCAGAGAATTGCTTGAACCCGGGAGGCAGAAGTTGCAGTGAGCCAAGATTGCATCGCTGCACTCCAGCCTGGATGACAGAGCAAGAACTCTATCTCAAAAAAAAAAAAAAATCAATTACAAAAGAGGTTGAATTAAATTTACTTCACAAGAAAGACCAGTTTTTTAAATATTAAAAAGGTCTTTTTCTCAGAAACACATTTAATTGGATATGCATGAACCACATGCCAATCACAGAATGGGAACCAGCTGGGGCACTGACAAATTCCGTCCTTAACCAAACACCAGTCAGGCTTCTCTGAGCCCTCTTCTCTACTAGGCCTAGACCTTGGCCTCAGTTCCATCCTCAGCTTGCAGATAGTCCAGGTTTATTAAGTATCCTGCTAATTCAATGTATCAAGAATCCCTCTGACCCTTGATATCTGATCACCCTGGTCCACCCTCAGCAAGAATCCTGTTAATTCAGTGTTCCCAAAATCCCCTTAACCTGGATGTCTCCTGTTCCTAATTTACCATCCACTGACCCCACCCCACCCCAATTCTGCTCCTTGGCTGTAAATTCCCAGCTGTCTCTACCACATTTGGAGTTAAGCCCAATCTGTCTCTTCTCTTGTGATAATCTTTTGTTTAAGAATACCTGGGAGTAGGAGAAATAAATAAAAATAAATAACAAACCAAGTGTGGTGGCTCATGGCTGTAATCCCAGCACTCTGAGAAGCTGAGGCAGGAGGATTGCCTGAGCCCAGAAGTTGAGACCATGGTGGGCAACATAGAGAGACTCTGTCTCTATAAAAATCTTTTAAAATTAGCTGGGCATTGGCCAGGCACAGTGGCTTACACCTGTAACCCCAGCATTTTGGGAGGCCGAGGCGGGTGGATCACGAGGTCAGGAGTTCGAGACCGGCCTGACCAACGTGGTGAAACCTTGTCTCTACTAAAAATACAAAAATTAGCCTGGTGTGGTGGCACCTGCCTGTAGTCTCAGCTACTGAGGAGGCTGAGGCAGGAGAATCACTTGAACTCAGGAGGTGGAGGTTACAGTGAGTGGAGATTGCGCCATCGCACTCCAGCCTGGGCGACAAAGCAAGACTCCGTAACCAAAAAGAAAAAAGAAAAAAAAGCAAAGGAATAAAGAATCACTACTCCATAGGCAGAGCAGCCCACTAGGGCTGCTGGCTGTCCATCTTTATGGTCATTTCCTGATTATATGCTAAACGAGGGGTGGATTATTCATGAGTTTTCTGGGAAAGTCAGGGACAATTCCCAGAACTGAGAGTTCCTCATCTTTTTAGACCATATAGGATAACTTCCTGACATTGCTATGGCATCTGTAAACTGTCATGGTGCTGGTGGGAGTGTCTTTTAACATGTTAATACAGTATAATTAGCATATAATGAGCAGTGAGGACACCAGAGGTCACTCTCCTTACCATCCTGGTTTGGTGGGTTTTGGCCGGCTTCTTTACCACAACCTGTTTTATCAGAAAGGTCTTTTTGACCTGTATCTTGTGCCAACCTCCTATCTCATCCCATGACTTAGAATGCCTTCATCTCGAGGAATACAGCCCAGTAGGTCTCAGCCCTATTTTACCCAGCCCCTATTCAAGATGGAGTTGCTCTGGTTCCAAGGCCTCTGACAAAAGGTTGAAACGTTAGAAAATGTTTAACTATACAACAATCAGGAGAAAATATAGCATAATTTTTGAAATATAATTTCAAAGTGAGGAAGTATTTTCTAGGTAGGAAATGTTAAAAGCCCCTCTCCCGCACCCACCCCAAAAGATGATGAAATTGACTTCATAAAATGTTTACTTTCTGCATCGCACAGAATATCAAAATAGAATCAAAAGACAAATGGCAAGTCTGGATACATTTGCAAAATATATCCTAAATCTGAATTTACAAAGAGCACCTAAAACCTATTTAT
>NW_016809905.1:1006993-1025003 GCF_001698545.2 Rhinopithecus bieti | reverse complement strand
CAGCCGGGGCGACAGAGCGAGACTCCGTCTCAAAAAAAAAAAAAAAAAGAAAATTGAACAAAAGAGGTGAACAGATGGAAGAAAGGAAGCTTTTAACTACATGAAAAACGTTCAACCTAACTCACAATAAAACACACATACCATTTCTAGCTGACTCAAAATTCAATTACTTTCATTTGAGAGAGACAGGAAGAACAAGGGCTTTCCTATTGGTGTGAGTGTCATTTGATACAAACTGTTTTGAAAGCAGCTGTGGCGGGGTTGGGGGGGACAGCAGGGAGGTTGGGACGGGTTTGCGGATGGCGTCTCGCTTTTTCGCCCAAGCTGGTTTTGAAATTCTGGGTTCAAGCCATACTTCCACGTCGGCCTGCCAAAGTGCTGGGATTACAGGTGTGCGCCACAGCGCCCAGCCATCAATTAAATTTCTAAGACAAAAAGGCAACCCTCTTCTTGCTTGGGTTGGTACTGTGTTCTGTCCCTGATCAGGGGTGTAACCCTGGGCCATTTCTTAATCTCACTCTGCTTCCTCTTCCTCGTCTGTAAAACGGGATAAATAATAATAGAGTCATTGTGAACATTAAATTAGCTACCCATGTAAGTGCCTGTTCAAGGTTTTGCTAGGATTATTTTACATATTGCCCGATCTAAAACCAAGGAACAAGGAAATCTGCTCAGCATTGTTCCTAAGACTAGATACCATTTAAGTGTTCATCAAAAGGCATAAAGAATTGTGATACATCCAAACACAGGAAGTAAAAGGATAAGCCAAGATGTATGAACGAAATAGGAAGATTTTCAGAATATTGTTGAGGAAATGGGAGCAGTACCTATGTGTGTTACCTTTGTACAAAAGTGTCAAGTGGCTTATAAAGTAAATGTACATGTATACTGGTGAATGCATAGCCATTTTCTGAAAGGTCACAAAAGAAACAGCTAACCGTTGAAAGATGGGACGGAAACATCACTGTGAAATACGTGGGGAATTCTGAATTCTGTGCATGAAATCAATTTTTTCACAAGTTTTTTTTTTTTTTTTTTTTTGAGACAGAGCCTCGCTCTGTCGTCCAGGCTGGAGTGCAGTGGCACTATCTCGGCTCACTGCAAGCTCCGCCTCCCGGGTTCACACCATTCTCCTGCCTCAGCCTCCCGAGTAGAGTAGCTGGGACTACAGGCGCCCGCCACCTCGCCCGGCTAATTTTTTTGTATTTTTAGTAGAGACGGGGTTTCATCGTGTTAGCCAAGATGGACACCATCTCCTGACCTCGTGATCCGCCCGCCTCGGCCTCCCAAAGTGCTGCGATTACAGGCGTGAGCCACTGCGCTCGGCCTCAAAAAGCATTTTTAATTTAAATAAATGCAGTATGAGGGCAGTGAACTTGGAGTTAATCAGCAAAGAGGGCGCAGCCTTCGTGATGTCCTTCGACTTAGTGGTAGCAATTTTTTGAGATGGCCCAAGCAAGGCTTAGAAGAAGGTAGCTGAGCCAAGGTGCAACACCCAGGAACCCAGAAGCCGGCTGGCCAGGTAGTGGAAAGGCGCAGGCGCAGGGGTGCGCTATGCCTCCGTGGAGCTGAGCCGCCTGCACCTCCAGAGAGGCGCCACACGGGGGCAGCCTCGGAGGCCGGCTCCGCGCCGAGCGCTAAGAGGAACCCGGCTGGTGCAGCAGGCGGGGAGCAAGCCGCAGAAAACCCGTGAAACTGGGGTGCGTCGCCAGCTTCCTGGTGCAAAACCCAACACCTGGCTCACAAAAGACAAAGTAATATCCCGTGGTTCCACTGGGGCTCGAACCCAGGACCTTCTGCGTGTAAAGCAGACGTGATAACCACTACACTATGGAACCTTACATGAGTTACGAGCTTCTCCAGGATTTAATAATTGTTCCAAAAGACATTTTAGCACCGGGAAATGGTTATGTAGACTTGACATCCGGCGATTGTGCACAGAGAAAAACTTTCAAGAGGATTCCTCGTTTTCCAGTGTTCAGAGGAAGACGACCGCGCAGAAACATTGTAGAAATGTCTGCGTCTCCAGCTTCCTGAAGCAAAACCCAAGACTGGGCTCGCAAAATGTTAATACCAAACATTTTAGAGAAAGGAAAAAAAAGAAAAAAAGCACTCAGGGACCATGCCGTGGTTCCACTGGGGCTCGAACCCAGGACCTTCTGCGTGTAAAGCAGACGTGATAACCGCTACACTATGGAACCGCGCGCAAAGTTGTAACGTCTGGATTTAGTAATTCTGCATAAAGACATGTTAGCAACGTGAGCCGAAAAGGATTTACTGCTCAGCGATCGTGAACAGAGAGACAAAGTTACACAAGGATTACAGATTTTCCAGTGTAATTCCTACCCACGCTCTCCTTAAAGACAAAGGTTCCACACTTACTCGTGGAAAGAAAGTGCCTCCCCTGATGTGTTCATCGCGGAGAGGTTGTACGCGTCTGGCTCTGTGGCGCAATGGATAGCGCATTGGACTTCTAGATAGTTAGAGAAATTCAAAGGTTGTGGGTTCGAGTCCCACCAGAGTCGCTTTTTGTTTGAAGGAGGGCAAACGGAAAGTTAGGCTGAGGGAATGGTTATAAAATAGATGAAATGAAAAATATCTACCATTTAAAATTTCCAGAAGGATGTGAATTGCAGCTAATTGCAGTTCCTGGTTATGTCCCTTCACTAGAAGGCGTTAAGAATCCCACTCCTCTATCGAACATTTTCTCCTTCACTTTTATGTGCCCCAGTTTCTGGTGACGAGATAAAGAAATTAGGGAAATGTAATCAAAGTTACCAAGTTTTTTCCTCCATATTATTCTTTCATATCAGGAATAAAAGTAATTTTAAATTGTTCTGAAACTTTAGTCGCCTAGTGTTACCCGAGTTGCCTTAAAATAAACCGTCGTTTCGTCAGTTACCAGAATGGCCGAGTGGTTAAGGCGTTGGACTTAAGATCCAATGGATTCATATCCGCGTGGGTTCGAACCCCACTTCTGGTAAAGGTTAGTTGTTTTCTGAGCAAAACGTTTTTTCCTAATCCTTGGCAATCCATTTTGCAAACTTAGGCGTCCAGATAATAATAACTATAGTTAATATCATTTTGCCAGAAACCTTAAACATGGCGACAGCTTCATAGTTTATGGTTTGAAAAGTAGAAAGAAAACGTCTGAAAAAAAGAAAGAAAGAAAAGAAAACGTCTGGGTCCAGCTACACTACGTAGGGGTGAGGGAGCACACAGAGAGAGATACAATGTGCTGCAAAAACGTTCACTCCGAGTCGACAGTTATTACTTGAGATCCTATTACGTGCCACGTACTGTTCTAAACACTGGGGTTGTGGTGATGCAGGCATGTTTTCTTTTCTTTTCTTCTCTCTTTTTTTTTTTTTTTAAGCAAAACAACAAAAAATACAAGAGCCTTACAATCAAGACCACTGCCCAATATCACTTACATGCGTGACAGAAGAAAAATATGGTCTAAAAACAAGCAGACAGCTGGGCGCGGTGGCTCACGCCTGTAATCACAGCACTTTGGGAGGACGAGGCGGGTGGATCACCAGAGGTCACGAGTTTGAGACCAGCCTAGCCAACATGGTGAAACCCCATCTCTACTAAAATACAAAAATTAGCCAGGCATGGTGGTGCGTGCCTGTAATCCCAGCTACTAGGGAGGCTGAGGCAGGAAGATCGCTAAACCTGAGAAGCGGAGGTTGCAGTGAGCCGAGATGGTGCCACTGCACTCCAACCTGGGTAACAGAGAGAGACTTCGTCTCAAAAAACAAAACAAAACAAAAAAAAAGCAGACAGGGCTTGGTGCCTGGCTCACGCCTGCAATCCCAGGGCTTTGGGAGGCCAAGGCGGGAGGATTGCTAGAGGCCAGGGGTTTGAGATCAGCTTGGGCAAGAACGTGGAACACTGCCTCTATTAAAAATAATAATAATTAAAATTAAAATTAATTAAAAATAAATAAAAACAAGTGGACAAATTGGAGAATTTGAGAGACAGCGATGTGTACTATAGAGAAAATAAAACAAGGCAGCCCAACAGAATGGCAGGACAAACTTATTCCATTTGACTATGAAAATCATTGTGCTTGACAGAAAACGTTCTTCCTCTCTCTCTCTACCCAACAAAAACTTCCAAGGACTAATTCTGACCCTCCTCCTCCACTAAAAGCCTTTCCTGACCCATCACCCTCTTTCTAACTCTCCATTCTTTCATTCAAGGACAGTTTCAAAAGAGCTTTCCGTGAGGCACTGACCCAGGGATTGCAGATATACAGAGAGTACCTGTCCTCACAGCAGAAACTTTCTAGGAGGAAAACAGATTGATTAAACAGGCGTTTAAGGTAGGTTCAGTGGGCACAGCAACAGAGACAGGCTCAGAGCCCAGTTCCTCACCCTGTCTGGAAAGGATCAAGCAGGGATATCTGGGGCAACTCCTGAACCCTGTTTGTAAAGATCAGCCAGAACCTTCCAAAAAAAACAAAAAAAAAAAAAAAAAAAAAAAAAAAAAAAACCACTATGGAGTGCTAAATGAAATACTCACAGTTCTCTTTGTTGTTGTTCGTTTGTTTTGACACAGAGTCTTGCTCTGCCGCCCAGGCTGAAATGCAGTGGCGCCATCTCTACTCACTGCACCCTTCAGCTTACTACAACCTCTGCCTGCCGGGTTCAAGCGATTCTCTTGTCCCAGCCTCCCGAGTAGATGGGATTACCGGCGCGTGCCACCACGCTCGGCTAATTTTTGTATTTTTTGTAGAGGTGGGATTTCGCCATGTTGGTCAGGCTTCTCTGGAATTCGTGGCCTCAGACGATCCGCCCGCCTCAGCCTACAAAAGTGCGGGGATTACATTTGTGAGTCACCGCGCCCGGCCTACTTCCCTGTGTTAAGCCGTCCATTACCACACAATTAACACTTGATACAGTTAAGAGTTTGAGACTTTTGGTCTGTGTTTGGTGCCTCTCAAGCTGGTCTGTCCTAGAACAGGAAACGCATCTTCATGCTCTTACTCATTCAAAGCTGTACTCAGTAACCAGTGTTACTCAGTTACTGTACTCAGTAACTCAGTGTACCTGGCACTTTTGTGAGAATTGGAGGTTCACCGGGCGCGGTGGCTCACGCCTATAATCCCAGCACTTTGCGAGGCCGAGGCGGGTGGATCGCGAGGTCAGGAGTTCGAGACAAGCCTGGCCAGCATGGTGAAACCCCCGTCTCTACTAAGAAAACAAAAATTAACCGGGCGTGGTGGCGTGTGCCTTTAATCGTAGCTACTCAGGAGGCCAAGGAAAGAAAATCGCTTGACCCCGGGAGGCGGAGGTTGCAGTGAGGTGAGATCGCGCCACTGCACTCCAGCCTAAGCGACAGAGCGAGACTCCCTTCTCAAAAAAAAAGTGGAGGTTCAGAGGTTTGGAAAGAAACAGACCAAAGGCTAATAATCCGTGGGACTGACCTCACGAGGCACAGGCAGCTCCTTCCCAAGGGGTCTGGTTTTAGTTTTCTTCCTTGAGCCGAGACTGGCCATCTGATGCATAGGGATCCACATCTTCATTTGTGAAAACCGTACCTGTCAAATTTGTGATTTTTCAATACCAGCAACTCCCATCCAAAGCAATGAGGCATGGAGGGAGTCCCCCAGAGGAGGAAGTGCGTGATTTAACCCTTCTCTTCTGACTCTTTGTAGAGAAACTTCAAAGGAAGCTTTGATCTAAGGTGCCACCTATGCCATCCTAGAAGCATGGAATATTTTATTAATAACAAATCATATTTTTCCCTGCACTTTGCTAGGCCGTGGCAGGCGGATCACGTGAGGTCAGGAGTTCCAGACCAGCCTGGCTAACATGGTGGAACCCCGCCTCTACTAAAAATACAAAAATTAGCCGGTCATGGTGGCGGGCGCCTGTAATCCCAGCTACTGGGGAGGCTGAGGCAGGAGAATCGCTTGAACCCGAGAGGAGGAGGTTGCAGTGAGCCGAGGTCGCGCCATTGCACTCCAGCCTGGGCGACAAAAAGAAAAAAAAAGAAAAGAAAAAGAAAAAAATCAGAACGTCCTCTCATAGGTTTCATTGCCATTCCTCAAGATGTAGCCATTTTAACAGGTTGTTTTCTATCTTTATAGACCTTCTATGTATATGCAAGCAGCATTTATATATAATTATATGTAGTATTAAAGGATACATGTTTATATACTCTCATATACATAATACATAAATATTTCAATTTCTTCACAAGTATTATGCCATTCACATTGTTTGGCACATTGGTTTTGTTTTTGTTTTTTTCCTTAACATAACCTCTTCCCATATGGCTCTTTTTTAACCTTTGTCGATTGTTCTCCTGATGTATTTCTTTATTTAAAAATCGGAACCTTATCGTTTCCCCCACATAGTGGACTGTCACCCAGGCTGGAGTGCAGTGGGGCAATCCCGGCTCACTGTAGCCTCCGCCTCTCGGGTACAAGCGATTGTCCTGCCTCAGCCTCCCCAGTAGCTGGGACTACAGGTGTGTGCCACCACACCCAGCTAATTTTATATTTTTAGTAGAGACGGGGTTTCACCTTGTTAGCCAGGCTGGTCTCGAACTCCTGACTTCGTGATCCGCCGGCTCGGCCTCCCAAAGTGCTGGGATTACGGGCATGAACCACCGCGTCCGGCTGAATTCTCTTTGAAGGGATCCAATACCTTAAGAAATGAGAAGGCAAAGAATTTATGAAGAAGCAGGTCGAATTATAGAATTGACTAATTAGGTACGTCTGAGACCCAGCTACCAAGGTAACAGACTCCCTAAAAAGATAAAATCCATACTGTAGCTTGCCTGATCAAAATCTTTCAATGGACGCTTCAGCTAAATGGTCAGATGCCCAAGGTTAGTAAATATTGTCATTTTCCATTTGCTATTCCCTCGGCTAGAAATTCTTTTTCCAAGTCTTCAGGTGCCCAGTCGCTATCCACAGCTCGGTTCAGGCATGATCACCCCCTGGAAAACTTGGCTTTTACTTCGGGTGCCGACCAAGTCCTCCGGTGTCCGAAAAGGCTGGCCTCCCACCACCAAAGCGCGTGACTGGGGGCTTCTGTTTTGCGCGTCTTCCAGTTCCACTGAGGGCCGAGACTTGGTCTTTGCGGCCCCAGTACTTGCTTAGTTCCGAGAGTGCGGTATGCACTCAATAAATGTCTAATCGATTCTTGGAAACCTAATTTTTCATCACTGCTTCTCCCACAAGAAGCTCTAGGACTGACTCCTCAAAGACCAAAACCGGAATTAGAAATCCCGCTGTTTACCCGGAGGCCCGCTCAAATGTCTTAAATCTGGGGAGATTCCTCGAGGGAAATTCCCCTTAGGGCTCGGGGCAGGTCAGGCAGGCGGTTTACTCTTTGGGTCTTATTGTCTGTGATGGGAGAAAAGGAGAAATGAAGACTCGATTTTGCTGAACCCCTGCTCAATGTCAATTTTGCAGGTTCACCTCTCAAGAAATCAGCAAAAAGACTCAGAATTGTAGTCGCGGAAAGAATGCGGCCACGTGGCCTATTTTCCCGTGGATAAATTAGGCAAACGCGTTTCTGCAGGGGCCCGGATAGCTCAGTCGGTAGAGCATCAGACTTTTAATCTGAGGGTCCAGGGTTCAAGTCCCTGTTCGGGCGGATGCTATTTTAGTTTCCAACATAAATGGATTTGGGCGAGGTTGAGCAAAAGGAACGTTATGCAAAACTCATTTGGGTTGCCCCCTCCTTGAGGGAAACTAAAACTTGCTAGTGGGTTTTTGCCGGAAAAAGTGAAACATGTGGAAAGTGCCAAGAAACTTTCTTTCCAGCCTCAGGCTTTTCTTTTCCAACCTTTATACGTTGCTTTGTCTTAGGATATTTTTTCTTTTAAATTGCGTTTATTTTATATTCAAAACAGATCAATAAACACACTTGTCAGAGTCACAATAGTAATATTCTTGGCAAGAATTGTGCAGTTTTGGCACCGAGGAATGTTTTCAGGCACTTTTATTGAAAGTGCGATGAGGAAACTGAGATTCAAGAAATATTTCAGATGAACACAAGTGAAGACACAAGATTCCTATATCTCCAACTCGACAAAGTCCTTCACCAGATTCTTCATGCTCTGGTGGGTCCCTGACTTGTGTCTCTTGCGGTAAAGACTAATGCTTTTGCTTTTGGACACTACCCTCATGTCTGTAGTCGATGAAAAAAACGTGCAGCCCCAGAGAGCCGACTACACTGGTGATCAAACCCAAGACCTTCCTCCTGTGGAACAAGAGTGTTGGCCACCTCAATAAAAAATCTTGTGCCACGTATTGCCGTTTAACATCCAACAGTATAAATAGGGCGATTACGAAACTGGGAAGAAATCGCTCTACGACTTCTGATTCCTTTGAGAGGCTTAAGCTCATTATGCATCCTCATAATGACTTTTGACTTCTGATTTCTTGAGAAGCTGATTCTTTGCATCCTTACACCTTACTAAATACTATCGTCTCATTAGTTGGTGCCCGCTTAGGAGACACGGAGAACAGCTGTCTCTGGTTGTGTATGGCGTAGGGTAAACGTGCAAGGGGACTGGGGAGGGAGGCGAGCCTCCAGAGAGGCTAAGAAGTGGACTATAGCCCTGTGTGTTCAAAGCGGTTAAGCCAACAAAAACTCTGCCGAAACCCGGGATCGAACCAGGGACCTTTAGATCTTCAGTCTAACGCTCTCCCAACTGAGCTATTTCGGCAAAGACATGAGAACATTCCGCCCTGTCAAGGAAATTTAAAAGGAAAAAAAAAATGAAGACGAAACCGGGTGCAGTGGCTCATGTCTGCAATGCCAGCGCTTTGGGAGGTTGAAGTGGGTGGATCACCTGAGCTCAGGAGTTCGAGACCAGACTGGCCAACATGGTGAAACCCTGTCTCTACTAAAAATGCAAAAAAAATTAGCCAGGCGTGGTCGCACGAGCCTGTAATCCCAGCTACTCAGGAGGCTGAGGCAGGAGCATCGCTTGAACCAGAGAGGCGGAGGTTGCAGTGAGCCAGGATGGCGCCATTGCACTCCAGCCTGGGCGACAAGAGCGAAACTCAGTCTCAAAAACAAACAAAAAAAATCCTGTTTCCTCCCACTTCCAGCCTTTTAGTTCTTCATTTCACCTTCCAAACTGTATTATTTTTAGCCCTGAGGTTTTAAGAACAATCAGTGAGAAAATTAATTCCTTTCATGTGAGGAAACTTTCGCGTTCTGCCTTTTTCTAGGCCACATTGTATTGTCTTTCTCATGCTTTCTCTCTTCCCAGAGCCCTAATAAGAGTTAAGAACCGCCGCTTTCTAAGAACCTACTGTGTGTCCAGCAGGAATCTACAGCGTTGCATTCAATCCCGTCCTCCCCCACGCCTGCCTTTAATTGATATAATATACAAATTTTTAAATGAGTTACTAATGTGCCACCAATCACCCAGAACTATTTGGGAGGCTCCAAAGCATCAAAGGAGGAACACCATGGCTGGAGAAGGAATGAACTGGAGGAGGGAAAGGAGGAAAGACTGGGGGAACCCAGAGCTCTCCACCCTTGTCCTCACGCCCCAGCCTGGTCCGTTCTTGCTCATTCAGAAATTTGTTGGAGTAAAGAGATTCCTCTTTTCAAGACAGCCAAAAGTGGAACTGATCGCTTTCGAAGGGACTCCCTCGGGAAGAAGGAGAAAAATTCGAGAAACTTACCTGTTTCTCTCCCTGGAATGCCTTCTGACCCCCGTGATTAACTTTCCTCAATAAAGAAACTCGCCTCGCCCACCCAGCCCACTCTTCCTACGAGCAGCGAGGATCGCTGTCCCTCCAGCACATACCAATCAACTCAAGTCACCTGAATATGGGCATATTGGGCACACATTTCTTTGTAATGGTTCCTCTCCTGTTACAATATGTATGTGTTGTTTCATCCCTAGATAGAAAACCCTTTAAGAATTATGGTAACAGTGTTAAAGCTCTTTTAGAATTTGTTTAGCAGGTTTTCTGGTTTTCAGAGGAAAATAAAATAAAAACAATAATTATAATAATGGCTACCGTGTTTTGAATGCTTGCTTTTAGGCTATTAAGCACAGTACATGCATTGTTATCCCATTTAATTATCACAAGCTTATGAGATGGAAGCTATTATTATTCCCTTTCTGCAGGGGAAGCTAAGCTCTAGAGAAGGGAGAGGTAATGCTGGGATCTGTGTGCACCACAGTAGAGCATTCCTGTGGGCAGGGTGAAGGCGCTGCCTCACAATAGGGTGCTGTCTCCATCCTGGCCTTTCTCCACTAATTAGGACTCACTGGGCACCATAGTCCACCAGCTAAGAGGGCAGCCCCTTACACGTTCAGCCCACATCCCCATCCTGTCAATGAGGAGATCAAGACCGACTTTCTTCTGTTGCCTGGCTGAAGCCAGGAAGGCTCCATCATTAGCCAAGCAAGGGATGCAACCGGTCCTTTCACCTCACAGGGAAAATTAACTCACCTTGATTACCATACATTCCAAAAACCTCTGCAGGAGCCGGGTGTTTCCCCCACACCCCGCCTTTTTTTTTTTTTCTTTGAAACAGAGTCTCGCACTGTCGCCCCGGCTGGAGTACAGTGGCGTGATCTCGGCTCACTGCAACCTCCGCCTCCCGTGTTCAAGTGATTATCCTGCCTCAGCCTTCCAAGTAGCTGGGATTACAGGCGCCGGCTACCACGCCCAGCTAATTTTTTTGTATTTTTACTGCAGACGGAGCGTCACCATATTGACCAGGCTGGTCTCGAACTCCTGACCTTGTGATTCGCCCGCCTCGGTCTCCCAAAGTGCTGGGATTACCTGTTTCCCTTTATAATTTGTAGTAGAGGAGAACTAACGTTTCATTTTTCCCATTTCAGTCCCTTGAATACGCTGTCTCTTAATATGCACCCTCTTTCTCCCACCAGAAGCTGCTGTCTCCACCTCAACTTCTTCCTGTGTGCAGATCACATTTTTGAGAGGGGAGTCGGGGGTGGATTTGACCTGTTTTAACGAGAGGAATGGCTCTGTCTGGGGCTTCAGTTTCTAGATCATCTCTTCCTTTTTATGGTACAGAAAACTCTTTCCTAAGGTAGTAAGGAGGGCTGGAAAGGTGCAGGATCCCAACCATATTCCTCAGGCACCCAATCAGAGAGAACCCAAGAGGGAAGGTCAGCAGGAGCCGTCACAGGGGAGCGAAGAGAGGCTGTCACTGGCGGGGCGGGGTGGGGGCCGGTCCTTTGATATATCCGCTGTTGGGATACAGCAGCTCGGCGGCTGGCTACAGAATAATCTCCCTATTTCAGCCCCCAAAGCGATGGACTGGAAGTTTCCCGTACACCTCTGCACAAAGGCCTATCCCCATAGGGGCCCCAGGTTTACCATCCTATAAGCGATTGGGGTCGCAGTTTACACAATCCAGGACTTCATTGCCCTCTTTTGCAGTGGGTTAACAAACAAAAGACCCTAAAATTGGTTCTCATTCTTTTAATGAAGAAAAACAAAGGCCGCCCGAACAGGGACTTGAACCCTGGACCCTCAGATTAAAAGTCTGATGCTCTACCGACTGAGCTATCCGGGCTCACGGAAAAGATGTTGCTTCCATTAATGAAGACTGTGTTACCATTATGCCGCGAACTAATGGGCACGACGATGAACGAGTTACTGGGTTCTTTTGTGTGTGATCCAATCCAATTCCCATGCAGAAATCCTGCGAGGACTGGAAGGAGGCGAAGTCGGGCGTGGGGACGAAGGGTGATTAGCTTGTTCTTTGGCAGCTGAACACAGATTTGTTAAATAAAGCACGCTCTCCTTATATTTAGAGACTGCTCGGCAAACGCGAACCCTCAGTTCTGCAAAACCGAGCAGGGGAGAGAAAAAGCCGCCCACGAATTGAACTGTCTGCACCGCCTACGCGTGTCTTAGCCCTGAACCCAAAGCGCATCTGATCAGAGACCACAGTTCAGTGCTTAAAGACATCGGGCTTCCCCTTCCGAGAAGACGCCACTTCGTGATTCCTTGCCCCCATCCCAGGTGCCCACCTCCAAAATGTAGCGCGAAGCAGATTAGCTGAAAAGAGATGACGGGTGGTAGCCACAGCCCTCCGGCGATCTGGTGAGCGCGCTCCGGCCGCCCCCACGGCCCCAGCCTCGACGCACGCGCAGCTCTGTCGCAGCTCGCGAGCCGGCCCGCCCCGCCACTTCTTCCCTCTACACGCAGCTATTTTCTGCCGACAGACATCAAGAACTTTCAGTCCTCTAGGCCTCGCACGTGCTGTCCCATCGCTAACTGAAATGTCACCTTCCTTTGAACTCCTTTCCCCTCGTTGACTCCAAGCACCTGTAGAGAAGGAAAAATAATCTTCCCTCTACCAGTTTGAGTTCTCAGCCGGACTTCTGTAACAACAGACAGAATGAAGACAAAAACAAAACAGAAGTGTATTAACGTGTGGGACATACCCAGGGAATGAGTAATTGCAAAGGTGTGGCTGAGAACTCCATTTTATACAGCATCGTCAACAAAGAACAATACGTTTTTGGAGAAGTGACAACACAAAGGAAAAGGACCTTAAAGGGCGGGCGCGGTGGCTCACACCTGTAATCCCAGCACTTTGGGAGGCCGAGGCGGGCGGATGACCTGAGGTCAGGAGTTCGAGACCAGCCTGACCAACATGTGGTCTCTACTAAAAATACAAAAATTAGCCGGGCGTAGTGGCGCGCACTTGTAATCCCAGCTACGCAGGAGGCTGAGGAAAGAGAATCGCTTGAACCTGGGAGGCAGATCGTGCCACTGCACTCCAGCCTGCACGCTTTGAGACAGAGCGAGACTCTGTCTCAAAGAAAAAAAGAAAAGAAAAAAGAAAAGGACCTCGGGCCTCTAGGGACAGCAAACTGTGGGAAAGCAAATATGTGGGAAATTAATTTTAGGTAGATAAATGCAGGTTCCTAAAGCTTGTTAAATATACTCCGCTGGTCCCGTGTCCAAGCTGTTAAGGGTCTAAAGTTGTCTTAGGTTATCAACCTTTGTCCTTCCTGGTAGAGAAGGGAGGAAGAACGCCTTTGTAAATGTATATCCTGCTTTTAGGCAGGTAGGGGAAGGCTACGGAGCTTTATTTCAATCAGCTTCTTCCCAATTGCCTTTAGCGCAAAATAATCTTTAGGCCGGAGTGGCATATTTTGGGGTGGTATATACTGCTACCCTTTACACCTTTGAGAATGCAGCTTGGCCAAAGCAATGGTTCACGCCTGTAATCCCAGCGCTTTGGAGGCCGAGGCGGGCCAATCACTTGAGGTCAGGAGTTTGAGACTAGCCTGGCCAACATGGTGAAACCTGGTCTTTACCAAAAAATACAAAAATTAGCAGAGTGCAGTGGCGCCCGCCTGTAGTCCCAGCTACTCGGGAGGCTGAGGCAGGAGAATCACTTGAACCCGGGAAATGGAGGTTGCAGTGAGCCGAGATGGCCTTTAATCAATGCTTTAATAGAGAAATATACAAGACCTTTGGTAACCCAGAGGAATGACTAGAAGGAAGGCAGAGTAGCACCTTGCAGGGGTGGAAAAGGCATTAGAACTGTGCCTTGAAAGGTGAGTAGGAGTGTGCAAGCATGCAGGAAATGTGATTCAGCCAGAGATACCGGGTCTTCTTCTCTGAGCTTGAATTCCAAATACTTCTCACCAGGATTCCCCCTCTCCTCTTCAGGCTGAAAACCAGACAGGGCTTGCCTTTTTAGGGCAAAGGCTAGGCCCAACATTTCCTAGGAATATGCCTCCCACTTTTGGTCCCAAGGCGGTTGGCTTTTGCTCAGAGCAATAGTAACAATCTCATTCTTCACTCTTACAGGTGTGTAAATAACACTTTAAAGCATGTTGTCAGGTTCTCCAAAGAAATGGAACCAATAGGACAGAGACAGATAGAAACAGAGGTAGAGACAGATTATTTTAAGAGCTTGGTTCACACATTGTGGGGGTCAGCAAACACAAAACCTGTAGGGCAGACTAACGGTTTGAAAATTTAGATAAGAGTTAAGGTTGCCATCTTGAGTTTCAATTCAGCAGGGCAGGCCGGGTGCGGTGGCTCATGCCTGTAATCCCCACACTTTGGGAGACCGAGGCGAGTGGATGACCTGAGGTCAGGATTTCCAGACCAGCCCGGCCAAAATGGTTAAACCCCGTCTCTACTAAAAATACAAAAATTAGCCGGGCATGGTGGCACACACTTGTAGTCCCAGCTACTTGGGAGGCTGAGGCAGGAGAATCTCTGGAACCCAGGAGGCAGAGGTTGCAGTAAGCCCAGATCACACCACTGCACTCCAGCCTGGGTGACAGAGCAGGACTCCCTCTCACAAAAAGTAAATAAATAAATAAATAAATTCAGCAGGGCAGTAAGCTGGACACTCAGGAAAGCAGGTTTTCTATACCAGAGTTTTTCTGGTTTGTTTCTGTTTGACACGGAATCTTGCTCTGTTGCCCAGGCTGGAGTGCAGTGGCATAATCTCGGCTCACTGTAACCTCCACCTCTCAGGTTCAAGCGATTATTCTGCCTCAGCCTCCCAAGTAGCTAGGATTACAGGCATGCGTCACCATGCCGGGCTAATTTTTGTATTTTTAGTAGAGATGGGAGTTCACTATGTTGGCCAGGCTGGTCTCGAACTCCTGACCTCAGGTGATCAGCCCGCCTTGGCCTCCCAAAATGCTGGGATTACAAGCGTGAGCCACCGTGCCCAGCCTATAGCAAAGTTTTTAGGAGAATTCCTTCTTCTTCAGAAACTCCAGTCTTTGCTCTTTAAAGGCTTCAGCTGATTTAACGAGGCACATTACCAAGGGTAATCTTCTTTACCTGGAGTCTACTGATTTAAATGTTAATCACATTTAAAAACACCTTCATTGCCAGGGGCTGTGACTCATACCTGTAGTCTCAGCACTTTGGAAGGCCGAGGGCAGGTGTATCACTTGAGCTCCCGAGTTCGAGACCAGCCTGGGCAACATGGCGAAACCTCGTCTCAATACCAAAAATACAAAAAATTAACTGGACGTGATGGTGCGTACCTGTAGTCCCAGCTACTCGAGAGGCTGAGGCCAAAGAATGACTTGAGGCCCAGGAGGTCGAGGCTGCAGTGAACTGTGATGGCGCCACTGCACCCCCACCCCTGAGCAACAGAACAAGAACCTGTCTCAAAAGAAACAAACAAACAAACCGAAAACACCTTCCTAGTAACATCTAGAATGGTGTTCGACCAAACCTCATGAAAAGTTTAATTCTCTAGTCTAATAGATGATCACTTGGGGTTTCTTCTTATTGATCATCCTTGAATTTTCAAGAGCCCCTCATCAAAATACATCTTTCCACCCAAGAACTCAACGATTTTGGGGGTGAAGCCCCATATCAGATAGCATATTGGCAAACATTAACAGAAAGGGGACAGGGGTATAAATAGGCCTAAAAGCCATATGGCTGGTTTCATTTTGCCTTTTACCACACTGCGAGTTCTTAGAATGTGACACATGGATCTCCTTCCTCTCTCTCTCCATGGTCCAGCCTGGCTAAAAGAAGGCACCCCTAAGTGTATTGTTCCATTGCCTTGCCTTAAGTGGAGTGGCTCAATGGCTCATCTTTTTTTTTTTTTAGATGGAGTTTCGCTCTTGTTGCCCAGGCTGGAGTGCAATGGCGCAATCTTGGCTCACGGCAACCTCTCCCTCCTGGGTCCAAGCAATTCTCCTACCTCAGCCTCCTGAGTCGGTGGGATGACCAGCATGCGCCACCGCGCCCGGTTAATTTTGCATATTTAGTAGAGACGGGGGTTTCTCCATGTTGGTCAGGCTGGTCTTGAACTCCCAACCTCAGGTGATCCGCCCGCCTCAGCCTCCCAAAGTGCTGGGAATACAGGAGTGAGACACTGCGCCCAGGTGTGGTTCATCATCTTAATGAGGCTTTCTACCGGAATTCAATCCAGATCCTCCAAGTTCCACTGACATCCACCCCCATGCCGGACCAGGGTGGACAACTCTGGAAGCCTAGAGACAGATGGGATGGCCGATTCCCGGGGTGTTTCCCAGTGATCTCTGCCAGGAGCTTCTCTATTCATGTTGATAACAAGTTAGCCAATGGATACAAACCCATTTTGTAAACTGCCAGGTGTTGAAGATCCAACGGTGTCCTCTGAAATCCAGTTCTTCCTGCGTACAGTGTCTGGATATCTTTGCTGGGGCGGAGAGGGTGGTGCATAGAGTTCAGAGGGGTGCGAGGATATGATGTACAAGTGACTTGCAATTTGGCACATAAAAACACAGGACGTCCTGTTAAATCCAATTTCACAGAAACAACAAATATATACTTCGTATGTTCCATGCAATATTTGGGACATGTTTACACTCAAAAGTATTTGTTGTTTCTCTGAAATTCAAATTTTGGTCAGGTTCAGTGGCTTGCGCCTGTAATCCCAACACTTTGAGAGGCTGAGGCGGGCGGATGACCTGAGGTCAGGAGTTCGGGACCAGCCTGGCCAACATGGTGAAACTCTGTCTCTACTAAAAATACAAAAATTAGCTGGGCGTGGTGGCAGACACCTGTAATCCCAGCTACTCGGGGTGGCTGAGGCAGGATAATCACTTGAACCGGAAGCGGAGGTTACAATGAGCTGAGATCCCGACACTGCACTCCAGGGAGCAAGACTCCGTCAAGAAAGAAAGAAAGGAGAGAAATTAATTGGACGTCCTGTATTTGGTCTCCTAACCCTAGTGTAGATTTAAACCAGAAAGGGCTTCCAATCCCTGTCTCCCACCCCACCCAAGAGCTGTTCTAGGATCATTGCTATTGTTTTTGTTTTCTTTTTTAAAGACGGAGTTTCACCGTGTTGGCCAGGCTGGTCTCGAACTCCTGACCTCAAGTAATCCGTCCATCTCGGCTTCCCAAAGTGTTGGGATTACAGGCATGAGCCACTGCGCCCGGCCCCGGCCCTCGTAGTTAAACAGCTGGAGGAAGCCCGTGCGCCTAACGCTTTCGAGAACTTTTGGCCGAGAGGGGGCCGGGCTGTTACCATTCCCGGCGAGCCCGCGACCAAGCAGGCGACGGAGGCGGCGCAGGCCGAGAGCTCCCACCCCTCTGACACTGAGAGAAAGATTGCAGCGCCCACGGCTGCCTATAACCCAAAAGAAGAGGAGCGGGGTGCGGGGGGCCAGGGTTGATCAAGAAATTGAGCTGTGCGCAGTGCTCCGGGAGAGCTCGTCTCAAACCAGGCCCCAAGTCAGGGCAGAAACTTCGTACTGTGCAGTTTAACAGGCAGGACATATGTCCCCAGTATCCTCCCTCCCAGAGGAAAATGCCGATGAGTCAGTCTTCCCTTAACTGCTCCAGCCCAAGTGAGAATCCCACAGGGTGTTGACCCTGTTGACTGTGCGGAAATCACATGTAGTGACCTGTTGACTGTGCAGAAATCACATGTAGTGATGACTAACGCCTAAAACAGAAGCCCTGCCGAAACCCGGGATCGAACCAGGGACCTTTAGATCTTCAGTCTAACGCTCTCCCAACTGAGCTATTTCGGCTGTATTAGAAGAACTTTTTCTTTTTTTCTACAAAATTATAATAAAATAGTATTTGTTCCAATGTAACAGATTATATGGATTCAGCTAGAGGTAGGCATTTTACAAATGTTACAAAGGTGATAAGGCAAGGCCCTTGTTTACAAACTAGAAGTGATAAATCACTTTTCTCAGGGTTTTTTGTTTGTTTTTTTAAGTTCCCTGCAATTCGCTTTTTTCATTTAAAAATATATTATGGACTTGTTTCATGGCAGTTTTGTAGACCTATTGTGCTTTTTAATCCACGTTCACCAGTATTGGATTGTATGGTTATAATGTAATCTGTGTAATCAAACTGACAATTATCAGCTTTTTTACGTTTTTCTATGTTTCATTATTAAAAACAATACTGCAATTAATTTTTAAAATATATTTGTTGTTAGCCGGGCGCGGTGGCTCAAGCACTTTGGGAGGCCGAGACGGGCGGATCACGAGGTCAGGAGATCGAGACCATCCTGGCTAACACNGT
>NW_016809905.1:979136-1006292 GCF_001698545.2 Rhinopithecus bieti | reverse complement strand
ATATGTATATATATATGTGTATATATATATGTATATATATATTTGTTGTTCTTGTGCAAAGGCAGATTTTGCAAGGTAGATATATATGAACATTGTGATTTTTACAGATATCTTCAGATTGAAATCCAGGATATATAGAAGAGGTAAGGAAGGCCACTTGTAAAGGCTTCAAATGTAAACTTTCAATCCTACCTCCACATGAGGTAAACATACAGTCACTGTACAGTATTTGTTAAAAGCATTGATTTACTAAACCTAGCATTAAAATATACCTCAATTTTGTAATACCATCTTGGCATTTTCATTTTAAATATATATAGTCAAAAAAATAGAATTTACTCAGGCTTCCCTCAAACTCTAAGAAGTAAGCTGTGGTTTAATAATATCTCTAATATGCCGATTTTATTCCTCCCCCACCTCCCATTTCATAATTTTCATCTCTTGCATTTATTCACTTAAAAATGTTTTAGCCGGGCGCATTGTCTCATGCCTGTAATCTCAGCACTTTGAGAGGCCGAGGTGGGCAGATCACCTGAGGTTGGTGGTTCAAGACCAGCCTGACCAACATGGAGAAACCCCATCTCTACTAAAAATACAGAACTAACCGGGCATGGTGGCACATGCCTGTAATCCCAGCTACTCAGGAGGCTGAAGCAGGAGAATCCCTTGAACCCAGGAGGTGGAGGTTGCGGTGGGCAGAGATTGCACCATTGCACTCCAGCCTGGGCAACAAGAGCAAAACTCTTGTTGAAAAAAAAAAAAAGATTTTATATAAACTCCATAAGGCTGTTAGAATAATTCAACGCTTCGTATTCACTTGTTTCATAAATAAGGAGCCAGCATGGGCTCATTATAATTTGAAATAAAAACATAACCTTAGTTTAGAATTTATAAACAATAGGATTAAAATGGAGAATGAGTATAGACTGTCATTCTCAAGAGAGATTAAGAAAAGAGTACATCTGAAATGAGATGTTTGTGGTTGTCACACCTAAACTAGGTGACTTTACAGTTTTTTCAGACTCAAGAGCCTACCATTGTTTAGCTTAAATTTCACACTTTTGGTTTCCCTTGGTAGTTGAATTAGGAAAAATTCTAAAATGACCCACAAGACACCCTCCCAGCCCCACAAAACCCTGCATAATCCCTGGGACTATGAAATTCATGATATTAATTTATAACCTGTTATTAGGTGATATTATATAGTACAGATGACTCTAAAATATGTGATTATCTGGGTGAGCCTGACCAATCACTTGAGCCCTTTAAAAGCAGAGAGTTTTCTCTAGCTGGTTGCAGAAAGGAGTCAGAGACTCAAAACACAAGACTTGAAGATGGAGGGGACCATGTGGCAAAAACATGTGGGCAGTCTCTAGAAGTTGAGGGTGGGTCTCAGCTGACAGTCAGCAAGGAAATTGGTCTTCATTTCTACAACTGCAGGAAACCTAAGTTAGCCAAGAACAAGAAGGAGCTTGGAAGCAGTTTTCTCCCCAGTGCCTCCAGATGAGAACTTAAGCTAGTCAACTCCTTGATTTCAGCCTTGTGACACCCTGAGTAGAGAACCCAGTCACATCATGTGGGACTTCTCATCTACAGATGAACGGATAAACCGTGAACAGATAAAACAGGTGTTGTTTTAAGCTACTGTTTATAGTAATTAGTTATGCAGCTATGGAAAATTAATGCCATCGTATAGACTTGCCATAGGCTAGGTATATTAATGACAAATAGTGGATTTAAGTACTTTTGTGGTCACTTATTTGCCTGTTCTTGAGTCACTTACCTGTCTATGCTCAAGTCGGTTTCTAGGTACGTTAATGAAAAAAAGTGGATTTAAGTCCTCTTCTGGTCACTTACTTGCCTATGTTCTTGAGTCACTTACTTGTTTATGCTTAAGTCAGTTTCTTTTCTTTTTCCTTTTCTTTTCTTTTTTTTTCTTTTTTTTTTCTTTCTTTCTTTTTTTTTTTTTTGAGAGAGAGTCTCGCTCTGCCGCTCAGGCTGGAGTGTAGTGGCTCTATCTCAGCTCACTGCAACCTCCGCCTCCCGGATTCAAGCAATTCTCCTGCCTCAGACTCCTGAGTAGCTGGGATTACAGGCGCCCACCACCACACCTGGCTTGCTTATTTATTTATTTATTCATTCATTCATTCATTCATTCATTCATTCATTCATTCATTGAGACAGAGTCTGGCTCTGCCGCCTAGACTAGAGTGAAGTGGCAGGATCTCGGCTCACTGCAGCCTCCGCCTCCTGGGTTCAAGCGATTCTTCTGTCTCAGCCTTCCGAGTAGCTGGGACTACAGGCGTGTGCAACCACGTCCAGCTAATTTTTGTACTTTTAGAGACAGGATTTCCCCATATTGGCCAGGCTGGTTTCGAACTCCTGACCTCGTGATCTGCCCACCTTGGCCTCCCAAAGTGCTAGGATTACAGGCGTGAGCCATTGCGCCCTGCCCCGGACTGATTTTTGTATTTTGAGTAGAGATGGGGTTTCACCACACTGGCCAAGCTGGTCTTGAATCCTGACCTCAGGTGTTCCACCCTCCTCGGCCTCCCAAAGTGCTGGGATTACAGGCATGAGCCCCTGCACCTGGTCCCAGTGTGATACATATATATATATATATATATANTTATTAATATATATTGATATAATCAATATGATCTATGATATATAATATAGAAATAACATATAATATATACATATCCCAGGGTGTATGTGTGTATATATACATATATATACATATCCCAGTTTGATAGATATATATATATAAATTATAATATGTATGTGTGTGTGTGTGCGTGTGTGTGTGTCTAAAATTGCCCTAGCCCCTAATTGAATTAGAATCGCTGCAGATGGTGTCAAGGTATTATATGTGTTTTTAACTTGGCCAGTTGATTTTATGTGCAGGCTCTCTGTCTCTCATTCCTCAGTTCTCACAAAATGCCACTATCACATGTTAAGATCCATTTTTAAAAATTGCTTACTCGACCTCTGAACAGGCATGTCCTACAAGCATGTCTAAAAATGAACCTGTTGAGGTTGAACCTGTTAGGGTTGAGCGCTGTGGCTCACACCTGTAACCCAGCGCTTTGGAAGGTTGAGGTGGGAGAATTGCATGAGGCCAGGAGTTTGAGACCGTCCTGGGCAACATGGTGAGACCCTGTTTCTACAAAAAATAAAAAATTAGCCAAAAAATAAAAAATCAGCTACTAGAGAGGCTGAGGCAGGAGGACTGCTTGAGCCCAGGAGTTGGAGGGTGCAGTGAGCTATGATCATGCCACTACCCTCCAACCTAGGCAACCCAGTGAAACCCTGTCTCTAAATAAAAAATGAACCTAATTTTCCTTCTAAACTTGCTTATCTTACCACCATCTTCCATCTAGGTTTCCGAAGTCAGAAAGATAAGAATTCCTTCTTCCCTTTGCCCTCCATTTATGGGAAAGCCATGAAATGATTTCACTCTACTTCATCCTTTCTGGAATCCCTCCATTTCTCATCTTCGTATCCTCTCCAACCTCCTTTTTTTTCTTTTTTCTTTTTTTTTTTTTGAGAGGGAGTCTCGCTCTGTAGCCCATGCTGGAGTGCAGTGGCACCATCTCGGCTCCCTGCAACCTCTGCCTCCAGGGTTCAGGTGATTCTCTTGCCCCAGCCTCCCAAGTATCTGGGAATACAGGCACCTGCCACCATGCCTGGCTACTTTTTAAATATTTTTAGTAGAGATGGGGTTTTGCCATGTGGGCCAGGCTGGTCTGGAACTCCTGACTTCAGGTGATCCGCCCGCCTCAGCCTTCCAAAGTGCTGGGATTACAGGCATGAGCCCACCACACCCAGCCTCTCTCCAATCATTTTCCACTCTGCTTAAGAATGTTTCACTAGCTCTCTAGTTGAAAACAAAAACCCAGGCTCTTGGGCTGAATGTGGTGGCTCAGGCTTATATTCCCAGCACTTTGGGAGGCCGAGGCAGGCGGATCACCTGAGGTCGGGAGTTCGAGACCAGCCTGGCTAACATGGTGAAACCCTGTTTCTGCTAAAAATACAAAAAATTACCATGCCTGTAATCCCAGCTACTCGGGAGGCTGAGGCAGGAGAATTGCTTCAACCTGGAAGGGGCAGGTTGCAGCAAGCCTAGATCGCGCCACTGCACTCCAGCCTGGGAGCCTGAGTGACAGAGCCAGACTCCACCTCAAAATAAATAAACAAACAAATAAATAAATAAAATAAGAAGCAAAGCAAAGAAAAAAACCCCAGGCTTTTTTCCCCCGCTTTAACTATAAACAGAGACCAGGGGCTCACCATGTTACCCAGGCTGATCTCGAACTCCTGGGCTCAACGGAGCCTCCTGCCTTGGCCTCTCAAAATGTTAGAATTGCAGGCAGGTGCTACATGGCTTCTCCATAGGGTATGTAAAGGCTTCCATAACTTGGGGCTAACCTTTCTCCGGTAGCATATCTCAGTGCTCTCTCTTTGACCCTAAACGCAAGCTATTCATGCAGTCATCTGAACTCAGAATGCTTTGCCCTTGCGTTTCATCTTCCTCCCTGCAGCATTTTTGACGTTGCCCTTCTCCTAATCCCTATGTAACCTGCAACTCTCAGCTCACATACATTCTCCTAGTTCTAGAAGTCTTCTCAGACATGTCTCTATCCCCTCCCTCCTAATTCACTAGAGAATAGTTGTCCCTACAGTGCTTTCACACCCCTTATAAAACTGGATTGCAATTGCCTGTTTATGCTCTTTCTTGCTGATTTGTATCCCCATGTATGTATAACAGGCTGTGAGTAAATGGGTTAATATTAATTTAATTCCTCAAAAAAAAAAAAAAAAAAAATCGCCAGGCGCGGTGGACTCAAGCCTGTAAATCCGCCTTTGGGGCCGAGACGGAGACGAGATCACGAGGTCAGGGATCGAGACCTCCTGGCTATACGGTGAACCCGTATCTATAAAAATACAAAATAGCGGCGACGAGGCGGGCGCTGTACAGCTACTCGTGGAGGCTAGGGACAAGGAGGATGGCGTGAACCCTGAGAGGCGGGCCAGATTGCAAAGTGAGCTGGAGCCGGCCAACTGCACTCCAGCCTGGGAGGCGAAGAAGGACTCGTCTAAAAACAATAAATTAATAAATAAAAAAAATAACAATCTCTAGCCATATTCAGGCACTCATTTCTTTAGCAATCTCTTTTTTTTTTTTTTTTTTTTTTTTGAGACGGGTTCTCGCTCTGTCGCCCAGGTGGTGCAGTGGTCCGGATCTAGATCACTGGCAAGCTCGCCTCCCGGGGTCCACTCATTCTCCTTGCCTCAGCCTCCGAGTGCTGGGATAGGCGGCCGCCCATCTCGCCCGGTAATTTTTTGTATTTTTTTAAGTGGGAGACGAGGTTTCACTCGTGTTAGCCAGGATGGTCGTCGACCTCTGACCTTGTGACCGCCGCCTCGGCTCCCAAGAGTGCTGGGATTACAGGCTTGAGCCACCGCGCCCGGCCGAGACCTCCATCTTAAACAGTAAAAATAATAAAGGATTCAATGAGGGATCGTTAAATGTTTCAGCTACATTTGATTGTCCCTAATGCAGGACATTGTATGCCATGGTAGTATTCAAGATTGCAGGATGCAGCTCTCACAAATGTCAGGGGTCTACTGCAGTGGTTCCTTAGCTTGCCAGAAAAAAAAACCTTTGCTGAAACTTAGTATCAAATCCAGCCAATGGGAATCAGGCAAATGACTTGAACTTAGGTGGCCTTCCTAAGAACCAGGCTAGAAAATCATCCCTGACATCAGAGCCAACTTTGTAGACATGAGGGCCTTGATCAATCAAGGAGCCTGTAGGCTGAATTGCAGGGATGCTCCTTTCTTCATGTAGAGCCTTAAAAGAAATGGTGCTGCTGGGCACGGTGGCTCACGCCTGTAATCCCAGCACTTTGGGAGGCTGAGGCGGGTGAATCACAAGGTCAGGAGTTCGAGACCAGCCTGGCCAACATGGTGACATGCCATCTCTACTAAAAATACAAAAAATTAGCTGGGCGTGGTGGCGGGTGCCTGTAATCCCAGCTACTCAGGAGGCTGAGGCAGGATAATCACTAGAACCTGGGAGGTGAAGGTTGCAGTGAGCTGAGATCACACCATCGTACTCCAGCCTGGGTGACAGTGCGAGACTCCATCTCAAAAAAAAAAAAAGGAAAAAGGAAAAAAAGGAAAAAAAGAAATGGTGCTATTGACATTAATTAGCTTCTGGAAATGGAAATGTGCATTTATGCATTATGTGATACAATCTAGGAGGAAAGTGCTTATCAGCTGCCTTCCAACCCAGAGTTTCTTCCAGAGCACAGGACTGTAGAGATCACAAACCCAACTCAGCTTTGAATTCCAACACTGTGACTAACTGACCAGCTACATGACCATGAGTGAATTTAAATTAGGTTTCCTTCATCTTCAAAATGATTGCAACATTTTCCTCTTAAAATTATTCATGCGTAAGCCAGAACATGGTCAGAGTTCCTATTTCAGCACCCTGTACATGTAGGAAGATGCTCAGCAAATGTGAGGTCCCTCCCACGGGCAGGAATTGCGCTTGCTGTGATCTGAGCCCCCGCCAGGACCATAGGTTACTTTGCCTATCCGCTCCCTGAACCTGAACTTTCCAGTGAAAACTTGTACAAACATGTTCACTATCATTAGTTTTCTCAAAGGTCTTCAAATCAAAACTCAATTGCTTGTTTCAAAAACAGAATTTGAGGCCAAGTGCAGTGGCTCACACCTGTAATCCCAGCACTTTGGGAGGCAGAGGCTGGTGGATTGCTTGATCTCAGGAATTCAAGACCAGCCTGGGCAACATGGCAAAACCCTGTCTCTACTAAAAATTCAAAAATTATCTGGTTCTGGTGGCATGCACCTGTGGTCCCAGCTACTTGGGGAGCTGAGGTGGAAAGAATCACTTGAGCACAGGAGGCAGATGTTACAGTGAGCTGTCATGACACTGCCCTCCAGCCTGGGCGACAGAGTGAGACCCTGTCTCAAACAAAAAACAGAATTTGAATTCCTACATAAAACAGCCAACAATCTGAGAATCTAAATGGACAAGATAAATTCAATTTATAGGGAAAATTTTTATTTTTTTGAAGTGAAGCAGGCCCAATATCAAAACACTAAAACTATTCCCCTGTACCAAGGTGGGATGTTGACTGTCAACTGAAGCAGCAGGGGCTGTTAAAACGACTCCTCTGCTCACGGCCCTCCAGACTGGTGGTGAACAGCTTTTCTTTCCATTTCTCATGAAGACCAGGGCTTCTGGGATCTCAGATTCTCGAGCAGAACAAATTACCATTGGACCAGTTCTCCTTCCCCTCCCCAACACCACTTCCTGCCTAGCAGCAGAAGTGAATCAGACAAACAATATGACTTTAAAAAAATTATTTAATTTAGTAGTTTTTTTTTTGGAAAAAAAGCAATAAGGCAAAAAAACTGAAAATATATATAGTTGTGTTTTGTTTTCATGTGACTTTATTCCACCTGAAAGATTCTAAACTTCTTCCATTAGCGGGAATCTGATTGGGGATCAAGCCAGAAATGTAGTGCAGATGGTGAAGGAAGGGGATAAAGCAGAGAAGTCCAATTTAGTTGGGGAATTCTCACTCTATCCAAAGCCCCAGATGAGGTCACTGCTTTTATGAGCCTCCTTGAAAGAAGCCTTGACATAACCCCTGGCTTATTTTGGGAATAAGGTTCTTAGGAGGAAATTCCCCAGCAGTCAAAGTCACTCCTCTCCCACGTTTATCACAACTAGGAAGGAAGGGATAAGGGAAGGAATAAAAGTACTACTTTGCCCAGTAAAACCAATTTCCTCGCAGGGATGGCTTCCTTTGGAATGATATTTTCCCCCAGGACCCACGCTGGCTGAGGCTCAGCAGTTAAGGAACAAAACAAAAAATACTAACAAAAAGCATACAAGGAAGGCACCTCAATTTGTGATCCTCAACCAAGGGTGGGTTGCACAGGGATATTTCTCAACAAGACAACGAAAACAAATACAGAACAAACAGAGAAGGAAGCCAGGGCCCCACAGGAGCAATTATCTGATCCACCCCACACGACAGTGCTTTAAGCCCCACATACTAGGAAGAAAGTTCTTTCGGGGTTTAGCCCATGTGCCGGACAGAGCAGAATTAAACTGGAAGTTGCCCTCCGGACTTTCTACCCATACTCTTCCTAAAAAGAGAAAGAAAAGAGGCAGGAAAGAGGTTAGGATTTCATTTTCAAGAGTCAGCTAATTAGGAGAGCAGAGTTTAGACAGCAGTAGGCACCCCATGATACAAACCATGGACAAAGTCCCTGTTTAGTAACTGCCAGACATGATCCTACTCAGGTTTTGAATCTCTCTGCCCATAAAAAATGGAGAGCAGAGGAGTGCCATCCACATCAACACGTGTCCGAGAGAGAGTCTCAGGGAGACCAGGGATATCAAAAAACAAGATTCTTAATGGGAAGAAAATCAAACCAAAAAATTAGATTTTTCTCTACATATATATAATATACAGATATTTAACACATTATTCCAGAGGTGGCTCCAGTCCTTGGGGCTTGAGAGATGGTGAAAACTTTTGTTTCAGATTAACTTCTCCTCTCAAATTCTGAAGTATATCAGAATGGGACAGGCAATGTTTTGCTCCACACTGGGGCACAGACCCAAAATGGTACTGTGCCAGGAGAAAGAAGAGAAGCCAGAAAGACAATGAAGGATGGCACTGAGGGGGGCTGGGAAAGCAAAAGTGACTAGTAGTCTTTTCCCATCCTGCCTGTGTTCTCAGAAGTCCTCCGCCAGAGAAAGTCCATAAAACCCCTTTGTGAGGAGAATGCACCCCTCTTACCAACCACCAAAGTGGTCTCCAGTTGCTACTAAAGATGATGGAGAACAACAGAGGGGTGTTCGATGCAAGTAAAAACAGAAACTTCCAAGAATGTAACTCTGAATATCCCAGCCCTATAGAACAATCTCTCTCACAGGTGTTCCAATATCGCAGTTATCTCCGCGTGGACACTCCATTAAACCGACCCCATGTGTGAACACATTTGATGATGTTATACCTAAGCTCCACTGCAACCATTCACGATGCCTCCATTGGTTAAGTCTTACATGTTTCTTTTTAAGGGAACTTCTAAATTCGGTTCTTGCTTTGAACAGCACCAAAATGCCCCTGAATCATAATCTTACGCAGATCTTGGCTGAGCAGGATACTACAAGGGGAGGGTAAGTGACATCATCTTAAACGGGGGCAGAGGGAGAAAGAAGAGCCCAGAATACTTGACTTTGTGGATGTGGAATACACTAACCTTCAGCCACTAAACCTCTCCCTTACAGACCTAGTATCTCATATGTCGATTTCAGTTTCAATCAGCTAAGGCAACCAGCCAATCACCACCACTGATGTCTCCTTCTGGTGATTGATTTGGAAAAAATGATTGGTCAAGAGAGACAAACTTGAGGAAAGCACTTGGCAAGAGAGTCACAACTGCTAGCTTTCCCACACATCCTCTGTCCTCTTCTCCATTAGATGCTCCTCTTTTTTGTTACTGCCATTTCAGAAAATGTCCGGGCATGAGCTCCAGTCCTGTTTTTCTTTACACTCCCAGTATTCTCCCCTATAAATATGGGTTAACTCCTTGGTAACAGGGTCCTTCTTCCGCTCAAACCACAGTGCCTTATAGGGATCATATGGTGTGCCTAAAAGGAAAAGAGAGGAAAGAAAAAAATTAGTGCTGGCATTCTCTATGCATCAAGAAAGAAGAGTAGAAGAGAAGTTCATTACCATCCTCTGTGGCTTTCATAGCTTCTGCTTCTCTCTTCTTTCTGGAAAGTCTTTGTTTTTCCTCCAGGCGCTGCTTCTCCGCATTTGCTTCATCCCAGCGCCCATTTTCCATCAGTCTCTGGTCAGGTCGTAACCGGCTGTCTGTGGGGGCAGTGCCACTTTCCCAAGCATTGAGAGTCAGAGCAAGCTCTGAGAAGTAATACATGTTTTCTGCATTCTTCCTAAAAGTAGAAGATAAGAAAAAGAAATGGTAATCCCAGAGCCCAGACCCTATTTAAGGAGCAACAACAACTAAGTACACTGCCAAGGCCACATCACCAAGGCTGTTCTACAAAAACAGGGTCTGTGAAAAGGATCTAGGACCATGTCACGTTGCCCTAACTAAAGGAGAGATCACTCCCCATCTCCTCCCCGGCATCACTCAGTTCCACAGTCTTCTGGTGTTGTGTGGCACCCAGCTGAAATTATCTACATTCAATAGAAAGAAGGAAACATTCTACTGAATGAAAATTCCTCACTCCTGTTTCCTTAGTTTTCTTTTTAACCTCTCTCTGGGATAATCTTGGCTATCACTACAAATTGACTTTATTAGATTTGATGACAGGAAATAAGTGACCTCCATCTTGTTTCCAAAGTCCTGCACATTGTCTCAGGGATCGTTCTTTTCTGCTAGGCTTTTTTCTCTTTTTATTATTTATTTATTTAGACAGTCTCACTCTGTCACCTAGGCTGCAGTGCAGTGGCATGATCTCAGCTCACTGCAACCTCACACTTCTGGGCTCAAGTCATCCTCATGCCTCAGCCTCTCAAGTAGCTGGGATTATGGGTGCGCACCATCATATGTAGCTAATTTCTGTATTTTTAGTAGAGACAGTGTTTCGCCATATTGGCCAGGCTGGTCTTGAACTCCTAATCACAAGGGATTCACCTGCCCTGGCCTCCCAAAGTGCTGGGATTACAGGTGTGAGCCACCGCACCTGGCTGCTGATGGGCCTTTAGGCTAAACTGTTAACAGGTGGTAGGCACCTTCCTCCTCTAGCCACTTTTGAACAGTTTTGCTCTAAACAGTAGAAAAATATCCTTCTGAATCACAATCCAAAGGACCACAGCACAAAGTATTTTTTGTCAGATGTAGTTTGGTTTGAAATAAGCATATCCTGCAAGTCAAATCACACAATGACAACCTTCTATTAATCTCTCCAAAGGTCTCAATTTCCCTTGCTCAATTCCTCACATAATTAAGTGAGAGGGCAGGCAGAAATGCCTTCGATATTGCTCCATAGTCAAGGGCAAAGTGGTATCTGGGCAGCATGTATACTGATACTCACGGTAAAGGATTCCTTTTCCACAGCATGACCCTGCTATCCTCTGCTTCATGGCCTCTCTGTCGAGCATCACCCCCATTTTCCCCAATGACTGGCTGTACTTTGAAACATTCCATTTTCTCATCCCATGTCCCCAGAAGGGCAAAGTGGACTTTTCCTGATGGATCTGTCACTTCCCCTGTCACCTGCAAGGGTGGAGAACAGGGCTTGGCTATATAGAATTCATTGTGAATTAGCTTACCTGACTATACTGGAAGTCCTAGGATAAATACTGGTTAGATCCTGTTATAACAAACACCAGGGAGTCATCCAAATTATTATTATTATTAGAGATGGGATCTTGCTCTACTGCCCAGGCTGGAGTACACTGATGCAATCATAGCTCACTGTGGCCTCCAACTCTAGGGCTCAAGTGATCTCTCACCTCAGCCACTCGACTAGCTAGGACTACAGGCATGTGCCACCACATCTGGCTAATTCTTTAATTTTTTTTTTAGAAAAAGGGTCTTGCTATGTTGCCCAGGCAGGTCTTGAACTCCTTGGCTCAAGCAATCCTCTTATTTCTGCCTCCCAAAGTGTTAGGATTATAGGCATGAGCCACCATGCCTGGCCTCAAATTATTTTGTTGTATTTTTTTTCTGCTACTTGAAATAACTGAGCCATGACTTGGGGATTTCATTACCATTTTTTGTCATATGGGGATTTTTGGTAAACTTTTTATTTTTATTTTATACTCTTTGTTATTTTAAAATGTACAATTATTTTTGACTGCAGTCACCCTGTTGTGCCAGCAAATACTAGACTTTATTCTATTTTTTTGTACCCATTAACTATCCCCACTTCCTCCTTGCTCTCTGTCCCCTCCCCTCACTACCCTTCCCAGGGAGTTTTGTATCAAAGATACATGCAGAAAAAGCATCTGACTGGTACTCAGAATTATATTTTCTTCTCTCCAGAAATTCATAGGGACCCATAAACAGATTGAAATCCCCAGCTATTCTTCAGTCTCCCACAGAAATTCATGACACAAATCATTATGGTGGTATCACACAACTCCCCATTAAACTTCTCAAACTTCTCAGGGATCAAATCCCTTCTTCCTGAAATCTTTTATTAGTCCTTCCTCTGTGCTTTCCCATTTACTTTCTCTTTTTCTCTTTTCTTCTTCTTCTTTTTTTTGAGATGGCGTTTCTCTCTTTTGCCCAGGCTGGAGGGCAATGGTGTGATCGGCTCACTGCAACCTCCACCTCACTGGTTCAAGCAATTCTCCCGCTTCAGCCTCCCAAGTGGCTGGGATTTCAGGCATGTGCCACCATGCCCGGCTAATTTTGTATTTTTTGTAGAGATAGGGTTTCTCCATGCTGGTCAGGCTGGTTTTGAACTCCTGACCTCAGGTGATCCGCCTGCCTCGGCTGTGTTTCCCATTTTCAATTTCTCATTGCTCTTGACACTTTCACTTCCTCACTTATTGTCATTCCCAGAAAAGAGAAGGAATTGTTTTAGTAATACGATATAGTATTTCTTGCTGACTTTCTCCTTCACCTCTACCTTTTTTTTCTTTTTCTTTTCCTTTTTTTTTTTTGAGACGGAGTCTTACTCTGTCGCCCAGGCTGGAGTGCAATGGTGCGAGACTCACTGCAGCCTCTGCCTCCCAGGTTCAAGTGATACTCCTGCCTCAGCCTCCCGAGTAGCTGGGATACAGGCACGTGCCACCACACCCAGCTAATTTTTGTATTTTTAGTAGAGACAAGGTTTCACCATGTTGGCCAGGCTGGACTCAAATTCTTGACCTCACGCGATCTGCCCGCCTCAGCCTCCCAAAGTGCTGGGATTACAGCTGTGAGCCACCGTGCCCAGCCTTTCACCTGTACTTTTTTTGAATCACTATATGTACACATACACTATATATAATGTACACACCCCCCACACCTCCCCACGTGTATATACATCCCAGTCCTAAAGGAGTATGCTTTCTAAGAGATGCATGCTAAGTGATGTAATTTAAACTCCCCTTACCTTTCTTGCTACATCCCGAGAGAAGTAGCTATAAGGAACGAATTTAAGATTACACTTGTCTCCTGTCTTGTGATTCACAATATCAATTTCACCAGACTGTAAAATGAAAAAATTCAGTTTTATTAAGACTGGATAAATTCAATGTCTGCCAAATCCATGGTTCATAATTCTTTACTTTTCAATCTTACATTCTAGTAATCCCTTGTTTAAGATTCCGATTTTAGCTAGCCTTGGGCATGCTATAGAATCCCTATGTAACCTTGCTTTTCCAGGGTGAGATCAAGACCAAGTGACCACGTGTTTTGAATTGTATCTCACATGTTAGATGGCATGATTTGACCTTCAGCACATATACTGAAATTCACATGATAATTTACCTTTCCAAACCAATCCCTCACTAGTACCCTTCATGAACTCTTCTGCTTAAATCAAAATACTCTACTCACAATTTCAAATTACATATGGTGGGTCTTTCTATACTTGACTCATTTCATTTTCCCTCTTTTCTTCTTTTTTTTTAAAAAAATTTTTTGTAGAGACAAGGTCTCACTATGTTGCCCAGGCTAGTCTCAAACTCCTGTGCTTAAGTGATCCTCCCAGTTTGGCCTCCCAAGATGTTGGGATTACAGGCATGAGCCAACATGCCGGGCCCATTTTCCCTTCCTTTCAATCTTCTGAATCCCAAACCACACTTTAAGATTCAGCTTAATTCCCATATCTACTGTGAGGCCTTTCCTGACTGCTCAGAAGACAGTATTCCCTCTTTTCTAAATTTACTGCAACCATTGTCTTAAGAGCAAACTGACAATTAATCAGATACTATCGTAGGGCATCTTTTATATTAGTGTATGTTGCTGCATACTTTCCAACCTACACATTGGTCATATATCTCTAATGATATAATAACTTCTTGAGGGACATCTCATCAGACTTTGTATCCCCAGGACCTAGCATACTGCCTGGCAATAAATATTTGATGAATAATGAAAGAATTAAGAGTTGGGGCCACGTTTGTTTTTTCTCCCTGTCGTAGCACCCAACACAGTCCTAGCAGAATAGTCACTGATGAATGTTATAATTTGGTCCTTTATAAACAATAATTTGTGGTACAGAAACTTGGGGAGGTAGAGGTAGGGTTACTGCCTGAGAGAAATTCCTTAGGAGAAACTGATGAATCGGTAGGAACATTCTGGGACCAGTTCACATGTCCTAAATACTGCAGAAATATATCTAAAGAGGTATTCTTTTAAACTTCACACGCACTTTAGGTACCTTTCCTCACCTGATCTATCCACAACTTGCCCACAATAATGTTGTGTACAGTTGTGGTAACTTTCTTCCAAGTGTAGTGGTGCCCAGTTGCATGGAAAATACAATGAATGGTACCTGGAAGCAGAAAGAGGTATCCAAATTAAGCCAAATGTCAGAAAAATAGCATCATGCAGCCTCAAAACAGTAATGGATTAATTTCTTTCTATTGATATTTATTACTTTTAGAAATAAAACAATAAAAATGACTTATACTTTCTTAAATGCTGGAAGTATTGACTGAATTTTTCTCACTTGACTTTTAACAATCTATGAATAAAACATAACTACATGATGACAAACCCTGGCAACTGATATACCTCAGCCAGGGCGCTGTGTTCTATAACACAACCGCAAAATTCACAGAAACAAGTCAAATGTGCCCCAACATGCATCGTGGAAGTAATTGCATTATGGAAGGAGCACACATTGGTAGTCTGTACTGGGACCGGGCTCTATTGTTAGTTACTAGCTGTGTGACCTTAAACAAACCACTTATTTAAGGCCCCTTAATTGTAAAAACGGAATAGTGGATAGAGCTGGGGCTTTGAAATCAGACAGAACTGGATTAAATCCTGGCTCTAGTCCTCATTAGATGTATGACCCTCTGTTATATAATGAAGAATAAAACCCTTAAAATTTCCCAAGTGACAGGAGTATCTCTGTTATTTATGGTGGACCTTGACAATTTATACTAATGAGGTGACTCATGGTGGGCCCCAGAGAGCTAATGCTAATAACTTAGGATGAGAACAAGCCAGGCTCCACCATGTGATTAGAGACAGGGTTTTGAGTCACCTGATACTGGGTTAACTTCCTGACCTCCGGTGATGAAAGAAGATCTGGATATTGAATTAAATCCTGCAATCAAACCTAAATAATGAAGCCCTACTAAAATCTCTGGACACCAAAGCTCAGTGGAGTTTCCTGGTTGATGAATATATCAGTGTGCCAAGAGGGTGATGTGCTCTGATTCCATGGTGACAGGACACAAAGTTCTGTGTTCAGGACCCTCCCAGACCTCACCCTATGGGTCCCTTCGTTTGGCTGGCCCTGATTTGTACCCTGAATAATAAAACGGTAATGATAACTAGAGCACTTTCCTGAGTTCTGAGTCATTCTAATGAATTATCAAACCTGAGGTAGTTGTGGGAACTCCTGAACTTACAGCCAGTTATCAGAAGTGCAGGTGGCCTAGGGCCTCCAACTTGTTGCTGGCATCTGAAGCAAGGGCAATCTTGTTGGGTACTATGCCCTTAACTTAGGGAATCCGCGGGAACTCTGGGTGGTTAGTGTCAGAATTGCATTACAGTATTGCACTATGAATGTTTCAAGGGCCTTGGTTTTATCATCTGTAAACTCGGGATAATCCGTCCTATTGTGCAGTAAATGTCTGTTTATTTGCCTAATAAAATGCTTGAAACATATAGCTGACTCCTGTTCCTATGAGTCAATCTCCAATGAATAACAAAATCAGTGGTTTCACAGGATAGATAACTGAGGGTTCAAAATAATCAAAAATTTAAAAAGATAGTTAATAATAGTCAATTCCAGGCCAGGTGGGATGGCTCACCTCTATAATCCCAGCACTTTGGAAGGCCAAAGTGGGCAGATCACTTGACGTCAGGTGTTCAAGACCAGCCTGGCCAACATGGTGAAACCCCATCTCTACTAAAAATACAAAAAATTAGCTGGGTGTGGTGGTGTGTGCCTGTAATCCCAGCTACTCGGGAGGCTGAGGGTGGGAGAATCACTTGAACCCAGGAGGCAAAGGTTGCAGTGAGCCAAGATCACATCACTGCACTCCAGCCTGGACGACAGAGTGAGTCACTGTCTCAAAAATAAAAAATAAAAATATGGGAGGCTGAGGCAGGAGAATGGCGTGAACCCAGGAGGCGGAGCTTGCAGTGAGCCGAGACCGCGCCACTGCACTCCAGCCTGGCAACAGAGTGAGACTCCATCTCAAAAAAATAAAATAAAATAAAATAAAATAAAATAAAATTAAAATTAAAAAGTCGATTCCAGTAAAAGTATAACCCTAAGTTCTCTCTGTAACCACTAATAAAAATAACTCACCAGTTGTGGTTTAGACATGTTTCTTATACAAAAAATTAAAGTAGCCCTGCCTTGGCAGATAAGGATAACAACAATGAAGGCTATGACATTAATGATAATAACAGCAACTCACTGAGAACACTTGCTGTGTACTAGGCGCCGTGCTATTGCCTCCTCATGCATTATTTCATTTAATCTTCACAAACACATTCGAAATATTTGCTCCACCTAAACATATTCTAAATCTCTGGGTTTCTTTTTCTTTTTCTTTTGTTTTCCAGATGGAGTTTTGCTTTGTCACCCAGACTGGAGTGCAGTGGTGCAGTCTCAGCTCACTGCAACCTCCACCTTCCGGGTTCAAACAATCCTGCCTCAGCCTCCCGAGTGGCTGGAGTTACAGGAGCCCACCACCACGCCCAGCTAATTTTTGTATTTTTAGTAGAGACAGGGTTTCACCATATTGGCCAGGCTGGTCTCAAACTACTGAACTCGTGATCCGCCCACCTCGGCCTCCCAAAGAGCTGGGATTACAGGCGTGAGCCACCACACACACAATGTTTTTTTTTTTTTTTTTTTTTTTTTTTTTTTTTTTGAGACAGGATCTTGCTTTGTCACCCAGACTGGAATGCAATGGTGCAATCATAGTTCACTGCAACCTTGACCTCCTGGGCTCAAGCGATCCTCCCTCCTCAGTCTCCCAAGTAGCTGGGACTACAGGCATATGCCACAACGCCCAGCTAAAGTTTTTCATTTTTTGTAGAGACAGGGTCCCACTATGTTGCCTAAACTGGTCTTGAGCTTCTGGGCTCAGGCGATCCTCCCACCTTAGCCTCCCAAAATACTAGGATTACAGGCACGATCCACTGCACCCGGCCTAAATCTCTTAACCAATACCTCCTCCTCTACCATCTCATTCTATGAGGCCAGCATTCCCTGACACTAAAGAACTCAAGTCAACAATGGGCAAAGGAGGCTGGGTATGGCGGCTCACGCCTGTAATCCCCGCACTTTGGGAGGTGGAGGTGGGTGGATCACGAGGTCAGGAGATCGAGACCACGGTGAAACCCCATCTCCACTAAAAGTACAAAAAATTAGCGGGGCATGGTGGTGGGTTGCCTGTAGTTCCAGCTACTCAGGAGGCTGAGGCAGGAGAATGGCATGAACGCAGGAGGCGGAACTTGCAGTGAGCCGAGATGGCGCCACTGCACTCCAGCCTGGGCGACAGAGCGAGACTCCATCTCAAAAAAAAAAAAAAAAAAAAAAAAAAATTATTTTGTAATGTATATAGAGTTCCCATTTTACAAGATTAAGAGTTTTGGAGATGGAGGGTGGTGATGGTTGCACAACATTATGTATGTAATACCACTGACCACTACACTTAAGAATTGGTAAGGTGCTAAATTTTATGTTACGTGTATTTTACAATTAAAAAATTAGAGACCAGGCACAGTGGCTCATGCCTGTAATCCAGCACTCTGGGAGGCCGAAGCAGGTGGATCACTTGAGGTGAGTAGTTCAAGACCAGCCAGGCCAACATGGTGAAATCCCATCTCTACTAAAAATACAAGTTAGCCAGTTGTGGTGGTGCACGCCTGTAGTCCCAGCTAGTCAGAAGGCTGAGGCAGGATAATCAGTTGAACCCAGGAGCGGGAGGTTGCAGTGAACCAAGATCATACCACTGCACTCCAGTCTGGGAGACAGAGCAAGACTCTGTCTGAAAAAAATAAAGTAAGTAATAAAAATAAAAAATATGAAAAAAAAAAACTGGAAAAAGGACAAGAAAAATAAGTCATAGAGGCCAGAAGGCAATGGGATGATATAAGCAAAATGCTGAAAGGAAAAGACTGTCAAAGCAATCATTCTTTTTTTTTTTTTTGTAGAGATGGGGGTCTCCCTATGTTGCCCAGGCTGCTATCAGACTCTTGGGCCCAAGTGATCCTCCTGCCTTGGCCTCCCAAAGTGTTGGGATTACAGGCGTGAGCCACTGCATCTGGGCCAAGAGTCTTAATTAAATCTATCTTTTTGGTCGGGCATGGTGGTGCCTCATGCCTGTAATCCCAGCATTTTGGGGGGCCAAGGCAGGTGGATCACTTGAGATCAGAAGTTCGAGACCAACCAGCCTGGCCAACATTGTGGAACCCAGTTTCTACTAAAAATACAAAAATTAGCTGGGTATGGTGGTGGACAGCTGTAATCCCAGCTACTTGGGAGGCTGAGGCAGGAGAATCGCCTGAGCCTGGGAGGCGGAGGTTGCAACAAGCAGAGATTGCACCACTGCACTCCAGCCTGGGCGACACAGTGAGCCTTTGTCTCAAAAAAAAAAGAGAAAAAAAAATCCATAAATAAAAATAAATGCACCTTTTTAAACTTCAAGCATATCAGCGAATTTCTATATCCTAGAACTTGATGAAGAAATTCTTATTTGCACTGGGCATGGTAGCTCACGGCTGTAATCCCAGCACTTTGGGAGGCCGAGGTGGGTAGATCATGAGGTCAGGAGTTTGAGACCAGCCTGGCCAACATGGGCCATCTCTACCAAAAATACAAAAATTAGCCGGGCACGGTGGTGGGCACCTGTAATTCCAGCTACTCAGGAGGCTGAGGCAGGAGAATCGCTTGAACCCAGTGAGGTTGCAGTGAGCCAAGACTGCGCCATTGCACTCTAGCCTGGGTGACACAGCAAGACTCAGTCTCAAAAAAAAAAAAAAAAAAGAAATTCATATTTGCCCCTTACAATAGCCTTATTTGGAAACTTCAGTTATGTTTTCTAGAAGCATTCTTTTTTCCAAATGTCAAGGGTTCTAATCTTTTTAGCCTATTTTATAGGGAAACTCAAACTCATTGCCACTGCCTCCAAGTATCTTTAGGCACTTTCATTGGTCTGTATTAGATTTTCTTCAGTCCTGGCTGACTTTTTCACAGTGGAGTTAACAGAACCATAATTTTGTACAAAGTTGTCCTGCTACCAAATAACCTTAAAACTGTCTTATCTTGTCAGACCTCCGTGAGAATATTGGGCTGATGTCTTCAGTGTGCTTTTTGCACTGTAATTGTAACTGACGGCTTGTAGTCTCTCCTTTTCAGTACAGCCTAGTGATAAAGACAGTGGTCCCTGAAGCCAGATTGCCTCAACTCAGATCCCATACTAGCTGATTAAGCTGACCCTGACAACCTAACCTATCTATACCTAGTTTTCTTTGTTTAAAAAATGGCAATAAAGGTGTCTATCTCATGGAATTATTGTTGGGCCTGAATGAATTAATACATGAAAAGCACTACTATCAATGGCTGACCCATAATGAACACTCAACAAATGCTACTTCAATTATTAACATGAAAGTTTGAACTACTTTTCCCGAGATGCATTACTTTATGCTGAACACACCGGAGCAGTGTATTAAACTGCCAGTCATCCATCTGTTCACTCACTCACAACCTTGTCCATAAATTTTTCTTTAGTTATATCTACTGGTTTAACAATAATTTTCTCTCTGAGAACTGAGTGCCATGGCAAATGTAAAAATTTCACTGCATGATTCGCCTTCCAAGCCATTGAGCCTAAAAGTGTTAAATACAGCCATCCCCAGGGCAGGTATCTAGAAATTCCATTCTTTAGATTTCTATATTCAGCTTCCTATCACAAAGTCAATCCTTTCTTCAATCTCCCCATGAAGACCGGGATTTTTGTTTTGTTCACTTACACTTTCCAAACACTGAGAACCATGCCCGCCCCATGGCAGGTACTCAGTTAAGCAGCTGATATGCGGAGGAATTTAACAGGATCCTGGTGATCCAAATCTTAAATAACCATAGGAATGTAAATACTATCAAATTGTTTTCTTTTAATTAATTTTGTTTTCCTATTTAATTAATTTATTTTAAAATGAAGTTTCTCTAGGATAAGAGAAATGTTTTAACATTAAAAAATTAGATCCTTAACAAATTACTAAAACTTAGAAAAAAAATTAGATCCACCATCTATACCATGTTCATGTATTCATTCCTCAAAGAAATCTAGATTAGTCAAATTATAGAGAAAATGTACAATATTTCATTAGTTAAGTTTATTGTTATCTTTTAGATGAATCCTCTTCCCCTGGTATTCGTGAGGGATTGGTTACAGAACACCCTGCAGATACCACAATTTGGTCAAGTCACTCATATAAAATGGTGCAGAGTATCTGCATGTAACCTACACATATCCTCTCCCTCGTATACTTAGATTACTTATAATACATAATACAATATAAATGCTACATAAATAGGTTTTTTTTTGGTCTTTTTTTGTATCATTATTTTTTATTATTTCTTTCCCACCAGTATTTTTTCTTTTTTCATTTTTTTTTTTTTTGAGACGGAGTCTCGCTCTGTCACCCAGGCTGCAGTGCAGTGGCCAGATCTCAGCTCACTGCAAGCTCTGCCTCCCGGGTTTATGCCATTCTCCTGCCTCAGCCTCCCGAGTAGCTGGGACTACAGGGGCCCACCACCTCACCTGGCTACTTTTTTGTAGTTTTTAGTAGAGATGGGGTTTCACCGTGTTAGCCAGGATGGTCTTGATCTCCTGACCTTGTGATCCGCCCATCTTGGCCTCCCAAAGTGCTGGGATTACAGGCTTTTTTTTTTTTTTTCCCTGAGAGGGAGTTCTGCTCTTGTCACCCAGGCTAGAGTGAAATGGCACAATCTCAGCTTACTGCAACCTCCGCCTCCTGGGTTCAAGCAATTCTCCTGCCTCAGCCTCTCGAGTAGCTGGGATTACAGGCACCCGACACCACACCTGGCTAATTTTTGTATTTTTAGTAGAGACGGGGTTTCACCATGTTGGCCAGACTGGCCTTGAACTCCTAACCTCAGGTGATCCGCCTGCCTTGGCCTCCCAAAGTGCTGGGATTACAGGCATGAGCCACCACGACTGGCCCCGAGTACTCTCAGTATCCATGAATGCAGAATACCCAGGTATGGACAGCTGACTGTACCTAACCATCCATGGAATGAAATATAATTCATCCCTTTAGAGATCCTCAAGGGGCCTCTGAAACTCTTCTCTATGGCAAAACGTCACATTGCAATATGGCCACTGACACCCTAATTCTGCAAATAAGATGGTAACATCCCAGGCATTTACTACTCTTAAGCTAATACTTCTGAAATTGTTAGCTGCAAAGACAATTAAGCATGTAGAAGCTTTTTAAAGTTCCTTGGTAAAGATCAAGACTGATGTATCACTTAGTCTCCTTTTTCATTTAGGGATCTTCTGCATATTAACCATGAAATTAGAAGGAACACTGCAATTTCTTTTCTCCCTTTACATATGTTACAAAACATTTATGAATTTTTTTCTGGCTAATTTCTAGTTTGCACTATGTTTGCTGCATTTGTGTTTCTGAGCAAAGGTGAATTCATTAAAGAAGCAGTCTATATTGCAATACTTAAGAATTGTAGCTATGCTTCGTGAAAGACTAGAACCTGGAAATGGAAAGCCACCAGCAGCTTAGGGAGTCATGGTCAGCTCTGTCTCTTGGGAGCTACTTGGTTTCTCTAATTGCTTTATGCTTTGATCTCTTTCTGTAGAGCAGCTTTTACTCTTCAGTACACACTTGGCCAAACACGGTTTAAGAAAGCATTGAGAAGTTCAAGAAAGCATTGAGAAGCTCTACTACACTTTTTTAATAATTGGATTTCTTCTAAGGTATAGGATCTCTAACATTGTATATTAGGATTCCATTCCCAGGACTGATTCTGACACAAAATTAACTTGTAATCCAATAAGAGTTTTTGTTTTTTGGGGGTTTTTTTCTTTCTTTCTTTGTTTTTGAGATAGAGTTTCATTCTGTAGCCCAGACTGGAGTGCAATAGCGCAATCTCGGCTCACTGCAACCTCTGCCTCCGGGTTTAAGCAATTCTTGTGCCTCAGCCTCCGAGTAGCTGAGACAACAGCCGTGTACCACCACAGCTAATTTTTTTGTATTCTTAGTAAAGAGGGGGTTTCACCATGTTGCCCAGGCTGGTCCAGAGCTCAGACAATCTGCCCACCTTGGCCTCCCAAAGTGCTAGGATTACAGGTGTGAGCCACTGTGCCCAGCCCCAAGTAAGATCTTTTTAAAATAAAGTTTCACTGACTTAGAATTCAGCCATTACATAATTGATACCCAACCCATCAGGTAGAGGAAGAGAAAAGGGAGGAAGGAGAGGAGAAAGCGGAGGGATTAAGCTGAGAAACCTAACCTTGCAATCATGAGTTCTGATTTACAGAGAGAACCTGATTGCTAGATAAAGGAGAAAAACACCACCAGTTAAGAGACAGAATTTTTTCTTTTTTTTTTTTTTTTTGGAGACGGAGTCTCGCTCTGTCACCCAGGCTGGAGTGCTGTGGCCAGGATTCAAGCTCACTGCAACTCCGCCTCCCGGGTTTCACGCCATCTCCTGCCCAGCCTCCGGGTAGCTGGGAACAGGCGCCCGCCGCCACGTCGCCCGGCTAGTTTTTTTTTTTTTTTTTTAGTTTTTAGTAGAGACGGGGTTTCACCCTGTTAGCCAGGATGGTCTCGATCTCCTGACCTCCTGATCCGCCCGTCTCGGCCTCCCAAAGTGCTGGGATTACAGGCTTGAGCCACCGTGCCCGGCCAGAGACAGAATTTTTTTAAAAAATGCATGCTAGATTTTGTGTTCTAAATAGTGCTTAGGTGAGATGCATTAAATATAGCTAAGAGGATAAAGAATTTAGGACTAGATGGGTCCTTAAAGAGTTTCTAGCCTCCACACTCATTTGATAGCTGAAAAGTTAAATACCTGCCCAAAGCCAGTCAGTGAGGGTCAGTGCCTGAATCAGACCTCCTGTCTCCTGACTCTTGAGCCAGTGTCCTCCTCCATCGTGCCAGAAAACCTTTCATTCCAGGAGCATTAATTCTGACAAAGATGGGAACCTTACCGAGGGGCATAATGGAGAGGTATTTGCCTCGAAACTTGCTGGTGATTTTGATTTCCTGACGCAATGTCCAGCCATTTTTGGACTCAGCATGGTGCGCAGCAGCAGGGGGATGATGACTCACCTTGAAGAAATCAGGTTCAAATTAAGAAGGCGGAAAGGAGAAGAAAAAGATACTGCCTATAAATTGGTGAGAAACACCCAAAATTCACACTTGATGTTTTTACACCCACAACAGTAGGTGAATCCCAGAACCTCCAGTGTCTCCAATGCTGAAGTTCTGAAGAAAAAGAATAAAAGCTGGGATGACAGGGACTAGAATTTCTGCAAACATTAAGACCCAGGGGATTAACCAAAAAATTATCTCTTTCTTCAGAAAGGAAATGCGTTATGGTCCTGAGGCTCCTTTACCTGCTCACAGAGTGATCGGTACCCATTCTCCTCTAATCGGTCCAACTCAAAGGTCTCTCCAAGCAGTGGGTTGAATGGCTTACTGGTGCGGAAGACAGTAGTGGAGTAGGAGGACACGGTGAAAGCTGCAACATAACAGAGCTGTTCTAGAGAATTCTCACATTTTGCAGCTCGGTCTAACAGCTCATGGTATTCCAGATCTTCAGTAAGGCGCTGAAGCATGGACAAGGGCTCATTAAAGTTTACCTGTAAGGAAAAGAACAGTTAAAAAAACTCTGCCTACCCATCTATATGAGACAGTTTTATTTTGCAGTTGAGGAAATAAATCACTGGGGAAAGAGGGCTTTGCTCAGTAGAACAGCTCTAATATTTAATCCGCAAACAACCCATTCTCCTTGTCAACTGTTCATGTCTGTGAGTGGCAGAAATCACTGTTTTCATTTTACTAACTGTAAGCTCTTTGAGATGGGAACCATGCCTCTTCTGTTGAGCACTACATATCCAAGATCCATCAGTGCCTGGCCCACAGAAGACCATCATCAAATAAGTGTTGGATAAGTTTTTTTTGTTTTTGTTTTTTTTGAGACGGAGTCTCACTTTGTTGCCCAGGCTGGAGTGCAGTGGTGCGATCTCCACTCACTACAAGCTCCGCCTCCCGGGTTCACGCCATTCTCCTGCCTCCGCCTCCCGAGTAGCTGGGACTACAGGCGCCCGCCACCTCGCCCGGTTAATTTTTGTATTTTCAGTAGAGCGGGGTTTCACCACGTTAGCCAGGGTGGCCTTGATCTCCCGACCTCGTGATCCGCCCGTCTCGGCCTCCCAAAGTGCTGGGATTACAGGCACGAGCCACCGCGCCCGGCCTGGATAAGTTTTTAAAAAAAGAAATGTAATGTATTTTAGCACAAGTATACCCAGAGAGGAAGTCAGGTATTTAAAATTCTTGGAGAATGAAAGAAACAGTAGTAAATTATAAGTATAGCTGTATCCTGACTAGTTATAAAAGTTAGCTTCCATCCTGGACAAAACAATTGCTAAGACTCAGTTCAGTTCTGCATCAGGCCAGGATTCTGACTTCTCCTCTGAGGCTGGATAATTGTGTTTCTGGGAGTGAAGTGCTCATGATGGGGGTTGAAAGGGGGCTGTGCATGCTCTTACTTTTCTAATTTTGAAGCCAGCTTAAGGCAACCAAGTACTGGATAAAGCAAGCATGTGTGTGTATATGTCCATGAAGCAGGGGTTGGGGGCTTCTGTTGCGGGAGATGTTCATTCATTCATTTATTCACTTACTCATTCCACAAATATTTATTGAGTACCCATGTGTGCCAGACCCTATGCTACCCGCTGGGTACAGAGAAGTGAACAAGAGAAGCTGACTTTTTTGGGGAGTGGAGGGGTAGGGAGTGAGAAACACTGTTAATGCTCCCCACCCATCTACTCCCCAAAAAACTCAGCTTCTAAATTAACTCTTTGAAATTTTAAAGGATTTTACTATGTAAAAATTCACTATAAAACAAGTCGGGTTCCCAAGTTAGTCCATAAAGCTTATTTAATTAACAACATAGATGAACAAGTCTAAATATTATTAGCCTGAGTTCTAAGTCTAGAGAAGAAAAGAAGAAAGAAAAAAATTCCTTTTTTAGTGAACGGTTCTGGCCTTAAGCAACACTTTAGTTAAACAAACAGAAAAAACACAACACTTTTCTTTCTGATGTTCCACCTCTTTCAGCATTTTTGTTCACCCTCCTACTCACCAACCTCTGAGCTACATATTACCCTAATACTTGCTATCCCCCCTCAATTGTGAAATTAATATCGTATAATTTTTAACTATAAAAAACTCTGAAAACAAAGTATCAAGGAAAAAATTTTCTTGAAATGAGATCACCACCATTAACATTTTCAGTTTGTTTCTATACATTCATATACTTTTTAAAAGTAATAAACTTGGCCACGCGTGGTGGCTCATGCTTACAATCCTAGCACTTTGGGAGGCTGAGGCGAGTGGATTGCTTGAGCTCAGCAGTTTGAGACCAGCCTGGGAAACATGGCAAAACCCCATCTCTATAAAAAAATACAAAAATTAGCAAGGTGTGGTGGTGTGCACCTGTAGTCCCAGTTAATTGGGAGGCTGAGGTGGGATGATGGCTTGAGCCCAGGAGGCAGAGGTTGCAGTGAGTCAAGACCATGCCGCTGCACTCCAGCCTGCGTAACAGAGTGAGACCCTGTCTCAAAAAAATAATAAAATAATAAATAAATTAAATTAAATTCATAAACTACAGCCTGCTTTTTCTCTGAGAAATATCCCAAATGTTTCTCTGTGAACATTTTCCAGTGAACACAGAGCCACAGGACCAACAACACTCATCCTTTGAGAAACAGGACCTACCAAAACAGTGTGCCATACTCCTGAGCCCTCTTCCCCACACTGACAGAGAAGCAGTATGAGGACACGAACACACACTGAGGGGTGGTGGGTTGAGAAAGCCCTAATCCTCAATTCTTTTTAAAGAGGGCACTTATTAACTACACCCAACAAAATCTCTCAGTGGCAGAATTTCAGGCAACATAAAGTAACATTTCCATACATTTTGAGGAAAACTGGGGACAGGCAGTGTACTCCACTGGTGGTACTAGACATACCAGCAGTGCATGGGACTAGAATCAGCACATTTTTATCACTGCTTTTCACACACACACAGCCTTGCCCATCAACAACCAGTTTCTCCAAAAGTGCCAAGCTTCTTATAATAGTCATTTTATTACTCAAAAGCCAAGCAGGGAAACAAATGAGTCTGAGTATTTAAAGGGGAAGGAAGGATTTACACAGTTGATGAAAAATTGGGCAGCTAAAAAAAGACAACCCAGAGATTAGCAGCAGCAGGAAGCTATAACCATTGGTAGGGTGGAGAGATGGGGAGAAGTAGCAGTATTACTACAGCTCAGAGGTGGAGGTCCAAAAGAGGAGGATCAGGAGAATGTAAAACATCAAGGCAGGGGAGGCCTGTCCAGTGAAAGCCAGAGCACCACTCAAGAGGGCATAGAGGGAGAGACTTCCCATAGCCATAACCTCCTACTGGTATCTTGCATTAGTGAAGCCCAGCCAGAATCCAGTAGCCACGGAAGCCTGAAAAAACACCTCCTAGAAGGATTAGTTTTCCTGTGTCACAGCCCAGAGTAGGGGAAGGGTGAAGACTTGATCTGTGGGCAAAACAGTTACAGGATTATACATTCCTAAAGGCAGTATCAACAAGGAACTAATGGTAAAGGAGGAGAGAGAAGTCACCTAGACCCAGAAGCTATTTCCTTTTTTTTTTTTTTTTTTTTTTTT
>NW_016809905.1:971531-975816 GCF_001698545.2 Rhinopithecus bieti | reverse complement strand
GCCCAGGCTGGAGTGCAGTGGCACGATCTCGGCTCACTGCAACCTCCGTCTCCCAGATTCAAACAATTCTCCTGCCTCAGCCTCCCGAGTAGCTAAGATTACAGGCGTGCGCCAGCATGCCCGGCTAATTTTTATATTTTTGGTAGAGATGGGGTTTCACCATGATGGCCAGGCTGGTCTCGAACTCCTGACCTCAAGTGATCTGCCTGCCTCAGCCTCCCAAAGTGCTGGGAATACAGGTGTGGGCCACCACGCATGGCACCAGAAGCTTTTTTTCTCTTTTTTTTCTTTTCTGAGACAGAGTCTCACTCTGTCGCCCAGGCTGGAGTGCAGTGGTGCAATCCCAGCTCACTGCAAGCTCCGCCTCCCGGGTTCACACCATTCCCCTGCCTCAGCCTCCCGAATAGCTGGGACTACAGGTGCCTGCCACCACGCCCAGCTAATTTTTGTATTTTTTAGTAGAGATGGGGTTTCACCGTGTTAGCCAGGATGGTCTTGATCTCCTGACCTCATGATCTACCTGCCTTGGTCTCCCAAAGTGCTGGGATTACAGGCATGAGCCACTGTGCCCGGCCAGCACCAGAAGCTGTTTCTAAGCAGGAACTACATTTCTGAGACTGCAATGACACGCCTTTCCAGTCCACTTTCCCACTATTCCCTTCAAGGCACCTAATACTCCAGGTAAGTGGGGTTTCTTTTCAAGCCCCCAATAAACTAATTATTATTTTAGGTTTATCCTAAGGCTACTCATGGCCTTTTCTTATCTGAAGGTCAACCTTTTTTTGAGACAGGGTCTCGCTCTCACCCAGGCTGGAATGCAGTGGTGAGATCATGGCTCACTGTAGCCTCAACCTCCCGGGCTCAAGTGATCCTCCCACCTCAGCCTCACAAGTAGTTGGGACTACAGGCACACATAACCATGCCTGGCTAACTTATTATTATTATATATATATATTTTTTGAGACAAAGTCTCGCTTGTCATCAAGGCTGGAATGTAGTGGCACCATCTCGACTCACTGCAACCTCTAACTCCAGAGTTCAAGCCATTCTCATGCCTCAGCATCCCGAATAGCTGGGACTACAGGCACACACCACCATGCCCCACTAATTTTTTGTATTTTAGTAGAGACAGGGTTTCATCATGTTGCCTAGGCTGGTCTCGAACTCCTGAGCTCAGGCAATCCACCCACCTTGGCCTCCCAAAGTGCTACGATTACAGGCATGAGCCACTATGTCCAGCCAAATTTTTTATTATTTGCAGAGACAGGGTCTCCCCATGTTGCCCAGACTGGTCTTGAAGTCTTGGGCTCAAGCGGTCCTCCTTAGTCTCCCAAGTGTTAGCATGCACCCAGTCCAACACTTTCCTAACAAAAATTCTACATATTTATACATAAACCTATTTGTTTTCCAAGACCCAGTTAATTAATTACTTTGACATTTGCTGAATGATTTACACATGCCAGGCACAGGGCTAAGCATCAAGGATATAAAGACTATCAAGATGTAGCCCCTGATCACGAGGAACGCAGTCTATGAAGAGGCAGAAACTACACATTGGTCCATAGCTTCAAGAGGGTAGGGAGAATGCTTCTGTATTTTTGTAAGCCAAGTAGCTGGCTATGGACAAAATCTGTAGCCACTTGCCTATCCCCACTATCCATTCTTCCCTTCTACAACTGGTAGAACCCTTAATTTTTCACAAGGCCATGTCATCTAGAACAGAAGTCTTCATTTCTAGCCTTCTCTCCAGCTAGCTCTGGCCATATAGCTAAGTTTTAGCCACACAGATTTAAGTGATAGTGATTTATGCAACTTCCAGGAAGCCTCTTCTTGGTTTTTTGAGACAGAGTCTAGCTCTGTCACCCAGGCTGGAGTACAGTGGTGTGATCTCAGCTCACGGCAACCTCTGCCTCCTGGGTACAAGCGATTCTCCTGCGTCACCCTCCTGAGTATCTGCACCACCACGCATGTTTAATTTTTGTATTTTTAGTAGAGACAGGGTTTCACCATTTTGCCCAGACTGGTCTTTAACTCCTGACCTCAAGTGATGCACCTGCCTCGGCCTCTCAAAGTGCTGGGATTACACGCATTAGCCATTGCACCCAGCCAGGAAGCACCCTGAAGAGGTATAGCCTTTCCTCTTTTTCCGTTTTCCGGCTGGCTGGAATGAGGCTCTCATGACTCAAGCTGGAGCAGCCACTTGGGCCTGCGGACTGAGGCCAAAGGCAGCAGAGCCCCAGGATAGAAAGAAGCCTGGCCCTGACACCACAGAGTATGGCACTAGCCCTGGACCACCTACTTCTGGGCTTGAACACAATAATGAGTTAAGCCAACATTTGTTTAAGGCAGAGGGTTGACAGCTTTTTCTGTAAAGGGCTGGATAGTAAATATTTAGGCTTTGAGGGCCATATGGTCTCTGCCACAACCACTTAACACTGCTGTTGTAGGATGAAAGCAGCTGCAGATGATATGTAAATGAAAGAGTATCACCCTGCTCCTATAAAACATCATGGACGTTAACATCTGAATTTCAACTAATTTTCACATCACAAACTATTATGCTGTTTGTTGAGCCCTGGCTTAAACTGATACATTTTGATTTTTTTTTTTGCCTCCCCAACCCCACAGTTGGCCTCAATAATTTGTTTCTTTAATAAATCGAACCTATATCTTCTATACTTAACTGAAAACTAGGGCAACATCAGGCAAACAGTAGGCACCCAGAAAATGCTTGTGAAATGAACATGCAGTGATACACACTGTTTACACCATAAACAGTGGAACTTGTTGGAACACAAAGGACAGACATTTCATCCTGATAGGAAGCACTGGAGGAGGTTTGCTGAAAAAGACACACTATAGCTGCATCCTGAAGAAATGGGTATTAGCCACAGCAGAAAAAAGGTGGCAAGTATTGATAGGGAACTGACGGAAGTCCATGCAGAAAGAGCAATATGTACAAATGCCCTGAGGGAAAGGACAGGATGTCTGAAGGTAATCCTAATGACTAGAACTCAGGATATGTGGGGTGGAGCCTTGCCCATGGGGAGGAGTTACCAAGCCCCCTAAGGTATCTGGACTATGCTGAAAGCAATGAAGATCCAGTAAAGGATTTTAAGCTGAGGACTGATATTTGCCATTTTTCAAAAATCACTTTCACAACAGTGTAGACAGATTGGAGGAAGACATGACAGGGGACAGGGAGGTCAGCCCAAACACCATCTTTGCCATGGGGAGGGTCCTCATCTTTCTGGTTTGAATGAACAATTTTTGCTTCTGTGTTCCCTAAGCCTTTGTTTGTGTTGTACTTTCCATAATACTATCACAGAAAATAATGTTTTCTACCTGTTTTCATGTCTGTCTCTTTTAAACTACATGCTTCTTGAAAACAAAAACTATGATGTATTTATCTTTGCATGCATGTCCCCAGTGCATTTAGCATAGGAATTTGCTCAAAAATAACTGTTACTGAAAATACACATCTGATTCTAGGTGATCTGGGAACATATCAGATCCAGAGCCAAAATTAAAGTAGCTAAATTTAAGGAACAGTTTATGACTGTAAAGGTAAAAAAGACCATGCCACAAACTGCTGCACAAGTGGGTGGGGCTGTCATATCAGCACTCTTCCCACTGAGGCTTGAGAGGAACTCCTGGCAGCAGCTCCAGTGTGCAAGAACCTTACCGGCATGGGGATCTTAGAGAGTTCTTTTCCAATGCAGTTCTTCATGATGCTCCATAAATTGAGGCTATAGTTTGGCTTGTATGGTATTCTGGTTCTTTTTTCCTTTTTGGTCTCCTCCAGCTGATGCTTGTACTGAGAGAAAAAACAAAGCCATTCAACCACCCACAAAGAACAGAAAACCTGGTATTTATAACCTTCCCTTCCCCGTGCTAAAAAAAGAAAAAAAAAAATCCTTGGGAATCACAACCCACGTCCCTCACCTCTGACAACTCCCATATAAGAGTTACCTGTTCATCAAGGCTGATGTCACTGCTGGCTCCACTGATATTGCTGCCAGTACGTCTGTACAGATGGGAAACACAGGAGGATGAGAACAAAAACCAGAACTAGAGTCTGGTCCTGGACATTTCTTTACAAAGCAGAATGCCAAGTATACTGTATAAACTTATTGATGGGTGATCAAATGATGACATTTAGAATAGGAATGAATGTAAATATCTCTGGAGAATTTGTTTATGTAAAAAAGCTGACACTTTTTCACTTAAAAAGGGCCCATTCTACAAACAGATCTTGAGACAACAAAAAAAAAAAAAAAAAAAA
>NW_016809905.1:966745-971030 GCF_001698545.2 Rhinopithecus bieti | reverse complement strand
AAAAAAAAAAAAAAAAAAAAAAAGGAAAAGGGCCCAGATTGAATATTGACAATTATAATACTCTCACTGAAATGTTTTTAACCTTTTGATGGCCAAATATGTTTATTTTCTTCAACAATCAAGGATAACTTACTTGTGGCCCAAATTTTCAGGCATGGTGATGATCTCAGGTGCATCAAAAAATTCATTCTCATCATCTTCATCACTCATGTCCCCTTTGCCAGAGCAGCACTGATCTACAAGAAGAAAAGCTCCATTTGTTAACTTTGGTTATCTTTACCAAATGTCTGATAGAGCAAGTTCTTTTAAACACTAACCACAAACACAGCAAAAAATGGTAGAAAGCAGTGGAAAATCCAGAATAAATCAATGGGTTCCAATTCCATTTCACACGAGTCAGTGACTGTGGAGAGTTTGGAGTTCTCCTATCAACTGCAGAAAACCATCTGGCTCACCTTAGACCAGGCTACCTGAGAGCTAAGCGTCTTACCTTTGCCAGAACCCACACTGCCAGGAGTGTTTGCCGGCAGCACCGTGGCTCCTCGGAAGGCCCTCTCCAGGTGATTATGCTGCTTCGCCAGCTGCTCAAGGGTCTCTTCCAGTCGGATACGCTGGTCTCTTTCGTACTGTAGTGACTTTTGCCATTTTTTACTATGGGTCTGGGCTAACATGAGGAAATCTCTGCAGGCCTGTATGGAGAAAGCGTTAACTGCGTCACCTCAACTAGTCAGAGTTTCCCCTCAAGCTTCTGCAAGCCCATTGAGTAACCTTATTCCGTGAACTTTGACAAATTACAATGAAAGACTTTCCCTTTTATGCCAAGGTATCAGGGACAGCTAGCTCCATGCTGAAATCAAGGTCAAACCCAGAAAAAAAGTAAATATGGTTATCACGGCTCTTTTATACTTTCCTGGTCATAAGAACCAAACAAACGCCACGTGGGCAGTAAACCTAGACAAAGTATTTGTGGCAACATCAGAAAGAGCAGGTATGTGAACTGCACCAAAAGTAGAGAACTGCTGGCTGAAAGAAGGATGAGAGCACACACAGGATAACTACTTTCAACAAATTCTTGACTAAACTCAAGTAACTGAAAGCTAAGGAATTCAGACACCAAGAACAGAGAATCTACACTGAGGTAGTCTAGTATAGGGAAACTCATTTTGTTTTTATTTTGGTCACTAAGAGAAACAACTGACCTTAAAAATTAGGAGCCTTCCAGTGTGCAGGAAGAAGGGTTAAAAGAAAATATTAGAAGCCTACTTGAAAAAGCAAAGAAGGCATTTAGAGAAAAAACCCACAAATATGATTATACCAAGTCCCTCCACTGGCTCCCCACTAACATGAGGATCAAATACTAACTACTGGTTATGAACATAAAGGGACCTTCACAATACTGCCTTGTATTCTCCTCGCCAGGCAGGTGTACTTAGCTCTGCACCCTACAATGCAGCCACACTGAATTGCTCACCATTTCTTGGACACAGATTTCAGGGCACAGGCTGGAGTGGAACGCAGATCACAGCTCACTGCAGCCTCAACCTCGCCAGGCTCAGGTGATCCTGCTACCTCAGCCCCGCCAAGCAGCTGGGACTACAGGTATATACTACCATGGCCGGCTAATTTTTGTATTTTGTAGAGATGGGATTTTGCCATGCTACCCAAACTGGTATCGAACCTATGGACTCAAGCGATCTACCCATCTCGGCCTCCCAAAGTGTTGGGATTACAGGCATAAGCCACCGTGCCCGGCCGTGAACACAGATTTCTTTCAGGCCTGCCTACTTCAGCATATGCTATTCACTCTACCTAGAATGTCCATCCCTATCCCCTGTTTCTAAGAAAGGGGAAATATTTCTTTAAGATCTATGGCAAATGCTACTTTGTGACATCTCCCCACCAGTCTCATAAGCAGCCAGTCTCTTCTCTACGTTTCCATTGCATTTTGCACAAACTTCTATTTTACACATGCACGGCAGTATCGTGACTGATTTTCTATCTCTCCAGATGGATCATATGCAATTTAAAGACACATTTTTGAGCTTATTCATATATAGATCTCCAGCTCCTAATTTAGTTGCTCTGTACATAACAGGGACCTGATAAAGTTTGCTTAATAAATAAACGAAGGAGGCAAGCAACGTAAGCTTAAAAGTCTATCCCTTGTTATAGAGAAGCTAAAAGGTAAACAGGATATTTACTCCCATAGTTTCAACCATTGTCTATAGGTTAATGGTTACTAAATCAGTAATTCTAGCCCAGCACTCACTGAGATTCAGAATAGAATATCCAACCCCCTATTCAATGGCTCAAAGTAACTTCAAAATTAATGCGTCCCAAAGTGAACTCATTACCTTCTGTTTTTTTTGTTTTGTTTTGTTTTTTTAGACATGTTCTTGTTCTGTCATCCAGGCTGGAGTGCAGTGGCACAATCATGGCTCACTGCAGCCTCAACCTCCCAAGTTCAAGTGATCCTCCTACCTGAGCCTCCCAAGTAGCTGGGACTACAGGCATGAGTCACAATGCCCAGCTAATTTTTGTAGTTTCTATAGAGATGGGATTCTGCCATGTTGCTCACGCTAGTCTTTCAACTCCCAGGCTCAAGGGATCCACACCTGGGACTACAGGTGTGAGGCACCACGCCCAGCTTCATCAGTTTCCTATGTTATCTCTGCTTTTCCCTTTGATGTTCCCCAACCCAACTTTCAGGGGCCTCCCAGTTGTCCAAGTCAGAAAATTAAGGAGCATTCTTCTCTTACTTTTGTCTCCTTCCTCACAGCCAGTAATCAAGTCCTACTGATTCTTCTTTAATATTCAAAAAATCTGTACACGTCTTTCCATCCTCCATACTCAGAAACAGTACAGAGTACATACTCTGGAGTTGGACTGGTGGGGCTCAAATCACAGATCCTTCCCACTATCTAGCTGTACAAACATGGGTAAGTTATTTAACCTCTCTGTGCCTCATCTTCCTTTTCCATAAACAATAACAATAGAGTACCTCATAGAGTTGTTGTTTTACATGTAAGCACTTATAACCATATTAGGCTCACAATAAACATTCAATAAGGTGTTAGTTATTATCATCATAAGCTGGGCATGGTAGCGCACGTATGTAAAACACTTTGGAAGGCCAAGACAAAAGGAGTACCTGAGGCCAGGAGTTTGAGACCAGCCTGGACAACATACAAGATCCCATCTCTGTAAAAAAATTCAAAAAAGATACAAAAATTTTAAAAAGAGGCTGGGTAGGGTGGCTCACACCTTTAATCTCAGCACTTTGGGAGGCTGAGGCAGGCAGATGAACCAAGGTTAGGTGTTTGAGACCAGCCTGGCCAACATAGTGAAACCCCATCTCTACTAAAAATACAAAAATTAGCCAGGCATGGTGATGTGTGCCTGTCCCAGCTACCTGGGAGGATGAGGCAGAAGAACTGCTCGAACCTGGGAGGTGGAGGTTACAGTGAACCAAGATCGTGCACTGCACTCCAGCCTGGGTGACAAAGTGAGACTCTGTCTCAAAAAAAAAAAAAAAGTTGAGTGTAGCGGCTCTGCCTATAATCCCAGCTACTCAGGAGGCTAAGGAGTGAGACTCACTTGAGCCTGAGTGCTTAAGGCTGCAGTGAGCTCTGATGGTGCCACTGCACTCCAGCCTGGGTGAGAGAGCGATACTCTGTTTCTAAAAAAAAAAAAAGAAAGAAAAAGACAAAGGCCAAGCACGGTGGCTCACGCCTGTAATCCCAGCACTTTGGAAGGCCTAGGCAGGTGGATCACGAGGTCAGGAGTTCAAGACCAGCCTGGCCAAGATGGTGAAACCCCATCTCTACTAAAAATACAAAAAATTAGCTGGGTGTGGTGGTGTGAGCCTGTAGTCCCAGCTACTTGAGAGGCTGAGGCAGGAGAACTGCTTGAACCTGGGAGGTGGAGGTTACAGTGAGCTGAGATCACACCATTACACTCCAGCCTGGGTGACAAAGCGAGACTCCATCTCAAAAAAAAGAAAAAAATTATGACTGCATCAAAATTGGTCTCATCTTCTAATCCACTACTACCAAGCTTAGTATGATCTGCACCCCTTCCTTTCCCCCACAATTAACTCCTCCCAAGCCTCATGCTAGCTACTTCCTTGCTTGACTAATAGTCAATTACCAGCCGTTCCCAGACTTTGGGGAAAGGGATGGATCTGAATATCCCATACCAGTACCTGGATCAAAGTTTCTCCCTCATTTCCTTTCATTTTAATTAATTAATTAATTTATTTATTTATTTATTTATTTTTTTTTTT
>NW_016809905.1:955917-966539 GCF_001698545.2 Rhinopithecus bieti | reverse complement strand
TCCGCCTCCCGGGTTTTGTACCGCATTCTCCTGCCTCAGCCTCCCGAGTAGCTGGGAGTACAGGCACCCGCCTCGTCGCCCGGCTAGTTTTTTTTGTATTTTTAAGTAGAGACAGGGTTTCACCATATTAGCCAGGATGGTCTCGATCTTCTGACCTCGTGATCCGCCCGTCTCGGCCTCCCAAAGTGCTGGGATTACAGGCTTGAGCCACCGCGCCCGGCCTATTTATTTATTTTTGAGACAGAGTCTTGCTCTGTTGCCCAGGCTATAGAGTGCAGTGGTGTGATCTCAGCTCACTGCAACCTCTGCCTCCTGGGTTCAAGTGATTCTCGTGCCTCAGTCACCATGTCTGGCAAATTTTTTTATTTCTTTTAGTAGAGATGGGGTTTCGCCATGTTGGCCAAGCTGGTCTTGAACTCCTGACCTCAGGTGATACACCTGACTCGGCCTCACAAAGTGCTGGGATTACAGGTGTGAGCCACCATGCCTGGTCATTCCCGTTAAGTAATGCTGACTGCAATTAAAATTTGCCAGAGACAATCATATGTCAGGCACTTCGATGAGCACTTCACATCAACTATCTGACAGAAGTCTTTCAACAAGCCTTTGAAGTATCTACTAGTATCATTACCATTTACAGATAAGGAAATGATGTCACAGAGGATGCACGTTGCCCTAAGTGATACAGATAAGTCACAGAGGCAGTTGGACAGGATGCAAGTTGCCTCAAGTTACACAGATAGGTCATGGAGGCAACTGGCCTCCAGGCCCCAAGCTCTAGTTTGCCTTTCTTCATAGGAAGATTCTCACTGCTCCTTCAGAATTTAGTTGAGGAAATTAGAGAAATTTCCTAGTCTGAGCCAAATACTTCTGAAGTGCTATACCACAGTGGCCTGTGCTCATTTCTATCAAGTCACTTAGCATAGTCCCTAATGATCCCTTTAATTCTTCAACCCTCACTAAATAGTGATCTTCCTGAGGACACAGACCATATCTGCCCTCAGCAATATCCACTAGCACAGTTTGTGAAACACAGCTCATGCTCAATAGATGGCAGATGAATATATTAAAAGTGTCAAATTTACTTCTCTGGTTAGATTCACTTTGAGAGTTAGAAAAGTTCTATCCTAAGCAGTCAAGAAACTGAAGCTGACATAAAAAAGAACAATATTGTCCGGGCACAGTGGCTCAAGCCTGTAATCCCAGCACTTTGGGAGGCCGAGACGGGTGGATCACAAGGTCAGGAGATCAAGACCATCCTGGCTAACATGGTGAAACCCCAACTCTACTAAAAAAAACCACAAAAAAACTAGCCGGGCGAGGTGGCGGGCGCCTGTAGTCCCAGCTACTTGGGAGGCTGAGGCAGGAGAATGGCGTAAACCCGGGAGGCGGAGCTTGCAGTGAGCTGAGATCTGGCCACTGCACTCCAGCCTGGGCAACACAGCGAGACACCGTCTCAAAAAAAAAAAAAAAAAAAAGAACAATATCATGTTCTTTGCAGCAACATGAATGCAGCTGGAGGCTAACATCCTAAGTGAATTAATGCAGACACAGAAAAAAAAAAAATACGTGTTCTCACTTATAAGTGGTAGCTAAACATTGGGTACACACCAACACAAAGATAGAAACAATAAACACTAGGGATTCCAAAAGTGGGGAGGAGGACCAAAGGTTGAAAAACTACCTGTTGTGTACTATGTTCACTACTTGGGCAACGGGATCATTAGAAGCCCAAACCTCAGCATCACGCAGTATACCCATGTAACAAACCTGCACACATGCCCCTTGAATCAAAAATTAAATTAATTTTTAAAGAAGAAGTTGAGTGAAATATATTCTTCCTTTGATATAACTATGCCAGTTTGGAGCTGTGATGCTCTAGCATGTTAATTTTTAACATGTGTATTATACTTAAGTCCTTGCTAGTATCATCTAAAAGGTACAAAGGAAACAACACAGGGATAAAAAAGTGTATTTTAAACAATAACTGGCTAGGAAAAGGGCATAGGCAGTGCAGCAAGAGAGTAAAGAATGAAAACAGAACTCACCTCTGACTTCTAAGAGATCATCCCCTTTAACACACACTCTGGACACTTAGAACTTAGGGAAAAATGTCCCCCAAGGAACAAAGATGAGTACATTTTCAAGAGAAAAATTGAAACTAAAGTTTTAGTTTTATAAAGGGGTGCTTTACTTAGCAAAATTTTTATATCAGAGTAAAAAAAAAAATTATGGAGTGGGGTGTTCACCTGATTTGGATAAAAGGTGGCATTCACTTTCAGGAGACCATTGTGCCGAGTTGTTTTATTTAAAAAGTATACACATTTACTATTTAATTGACTGTATGACTTAATGAGGTTTTCCTGATCACAAGGGGACTGGAAAACCAGACACACAGTCTCCAGGAACACACGAGCAGACATCAGAAACACAGGCACCCTGACTAGCTGACTGGTCAGTCCTAGAAGATAATCTTCCTGCAGTCCCTAAGTGGAGAATATGTCTTTTTACCTTGTGTGAATCACAGCACTGAACGAAGTGTTAAACACATCAGAAAAATGATGTTAAAATAAAGGTTATAACAACTTTCTAAGTAAGAAAGGGGTTAAATGAGAAAAACGATACTTTCCCATGGTCATGGGAAAATACCTTTGACGTTTAGGGGTGACACAAACTAAACTAGTTCAAAGCAGATGATATATCTTACTATGACATATCACAGCACCCTAAACAAAACAAAAGTCTGGCACTAGAGAGGTAATTTCACCCCATTTAATTAGGAAAAAAAATCTACCCTGCATAATTTCTCACAGAGTACTCTTCTCACTTATGAAATGCCTTTGAGTGTTTTTATGTAGAAGGTACCTAAAACAACCTGCCAGGCGAGAATCAGTAGAGGAAAAGCAGCACTGTTTAAAACATGTATTCATTTCATACATATCAATACATTGGTAATGCCATTGGTGCTCTGTTTACTCAGAGTCTTGCACCCAAGTAGCTAAAATGTTCTGCAAACCAACAACAGCCACCCAAGTTAGGAGTCATAAGGAGGTTGAAGTTTTACCACTCTTTTTAAAGAAAGGTGCCCAAAGTTGAATATTTTGTCTTATCACCAAAATTATCCTTGAATTCAAGGACTAAAGATGGGAATAACTAGTATTATAAGGTTCTCACTAGTACCTGATCTAGCCTCACTTACCACTCTTGATGCCTGAATGCATTAGTAAAGTAAGGAGATGACTCCAACTTAAAGCTCAAAGAACATGACAATGGAAGGGACTTAGGGAGATCTTTTAGTTCCAACAGATGAAGTGAGACAAAAATAAATAAACAAATAAATACACACATAAAATCACGACCTAGAGAAATTAAGGGACTCAGCTAATACTGATCAGATGTCCTAGTGGTTGTAGAGCAGTCAGTGCAGGAACCCTGAACTCCTGATTCCCAGCTGAAGCAAAGACCTCCTGATCACCGGAGTAGAGCGTGAAAGTCATTCAATCTGTACAGCCTGTTCTATTTCATGCAGTAAACAATGTAACTTAAAGCCCTTGAGCAGTGAAGCAGGCCCTAATGTTCTGTGCTTTATCAACTACAATTTTTAGGCATTTGGGAAGAATTATGTTTCAAAGAGGGAATGAATCAAAAAGCAACACAGACACCATCTGCACTCACGTTGATCATGGCATTGGATGTTATCCTAAAGAGTGTGGCTCGTTCGTTGACCTGTTTGATCTTTTCATTGCTCTCAGCAGGCAACTTCAGGGACTCTAGCTCACTGAGGGAACGCTGCAGAGCTGTGCCATGCTTAGCTATCAAGTCATTGCACGTGCTCAAGTCCTCTACTTTGCTGGAGAGGGTCCGAAGGGTATTCTGCAGCTCCGTCTTGTCAGTTTGTGAGACAGACTCTTCATCTCCTGATTCATCTGTAGGAATGAAAAGAAAGGTTACATGAATCCAGAACCAGGAGTAAGAGTTGGAACCCTACCTACTCTGTCCAGAAACAAACCAACATTCCTCATGCTGTGTGCATTCTGACTCACTGACAACTTGCCATTACCAGATGGTTTCTCTATAGTGTGGTCCACAGATCACCTGCACCACAAACACCCTAGGTCCTTCTCAAAGGGGCAGAGTCTCTAGGCCCACCCCTAGAGACTTTGATTTAGCTGGTGTGAGGCAAAGCCCAGGAATCTGCCTTTCTAATAAGCTGCCCAGGTAACTGATACACACTGAAATTTGAACACCACTGACCCACAAGACAGAATGGAAAAGCTGAAAGGCTCTTGGAATTGGTAAGTAATTACTGAGCTCTTTAACTCTAGCCTGAGGATTCCTATCTAGTCCAAGCTAACTATTATTGCAAATCCACTATCATCTGATAGGTGACTGATGGGACCTGTATTAAATGAGTTGAGAATCACAGTCTAGCTCTTTGTAGACAAAGTCCACATCACAAAAAAGGTCATCAATTTGTCTTCTGAAAGAGAGCTCAAAAACTTCATGACTAAAGCCACCATGAAAATAATGCAAAAACTCACTTTAAATAGCTCTCCAATAAGTCAAGTATAGAAGCTATGTTGTACCTCTCATACTCAACACTTCATAACTGCGAAGTGGTTTTCTAGCAGTGTCACTTCCTTTGGAGGAGCTAACATCAGCACTAAAATCAAAGCAAGAAAAAAAAAAAAAAAGACCTGTCCTTTATGCTACACAGAGAGACAGGGCCAAAGTCAAAATATAACTTACTACCAAAAATTTACAAACCAATGAATTCTCCTTTCACTGATGAATGAACACACAGTACAAGAAATGACAGGGGATAAGATAACAAAGTCAGCAGGTGACCATCTTGGTCGATGCTAGGTAAACAAACTCAGTATGATTAAACTATCAACATATCAGGGGAAAATCCTACCTTTTTCCTTGAAGAATAATCAAAACATAACTTGATTGCTCCTTTTAGTTAACTAATGCAGCAAAATGAAGATTTTCATAGAAAATATCACATATACAGTTTTGGCAGTCCACTAAAATTGTTTCAACTTAACTAACAAAGAGTTAGATAAGAAGATTATCAGGAGAAAAAGCATGAATAGCTCCAAATTGTGAGGTATAATACTCCCAAGACTGACCCAACAAAAAAATAATTATTTCTCAAAATTTTAAGGTAGCCAATTAAAAGGCAAAAGAACAACTGTTTTGCCTCTAGGACAGAATTTTTCAACCTTGGCCAGATAATTCTTCGTTTTGGCGGCTGTTTCGCATAGTATAGGAGGTTCAGCAGCATCCCAGGTCTCTACTTTCTAGATGCCATAGCACATCCCTCCCTTCAGCTGTGACAACCAAAAATGTCTCCAGACATTGCCAAATGTCCCTTGGGGAGGAGAATAACCCTGGTTGAGAACCATCATTCCAGCAGAAATACTGCATGAAGACGAGAAGCTTGAGACATCTAGGATATAGGTGATAATCAAATGACACAGCATAACGATGACAAACAAAATCTGTGCATAAAAGGGGCAAACAGAAGGTTCCCCAGGCAGGTGTTCTTTGCTCCTGACCTGACTCTGCCAGCATCTTCACAGCTTTGGCCTTGGCCAGTTCCAGGGCCGTCACCCAGCGCTGCCGCTCAACTTCTGAACTAGCTTTCAGATGGTAGGTCTGAGCGCCCCCATTGGAAATGATGAAGTTGCAGGAGTCCTCCACGGTGATGTTGGCTGTGGCGAGGTTGATGGTACCACGGCAGGTATGTCTCATTTCTGCCTTTGATCTGCAATAACAAGACAAAGACAAGTTAAACAGAAAGTTGATGGTTTATTCTTTATCACATTCCATTTTTTTCATAACTCCGAGCTCCCTGAAAATACACTAATCTTAGGAATCAGCAAGGTCTGGTCCCTCAAACAGGTTCCTAAAATTCAAGAAACAATTAGTGGGGATTTCCTTTCAGAGCCTATGGTATTGTTTCTGAGTCAGATTTTTTTTTTTTTTTTTTTTTGCTTTGCTGTCCCTCTTACCATTTTCTTCTTAGAAATAGGCTTTACAGGCCAGGCGCTTGTAATCCCAGCACTTTGGGAGGCCGAGGTGGGCAGATCACCTGAGGTCAGGAGTTCCAGACCGGCCTGACTAACATGGTGAAACCCCATCTCTACTAAAAATACAAAAAATTAGCCAGGCATGGGGGTGTGCACCTGTAATTCCAGCTACACAGGAGGCTGAGGCAGGAAAATCGCTTGAACTCGGGAGGGGGAGGTTGCAGTGAGCTGAGATCGCACCATTGCACTCCAGCTTGGGCAACAAGAGCAAAACTCCGTCTCAAAAAAAGAAAGAAGGAAAGAAGGAAGGAAGGAAGGAAGGACGGACAGACAGAAAGAGGCTTTACTGAGGTATAACTACATGCAATGTTAATTTAGCAATTTTAAAAGTACAACTGAATGAGTTTTGACAAATGTACACAACTGTGTAACCACCACCACAATCAAAATGTAGAATGTTTCTATCGTCTCAATAAGTTCCCTCATGCCCTTTTGCAGTCAGGAATTATCTTTCACTTAGCAAGTTATAATTATAAATTGCCCCTATAACCTCATGCAACAGTCTCATTTCCTAAGAATAGCTCCATTTTATATATACCAAACCATCTCGCTCCCAACTGTAACTCAGCCCAAATGAGAACTGTTACACCATGCTTAGAATTATATTGCAGAAGTGTAAAAAAGCACACTTAAATGTTTAGAGTATGAAATATTGGCTATGGTTCAAATGATACGAAATAAGAATAACTAGCTTTCTGGGGAAGTAAAAAGGAATCACCAAGTGTTTTAATCTTTCTGGAATATGTTCATTCCTAAGGTCCACCATACTCTACTGGTGGGAACTCCTAAGCCGTCTATTAATAGCTAGGAAAGATTCAGCAGATCTGCTCTCAGAGGCCTGGGTGTAAAAATTTTCCCGATCTCTAGTGACTGACAGTTCTATTAATAGACTAACTTTTGAACTTTACAGCATTACTTGGTGATAACAAGCTATAAGACACTTCACATAAAACACCAAGCTTCACATAAAATATCAAGCTTCTAGCACAATCGAGTGTCTAACACAAACGGTGTCATTTCCCTACCACCCGCTGGTTATGCCCAGGAACCTGCATGTTGAGACTGCAGTTTTCCCTGTATAAATTGGAACACAGAGGTCAAAGTCCTTTGCCAACTGCCACAGTACAAAACAAAGCCATTTCCCTTTTAGTGGAGTTAAGCAGCCAAACACACCTGGCATATCCAGAATTTCTGCATGCCAGAAATGGCACGCACCCCATAAGATTTGGTATGTCTGAGAAAGTCTGGAAGACAGGTTTGTTGTTGTTCAGTTTCTCACATGAACTATTCTTCCTTCCTCAAATGCACACATGAGTAGTATGGGAAGGCCAGAGGGGTCTCAATGGACTGGGCCATTTTCCATCTCCTGCACCTGCCACACTGTAACATGAATCCGTTTTTTCTATTCTTACCTCCCCACCCCCAAGCTTCAGTTACATTATGAATAATGCAGGCTGAATTACAGATGCACAGCTGACAGGCCAGCTTGCTATGTTCTCTACTCCAAGGATACTACTTGGACCTTCTTCCACATTCCTCCTTATTGGAGCTTTTCACAAACCACTTCTTAGGAATCTCTTCTGCCTGGGTCATCATTGTAAACTAAAGAAGTTTCTCAAATTACAAAAAGTCTGCAGCAGTTTAAAAAATACCAAGGAACTCTAGGAGTAAGGCAGGCTTGATCTTGGAGCTCTTGGGTTTGGGCAGATACATTTATGATTATAAATGATTAGTGCGGAAGCTGGAAAGACACGAATCTCAGGGTACAAGAGAGGTTCTTCAGGCACTACAATATTAGGTGGTATTTTCTGACCAGAAAGTTCTTCCCTGAAAAGGCTAGCTGAAATAGTAATTCAATCTCTAGAAGCCAGCCAGGAAAACTAATACTATGGCCTGTCATGATGTTTCTGGGAGAGCTGGGATTCCATATAAGGTTTTAAATAATGGGACATCTAAGTAACTGGGTACGTAAGGAAGCCCAGGATAGGTAAAAAGAAGGAAATGGTTTGCCAAGGCCTATTAGGACAGCTCATCCGAGGATGGGTCTAGGAAGTACACAATCCCACTTAAAAGGAAAACAGTATTTTGGAAACAGCATATATAAGAAACTGCAGGTTTTGGAGGTATGAAAAGCAGGAGGAATGATACCTGTCTAGGTAATTCTTGGAGGAAGATGAGGACCAGAAGAACCCTGCAGGAAAAAATAACTGCCAGTATACTTGATAGGAAATATTTCAGTGCAATTTTGAGGGTAGTGCACAGATTGATAACTCTGGATCCTGCTGGTTTGTTTATGGGTGGGACCATCTAAGTTGGCTAGGGCAGGCCTATGGCATATTTCCCAATATGTGGTTTGGTATGTTTGGGAAGGAGTTGTATCTGTACTCAGACAGGTACCACTAGCTCTTGTAAGGGAGAAAAGTGGTAACAAATACTTAAAGAGACAGCAACATATAAGTTATTAGTGTCTAAGATCGCTACTGATCAACACAAGTACTGATCAAAGAATCCACTGGCCTGGAAAGTAGATCTGGTAAGAACTTGGATGAGAAATGACCACACATGAAGGCCCTGAGGTGATATACAATTTTTGAAAATGCAAAAATAGTAATATTGACTTGCTACCCAAGTCAGGATATAAACCAATTAAACATTAAAATGATGGTCAATAATAACAGGAACACATGAACTTGAATGAGAGAAAAATCTGGGGAAATTAAAATTTTAGATTTGTAATCTGAGTTTAAATGGATGGTCCTGGATAGTTAGAAAGGGTTATAGTTAAAATCAATTCTGAATACAGTAATGCAAATGAAATATACAATTATTCACAACTGTTGATGAAGCCGTGAGGATGAGCTATCTAACGCATTTTGCCCTGTAAGAGGACAGGTAAGAAGAATGTGTTCCTGCCAACTACCTCCAACTCCCACCTTCAATTTCTCCTCAGAATTCTCTAAGAGCCAATATAGTGGAGTTAATGGAAAAGAGACTTGTTCAGCCTAACTCTCCAGGTGGCAGAATGATTCCTGGCGAAGGAAAAGAAACATAGAGTGAACCGCTCTTCAACATCAGTGTTTTCGGTCTCAAAGACAATGGTCTCCGGAAAAAAAAATTTCCATTGGAATGTCATTAAGCAAAATATCCCTTAAAGGAGATTTTTATTCTTTTTGCATAAAATACACATAGTAAGCATGATCCATAAAATTACTCGCTATTGATAAGCAATTATCTCTGTAACTGACTGATTCATTTAACACTAACCTGAGTTTTAGGTTAGATTAGTGTGACCAGAAGTAGTTTCAAATCCCAACTCCTCCAAAACCTTGGGAAAGTTGCCCATGCTAAGTCTGTTTCCCTCATCAGCAAGATGGGAATATTTCCCAACTCCTAGGGTTGTTGCTGGGAGTCAACAAAATACTGTAATGAAATACTGTACAAAAAACACCTAGACACCTTGTGCAGCCCTCAGAAAATGTTTACGCCCTGGCCCCAAATCACCTATCTTAACTTCTCTATCCTTTTTAGCCCCAAAGCATGCTATGTGATGGCGATGGCCAAGTTATAAGTCACCATAAATATATATTAAACAGTCCAAAATACCTTGTTGAACAGAAGTAATCATACCAAAGACATGGATTCTTCTTTTAATAAATGTTAATCCTAACTAACCAAAAAATCACAGAAATGCTGGGTAAAACACTTAATCATTTCCACGGGAGGAAGTGGGGCAAGCAAAAATAAAAGCAGCACTGGGGTGCACATCTCCATTCTGGGCTGTCCAGAGGCGAAAGCGTATGCAAAGTCTTGGAGAGATAAGGCAGAAAGGGGACGGAATACTGAAGCCACCCAGTGTGAGTGATGCCCTTGTGTCTGGACGTGAAGGGAGCAAGGACCGGCACACCAAGAGCTACGAATAACCTTGAGTTTTGGAGACTGGGCACTGACAGCTAAAACTTGGGACTTTCAATGTAAGTTCCTTGGGAGGAGTGCCTCGGGTTTGCTCTGCTGTGTTCCCTTAGTACCTACACCAGTGCCTTGCTTGCAGAATTAATAATTGCACCCACGTGCTGGTGGACATATAATGGAAGAACAGACGCTCTCCAAACAATTGCTGACTGGAAAGGCCCGGAGTGAAGGGAAGATAAGGCACCAAGAGTGGGTAACCCGAGGGAAGGTGAGGTGTACGTCCAGGGGCTTTTCACTTTCGTGACAGCGGGCTCCGACCCCCGGGCTGTCAATCCGCACAGATGACGAAAAGGGGCCTGGGGCAACCCTGGCTGCTGTGCCGGCTGGCGGTAATGCCGGCGCTCGGACTGTCGGCAGCGATGGGAGGCAAGGTGAGCGACGGCGCCCCGGAAGCAGTTACCTGTAGTAGCTCAAGAGCCCGTTGCTCAGCACGAACCACCGCCGCTGGTAGCCTTTGATATAATTGGTCCATTTGAAGAGCCAGCCCTCTCGAGCCGAGCCCGAACCTCCAGCGCCCGAGCCGCCCGAGCCCCCAGTCGGCGGCGCAGGGGCCGG
>NW_016809905.1:943436-955482 GCF_001698545.2 Rhinopithecus bieti | reverse complement strand
CCGCCGCGACCACTGTCCCTGACGCGGCCCCGGAGCCTGGCCCCGCGTCTCCGCGGCCGCCGCCTCCTCCCACCACTGGGGGACCGGCGCCGCCGCCGCCAAGTGCTGCAATGGCTGCCGGGCCTGGCCCCACCACTCCTCTCAGCTCCGTCGCCGCCATGAGCCGCCGCCGCCTGGAGATACAGGACGGGAACCGCCTACGAGAGCCGCCGTCGCCGCCCGGAGCGCCCCACAACGCTACCGCATCAGCCACCGCCGCGCAGCGTCCCCGCCCCGCCAGGCGAGCCGCGGGGAGGAGGGCTCGACCGCCGGGAAGAAGGACGTCGATTGGTGCCGCTGAGTGTCACTTGAGGAAGACCCTGCGGACATTGGCATTTCTTTCGGGCCTGTCATTCTACAGCGCCCAGTGAGAGCTTGGGGTGGGACGCGTCTTCCTGGCCCACCGTCGATTGGTTCAGATAAAGGCCAATCAGACCTATGACGAAGTTCATTGGTGCTTTCCTGAAGTTTCCAGCGCTGAGGGAGGACGGGGGAATGCGGGGTGCCCGGCCAATCTGATTGCCGATTGGCTGGTGTTTCCGCCACTCATTTCAGTTTATGCTCTTGTCACTGCCACGTCACCCCCTCCCATCACTCTTCTCATCATCCTTTTCCGCCCTTATGGATTGGTGGTTGGTATCAGCTGCTCCACATTTTCTACCATTTACTGAACGAGTTGAGGAAAAAGGGAAGGAGTCTTGTCTTTACATCCTCATTTTCTTTTTTTATTGGTTAGCACCTATGCCACTCACGTGGTGGAGAGGCGAGGCAATAGTTGGAGATGATTGGTTCTGAGAATTGGCGTGAAAGCGGCATTGCTGACCAATGAGAGATACCTAATGAGAGAGGGGCAGGCCAGGGCAACCAACGAAATCCCAGAAGAGCGCTTGGGGGCGTGTCCGCCTGCTTTCAGCCTTTGGGAAGTTGGTGGGAGATGAAAGTGACTCGGCCTCTTAATAGCGTTCTTTTGACATGGATGTGTTGTCGTGTTCCCGTTTTCTGAATTAAGACCTTTGTAGCTTCTTGTTAGGAAGAACCTGGCGGACAGAGTAACTCTCGGCAGTCAGCCCCCGCCTGAGGCTCCCTTGAAGGACCCCTTTCTAACTCGCCGCTGGACACCCAGATTACAGGGCTGCCCAGAAGTGGCTTCTCCAGCCGCTTCCTGGATCCATGGTCCCCCTAGTTCCCTTCCCTGTTTGCTCTTTATCGCTCCACACCCCTTGTGTCTTGATTCTAGACTGTCGTATGCCTATACTAATTCTGTCCCCTTCAGAAGTAGATTCGCGAGGACCTGACTTTATGTGTCTCTTCCAGACCTAAAGGCCCTTGGTCTTAGCATCATAGGTGCCATGTAATGCTTAACTTTGGACAGAAAATTATTACTTTTTTTGTATCTTTAAACTGATACATCGTAGTTGTACATATTTAACTTTGGACAGAAAATTATTTTTTGTATGTTTAAACTGATATAGTTGTACATATTTTCAGGGATACATCTGTTATTTTGATACATGTATTCCACGTACAATTATCAAATCGGTGTAATTGGGATATCCATCATCTCAAACATTGTCTTTGTGTTGGGAACATTTTCTGCTATGCCTTCTCTTGTAGCAGGATATTGTTATTTTTGATCAACTGACTATTCACACATTTGTGAAGATTACAAATTCAGTAACTAATGTAACATTTAGATGTAAGCTCTTGTTGCAAATGTAGCCCAAAGCGCTGTACTTTGGGGAATCTGGCATCTGTTACATTTTGCTAGTTTGAACAGGCAATAGAAATAGCTATTAGATACTGTAAAAGAAATTGACTTTCTTTGCCAATGTACTTCCCAGTGTCAATAAATTAAAGTATCCTTTTTTAGAAAATGGTTTCAAAAGAAGAGAAGTATTTATTGAATTCTGGAGAGAGAATACTCCCTAAAATCTGCAATTTTACTATCAGGGATCATTTCTATAGCTCATTACTAGTGAATTTCCCTGAATGTGTAGAGCAAAATAAAATCTGCTGTTAGATGTAGGCTATTTGGGATTTTTTTTTTTTTAATCAAGCTAGAGTTAATCCATTTAGGCTTGAGTCCTGCTTTTGCTACTTACTGGGTCTATGCCTTTGAGAAACTTATTTAAGCACTCCAAGTCTCAGTTTTCACTTCTGTTAAACAGGAATAAAACCTCACAGGGATGCTGTTGTGATTAAGTGCATTTGAATGTGTTTGATAAACTGTAGATAGCTACAAACATGTGAGTTGTGTTGCCAAACACATCTCACAGGTTACTTGCCATCACAAAGGAGAAACATACTTTTACAACGGGGAGATCTGGCAGTCCCCACCTTAACCCAGTTATCCAATTTAGTATCAGTAACCCTTGGACAACCAACATTTTTATGAGGTTCCCAGTGTGCTGCAGCATGAAATATACAGCATCACTTAATGGTGTTTTCTTGCCAAAAATACTGAAAGTGAATCTTATCAAGGCTTTGGATCTAAACTCCAGTTTACCAGGGCTGGAGGAACCAGTTGAACCATAACCCCAAGGAGATAATCAGATAAATCAAGAACGTGAAGCATTCTACAAACAACTGTTTTATAGAAGGTAAGACATGAAGATCAAGGAAAATCAATGTCATAAAAATCGTCATGGGTGATTGTTCTAAATTTTAAAAAAACGTAAAAGATACAATCAAATGCTTAATTGGATTCTGGTTCTGAAAAGCAGACTTTTAGACATTTTGAGACAATTGGGGAAATTTCAAAATGGACTCGTATTAGATGTTGTTAGTTATTACATTTGTTCATTGTAATAATGGTATGCTGGATATGGGGAAAACATCTTTACAACTTGGAGAAACATAGGAGTGAAGAGTTATGATATCTGTAACTCTCTTTGAAATGGTTCAGCAAAAAAGAAAGATAAGAGACCAGTCTGGGCAACATAGTTAAACCTCTGTCTACCAAAAACAAAAGCAAAACAAAACAAAAAAATTAGCTGGGCATGGTGGCCTTTTCCTGTAGTTCCAGCTACTTGGGAGACCAAGGTGGGAGGATTGATTGAGCCCAGGAGGTCGAGGCTACAGTGTGCCACTGCACTCCAGCCTAGGTGACAGAGTGAGGCCCTATCTCTCTCTCTCTTTCACACACACACACACACACACACACACACACACAGCCAAGGAAAGATATATACTTTAAAATGCATACACACACATCTATCTGTCTGTCTGTCTACTTCCCTTCCTACCTATCTAGCAAATATAGCAAAATGTTAATTGTTAAATCTATATGGTAAGTATATAGGTGTTTACTGTACTATTATTTCTACTTTTATTGTATATTTGGAATAATAATTTTAAAAAAGGTTTTGAAAGGCTAGTTTGACCAACTGTTGTTACCTAACACTGCCTCCAGAATACAGACCAGAATTCTTGCCCTGAATTCTGGCCTGGCAGAATTCTTGGCCTGGCAAATGAGACCCATGACAATCTGATGTCACCTCTCCTTTCCAGTTCTTTTTTTTTTTAGATAGAATCTCACTCTGTCACCTAGGCTGGAGTACAGTGGCACAATCTCAAGTGATTATCCTGCCTCAGCCTCCAGAGTAGCTGGGATTACAGGCATGCACCGCCATGTCCAGCTAATTTTTATATTTTTTGTAGAGACAGGGGTTCACCATATTGGCCAGGCTGGTCTCGAACTCCTGACCTCAGGTGATCTGCCTGCCTTGGCCTTTGAAAGTGCTGGGATTACAGATGTGAGCCACCCAGTGGTGGCTTTGAAATGCATACACACACATCTATCTGCCTGTCTGTCTACCGCCCTCCCTACCTATCAATCAAGCAAATATGGCAAAATGTTAATTGTTAAATCTATGTGGTAAGTATATATGCTTCACACCTGGCCTCTCTCTTTTGTACTGGTGTACTGTGCAGTCCAGTTAAATTGATCCACACGTCTTTCTACATTCACCCTACACTTTCTCAAACTGATGCCTTTGTGTGTGCTTTCCCTCCATTAAATGCCCAGTGAACTCCCTCCACAGAATTTCCTCGATTTTCCTGGCTAGAAGTAATGCCCCTTCCTCAGGAATTGCAGAGTTTCCTGTGATGTTAATTGTCTTCCCTTATAATTATCTATGTTTCAATCATATGTCCCCTACTAGAGGGTCAATTTCTCTAATGTATAACCTGTATCTATTTCATCTTTGTTTCCCCTGTGACAGCACACAACCTAACATATTCATCTATTTAACAAATATTTATCAAGTATCTATTATATGTCTTCAGGCCTGAGCCAAGTCTTAGGGACAAACTAGTGAATGTACAAATAGGCTCTGGCTCCTCGTGAAACATAAAGGATCTTGGGGATATACACAGTATTTGTAGTGAAAAAATATGTACAGTAATTATACACATATGCACAGTAATATGGAGGACAACAGGTGTAACCTGTTTCAAAAAGGGATAAACTGTTTAAGCTGCCATCTGGGAACTGGGGAGGAGTAAGCAAAGGAAATAAATCAGTCTTTCTTTTCTTTTTTTTTCCTCCGTAGCTAAAATCAGTCATTTTCCTGTGAAGGCCTGAGGAAGAAAAGACAGGCAGTAACTGAGGTGGGTACATAAGGCATGGAAAGTGAAGACCCCGAAGGGCTGTAAGACCTCATAAGGAGTTCAAGTTTTATTCTCATTGCAACAGGAAGCAATCGAAGGGATTAGGGCAAGTGACCCCAATTCATTCATTCTTTGTGTCTTTGTTTCTTTCTCTCTCTTCTTTTCTTTCTTTCTGTCTTTTTTCTTGACAGGGCCTTGCTCTGTCATCTAGGCTAGAGTACAATGGTGTAATTATAGTTCACTGCAACCTCGGACTCCTGGGCTTAAGCAGTTCTCCTGCCTCAGCCTCCCAGATAGCTAGGGATACAGGCATGCACCACTTTGCCTAGATAATTTTTATTTTTTGTAGAGACAGGGTCTTGCTGTGTTACCCAGGCTGGTCTCAAACTCCTGGCCTCAAGTGATCCTCCCACCTCAGCCTCACAGTGTTGGGAGTGGAGCCCCCATACCTGGCCTCAATTCTTGTTTAAAATGATCACTGGCTGATGTGTGGAGTCACAAGAGTGGAGAGGGACAGCAATTAGGAAACTTCTACCATCTTTTTTTTTGAAATGGAGTCTTGCACTATTGCCCGGGCTGGAGTGCAGTGGCGCCATCTCAGCTCACTGCAACCTCCACCTCCCAGGTTCAAGCGATTCTTCTGCCTCAGCCTCCCAAGTAACTGGGATTACCGGCACCCGCCAGCATGCCCGGCTAATTTTTTCGTATTTTTAGTAGAGAAGGAGTTTCACTATGTTGGCCAGGCTGGTCTGGAACTCCTGACCTCACGTGATCCGCCCGCCTCGGCCTCCCAAAATGCTGGGATTATGGACCTGAGCCACCATGCCTGGCCTTCTACCATCTTTTAGAAGAGAAATATTGATGACTTGGTTGAATGTGGTGGAAACAGGGATGGAGAGAAGTGGATACATTCCAGATATATTTGGAGATACAACTGATAGGACCGGGCACATGATAGTGATTCAGTTAATGCTTAATGTGTGAAATAATTACAAATTTTAAAAATTGGTGTTTTATTTTTCTCATGAAGTCATTGTTCTCATCCCTATGTCCAGTCAGTAACAAAAAACTGGATGATCTTTTAAGCACCCCTTTCTTTACTGGCCTAGATTCTTGTGCATTCTTCTCACTTTTAAACTCGTCTATTTGCCTTTAGTCTATCTTCCAGAATTCTCCTCACAACTGCCAAAGGGATCTTTCTTTCTTTCTTTTTTTTTTTTTTGGTACAGGGTCTCTCTCTGTCACCCAGGCTGGAGTGCAGTGGCACAATCTTGACTCACTGCCACCTCTGCCTCCTTGGTTCAAGTGATTCTTGTGCCTCAGCCTTCCAGGTAGCTGGGACCACAAGTGCATGCCACCACGCTGTGCTAATTTTTGTATTTTTTGTAGAGACAGGTTTTTGCCATGTTGCCCAGGCTGATCTTGCATTCCTGAGCTCAAGCGATTTGCCTGCCTCAGCCTCCCAAAGTGCTGGCATTACAGGCGTGAGCCACCACGGCCAGTCAGGATTTTCTTAAAATAGTCTGTTCTTAACTGAGTTTCTTGCTCCGTAATCCTCAATGACCCCCTCTGGTCTATAGGATAAAGTCCTGATAGCTCACTTTGCCATCTAAGGCCCTTCCCTACCAGGTCCTAATCTTGCTTTCCTGTCCCACTTCTTATAACTCTTTTCAGTCCATACTGGGTTACCTGCCAGACTCCAATATATTGGACATTTTTGCTTTCCTGATTTTTTTTACATAGACTATGTTTTCTTAGAGCAGTTTTAGATTCACAGCAAAATGGAGCTGAAATTACAAAATTCCATGCACAGCCTCTCCTACTGTCAACGTCCAGAGTGGTATAACTGTTAAAATTGATGAATCTGGCCGGGCGCGGTGGCTCAAGCCTGTAATCCCAGCACTTTGGGAGGCCGAGACGGGCGGATCACGAGGTCAGGAGATCGAGACCATCCTGGCTAACACGGTGAAACCCCGTCTCTACTAAAAAATACAAAAAACTAGCCGGGCGAGGTGGCGGGCGCCTGTAGTCCCAGCTACTCGGGAGGCTGAGGCAGGAGAATGGCGTAAACCCGGGGGGCGGAGCTTGCAGTGAGCTGAGATCCGGCCATTGCACTCCAGCCTGGGCGGCAGAGCGAGACTCCGTCTCAAAAAAACAAAAAAAAATTGATGAATCTACACTGACACATCATTATCCACCCCAAACCTATAGTTTATATTAGTGTTTATTTGGCATTGTATGTTCTATGGATTTTTTTTTTTTTTTTTTTTGAGACGGAGTCTCACTCTGCCGCCCAGGCTGGAGTGCAGTGGCCGGATCTCAGCTCACTGCAAGCCCCGCCTTCTGGGTTTACGCCATTCTCCTGCCTCAGCCTCCCAAGTAGCTGGGACTACAGGCGCCCGCCACCTCGCCCGGCTAGTTTTTTGTATTTTTTAGTAGAGACGGGGTTTCACCGTGTTAGCCAGGATGGTCTCGATCGCCTGACCTCGTGATCCGCCCGTCTCGGCCTCCCAAAGTGCTGGGATTACAGGCTTGAGCCACCGCGCCCGGCCTAGTGTTCTATGGATTTTGACAATGTATAATGACATTTATCCAGGATTATAATATCATACAGATTAGTTTTATTGTCCGAAAAAACCTCTCTGCTCCACTTCTTCATTCCTCCTTTTTCCTTAACTCTTGGCAACCAGTGATCTTTCTACTGTCTTCATAGTTATGCCTTTTCCAGAATGTCATATAGTTTGAATCACACACATACAGTTGTCCTTCAGTATCCATGGGGAATTGGTTCCAAGATTCTCTGCAAATACCAAAATCCACAGATGGTCAAATCTGTTATACAAAATAGTATAGTATTTGCATATAACCTATACACATCTTCTCTTATACTTCAAATTATCTCTAGATTACTTCTAATACCCAATACAAGGTAAATGCTATGTAAATAGTTGTTATCCTATATTGTTTAGGGAGTAATGACAGGAAAAAAGTCTGTACATGTTCAGTACAGGCACAAGTGTCTCTTTTTGGGAGAATATTTTTGATCCTTGGTTGAATTCATGAATGCAGAACCCACAGATATGGAGGGCTGACTGTAGTTTGAAAAGAAACCTTTTAAAAATTGGCTTCTTGCCGGGTGCAGTGGCTCATGCCTGTAATCCCAGCACTTTGGGAGGCTGAGGCAGGCTGATCACAAGGTGAAGAGATTGAGACCATCCTGGCCAACGTGGTGAAACCCCATCTCTACTGAAAATACAAAAATTAGCTGGGCGTGGTGGCGCATGCCTGTAGTCCCAGCTACTCAGGAGGCTGAGGCAGGAGAATCGCTTGAACCTGGGAAGGAGAGGTTGCAGTGAGCCAAGATCGTGCCACTGCACTCCAGCCTGGGAGACACAGCGAGACTCCATTTTAAAAAATAAATAAAATAAAATAAAATAAAATAAAATTGGCTTCTTTCACTTAGTAGTATGCATTTAAGTTTCCTCTATGTATTTGCATTATATAGACGTACCACTGATCTTGACCACCTCACTTCAAATCCTGTTTTGACTAAGGGATGCAATCTTGGACTGTTTACTTAACCTCTTATCAGTTTCCTTATGACCATACTAACAGCATCTGTTTCTCAAGGTTTTGGGAAAGGATTAAATAAAAATACATGAAATGTGTCTGGCATATGGTAAATCATAAATGCTGTCTGTAATTACTAATTATGCAAGACTATCTTTGTAGCACAATGTAACTAACCCTAAGGGGACCCACATGTCTTTATTGAGGGCATTAGACGTACCATAGAAAAACCCGGAAATACTGGGACTTTATGTGAAGTAAAAATGGATTAATATAATGAAGGCATGGCAGCTTTTATTGAGTGTTAAGCACTTTCACAAATATCAATTTTTTGTCATAATCCCACTTGTTCTATCTCCCCTTTTACAGGGAGAGAAACTAAGATTCATGAATAAAGTAACTTGCAAAGGTGAAGCTAACACTCAAACACAGATATGAATAGGGCTGTAGTCCTTAATATTATGTGTGCCTTGGAATCGTTTTTAAAACAACAGTAATTTGAGGTGCTGGGTGCAATGTCTCATGCCTGTAATCCCAGAATTTTGGGAGGCTGAGGTAGGCAGATCACTTGAGCTCAGCCTGGGCAACATGGTGAAACCCCATCTATACCAAAGATACAAAACATTAACCAGGTGTGGTAGCTCACGCCTGTGGTCCCAGCTACTCAGGAGGAGGCTGGGGGAGGCTCTCTGGAGCCTGGGAGATGGAGGCAGCAGTGAGCTGAGATCATGCCACTGCACTCCAGCCTGGGCGACAGAGTGAGACCTCGTCTCAAAACAAACAAAACAATTCAAATAAGTTAGGAGTCGAGATGTATTATATTTTCTGTCATCAAAATTAAACCAAATGTCACAGAAACCCTTCTGTTTCACAACTGATAATCATGCTTTGCACTTCACAGAGAGAATGCAGGCTCCCAAAGTGCTAGGACCACAGGCCTGAGCCACCATGCCTGGCCAGACATAGACTTCTTTCTCCTCCTTTGTATATTGTTTCTGTTATTACCTTTTGCCCTAAGGTGGCTGCTAGAGCTTCTAGAATTCCCTAGAATTTGTAATAACTTAAAATTCAAGGGTGGGCACAGTGTCTCACCTTTGTAAATCCAGCACTTTGGGAGACTGAGGCAGGCACATCACCTGAGGTCAGGAGTTCAAGACCAACCTGGCCAACATGGTGAAACCCCATCTCTACTAAAATATAAAATTAGCTGGGCACAGTGGCGGGTGCCTGTAATCCCAGCTACTCAGGAGGCTGAGGGAGGGGAATTGCTTGAACCTGGAAGGTGGAGGTTGCAGTGAGCTGAGATCGCGCCATTGTACTCTAGCCTAGCCAACAGAGCGAGACTCCATTTCAAAAAAAAAAAAAAATTAGCCAAGCATGGTGGCACGTGCCTATGGTCTCAGATACTTGGGAGGCTGAGGTGAGAGGATGGCTTAAACCCGGGAAGTGGAGGGTGCAGTGAGCTGAGATTGCGCCACTGCACTCCAGCCTGGGTGGCAAAGTGAGATCCCATCTCAAAATAAAGCAAATAAAATAAAACTAAATTAAATTCAAAAAAATTTTGTCTGATTACACTTAATGAACTCTAATACAGGTTGAATAGCCCTTATCCGAAATGCTTGGGACCAGAAGAATTTCAGATTTCTGATTTTTATGTTTTGGATTTTGGAATATTTCCATTATATATAAGTGCTTACTGGTTCAGCATCCCAAATCTGAAAATTCTAAACCTGAAATGCTCCAACGAGCATTTCTTTTGAGCATCATGTCAGCACTCAAAAAGTTTCAGATTTTGGAGTATTTTGGATTTCAGATTTTCAGATTAGAGATGCTCAACCTCTACCAAATGATTGAAAAAGTCCTTCATAATAATTGGGATTAGGTTTATTTGGAAGTAACAGAGGTCCAATTCACATTGGTTTAAACCCATAATAGTTTATTCTCACACAGGAAAGAAATCCCAGGATAAGAAGCTCAAGGTTGGAATGGTGACTCAAATGAAGTCTTCAGAGACATAGACTCTTTTTTTTTTTTGAGCCAGGGTCTCACTCTGTCACTCAGGCTGGAGTGCAGTGGTTCAATCTTGGCTCACTGCAGCCTTGACCTCCCAGTCTCAAGGGATCCTCCCACCTCAGTCTCATGGCTGTTTTTTTTTTTTTTTTTTTTTTTTAGTAGAGATGGGGTCTTGCTATGTTGCCCAGGCTTGTCCTGAACTCCTGGGCTCCAGTGATCCACCTGCTTTGGCCTCCCAAAGTGCTGGGACCATAGGCCTGAGCCACCTTGCCCGGCCAGACACAGACTTCTTTCTCCCCATTGTATGTTGTTTCTGTTATTACCTTTTGCCCCAGGGTGGCTGCTAGAGCTTCAGTCATTACATCTGCATTCTAAGCAGCAAGAAGAGGGAAGGAAAGAGGACAAAAGTGTAGTGCCTTCCCCTTAGGGAGAATTTTTGGAAGTCACACACAACATGTCTCCTTATTCTTTGTGGGACAGAGAAATGATGGAAAATGATTGTAATCAGGTTTTCTTTGTCTGCCACTCACTGCAATCTTGGACACATGTACATGTTCTCTCTCCCTTCTTTTCTTCCTTCCTTCAAACACAAGCCTATTACATTTTAACTTAATTAACTCTTTAAAGAACCTGTTTTCAAATAAAGTGACATTCTGAGGTATGGGGATTAGGACTTCAACATAAGAGTTTTGGGGGTGGACACAATTTAGCCCATAACATACACAGGATACATATGATACGTGAAAGTGACAAAGCACAATAGTCAAACCAATACTGCTCAATGCACCACTCAGCATAAGAAATACAAAATGACCAGTTTTCTACATCCTATCCCAATACCACTCCCCTAAACACTTCCAAAAGTAACTGTTGTCTTAAATGTATTTTTTTCCAACTTTCATTTTGGATTCAGATGTGCAGGTTTTTTACAGGTGTATTATGTGATTTTGAGGTCTGGGGTATAGACGATCCTGTCACCCAGGTAGTGAGCATAGTATCCAATAGTTTTTCAGCCCATGTCCACCCCTCCCCCCACTTTTGGAAGCCCCCAGTGTCTATTGTTCCAATTTTATGCCCATGTATACTCATTGTTTAGCTCCCACTTATAAGTGAGAGCATGCAGTATTTGGTTTTCTGTTTCTGCATTAACTGACTTAGGACAGTGGCCTCTAGCTGCATCCATGTTCCTGCAAAGGATATCATATTGCTCTTTTTTATGGCTGTGTAGTATTCCATGGTGTATATGCACCACATTTTATTTATCCAATCCACCATTGTTGATGGGGACCTAGGTTGATTCCATGCCTTTGCTATTGTGAATAGTGCTGAGATGAACATATGTGTGCATGTATCATTTTGGTAGAATGATTTATATTCCTTTGGGTATATGCCCAGTAATGGAATTGCTGGGTCAGATGGTAATTCCATTTTAAGTTCTTTGAGAAATCTCCAAACTGCAGTCCACAGTGGCTGAACTAATTTGCATTCCCACCAGCAGGGTGTATAAGCATTCCACAGCCTCGCCAGCATCTGTTATTTTTTTTCACTTTTAAATAATAGTCATTTTGACTGGTTTGAGATGGTACCTCATTGTGGTTTTGATTTGCATTTCTCTGATGATTAGTGATGATGAGCATTTTTTCATGTTTTTTGGCCATTTTTCTGTCTTCTTTTGAGAAGTATCTGTTCACGTCCTTTGCCCATTTTTAATTCGGGTATTTGTTGTTTGCTTGTTGCTAAATCTATGTTTAAAAAAAATTATTCTCTCAGTCACTTTGCCTTTTTTTTTTTTTTTTTTTTTTTTTTTTTTTTT
>NW_016809905.1:896982-942974 GCF_001698545.2 Rhinopithecus bieti | reverse complement strand
TTTTTTGAGACGGAGTCTCTCTCTGTCGCCCAGGCTGGAGTGTAGTGGCCGGATCTCAGCTCACTGCAAGCTCCACCTCCCAGGTTCCCGCCATTCTCCTGCCTCAGCCTCCCGAGTAGCTGGGACTATAGGCGCCCGCCACCTCGCCCGGCTAGTTTTTTGTATTTTTTAGTAGAGACGGGGTTTCACCATGTTAGCCAGGATGGTCTCGATCTCCTGACCTCGTGATCCGCCCATCTCGGCCTCCCAAAGTGCTGGGATTACAGGCTTGAGACACCGCGCCTGGCCCACTTTGCCTTTTAAAGGCCCAGATTCATCCTGTACACCAGTGACAATATGAGGCTCTCTGATAAGTGCTCCCTTTTTTGTTTATTTCCATCTCCATACAGCAGAGTGATTTTTAAAAGTATAAGTTATATGACATTTTGTGTTTTTTACTTAAAACTCTGCAAAGATTTCCCATTGCAATAACAATAAATCCCTTCAAGACCCTGCGTGGTCACTCTCTGCCCCACTCCATTCACTCTAGTGACATTGACTTTCTGTGGTTCCTTGAACTCCAACTCATTTTCATCTCAGGGGCTTGGCTACCTTCTTGATTTTGCTTGGGGTGCTCTTCCTAGACCTTTGTATATTTGTCTCTTCTTATTATTCAGATGTCTGCTTGAATGTCACCTGCTTATCGAGGCCTTCCTGGCTCCTCTGTCTACAGTACAAGTACATCTCCCCCATTCAAATCACTTTGTTCTTTTCTTAGCACTTATCATTGTAAGTATCCCCCTGAGAATGCAAACTGCACCAGAATAGGGGTTTAGTTTGTCTTTGTCACTACTGTATCTGGAGTCATGTGGGACGTACAAGAGCTTAACTGACTTATGTTATCCAATTGTTCCTGATCTAGGGGTTGTTGTGATAACATGAGTGACAATGTATTTTGAAATGAGTCTTGTACACACAGACTAATTTATTACATAGAGCTCTATTCTCTGAATAATCTCTTTAAGCTTTGTTTGTTTGCTTCTTTCTTTTTCTTTTTCTTTTTTTTTTTTTTTGAAACAGGGTCTCACTCTGTTACCCAGGCTGAAGTGCAGTGGCGCGATCTCGGCTCACTGCAACCTCCGCCTCCCAGGCTCAAGCGATTCTCCTGCCTCAGCCTCACAAGTAGCTGGGATTACAGGTGCTGCCACCATGTCCAGCTAATTTTTTATCTTTTTAATAGAGATGGGTTTTCAGCATGTTGGCAGGCTGGTCTCGAACTCCTGACCTCATATGATCCACCCACATCAGCCTCCCAAAGTGCTGGGATTACAGGTGTGAGCCACCATGCCCAGCCTTCTCCTCTCCCTTCCCCTCTCCTCCCCTCTTTTCCTCCCTTCTTCCATCCCCTCTCCTCCCCTCCTTTTCCCTCCCCTCCTCTATTCTCCCCTCCCCTGCATTCCTTCCTTCCTTTGTTTTTGTGAGATAGGGTCTCATTTGTCAGCTGGAGTGCAGTGGCGCAATCACAGCTCACTGCAGCGTCAACTTCCTGGGCTCAAGTGATCCTCCCACCTCAGCCTCCCAGGTAGCTGGGACTGTAGGCATGCGCCACCATGCCTGGCTAAGTTTTTAAAAAATTTTGTAGAGATGGGGGTCTCGCTATGTTTCCCAGTCTGGTCTTGAGCTCCTGGGCTCAAATGATCCTCCTGCCTCAACCTCCCAAAGTGCTGGGATTACAAGGGTAAGCCACTGCACCCAGCTAAGCTTTCTTTTTCTTTCTTTCTTTCTTTTTTTTTTGAAACGGAGTCTTGCTCTGTTGCCCAGGCTGGAGTGCAGTGGCGTAATCTCAACTTACTGCAACCTCTGCCTCCCGGGTACAAGCGATTCTCCTGCCTCAGTCTCTTAAGTAGCTGGGACTACAGGCACAAGCCACCATACCTGGCTGATTTTTGTATTTTTAGTAGAGACAGGGTTTCACTATATTGGTCAGGGTGGTCTCAAACTCCTGACCTCAAGTGATCTGCCCACCTCACTCTCCCAGAGTGCTGAGATTACAAATATGAGACACTGTGCCCAGCTTTGAATTTTAAGTTGGGATTACAGGTGATGGGATTACAGGTGTGAGCCACTGGGCCTGGCCAGCTTTGTTTCTTAATAACAAAACTATTTCATGACCAGGTATGTGTTGGATGCCTGCTAGGTGTTGACTCTGTGCTGGGCTTGTGGTACAGCTGTGAACAAGACAGACTATTTCTGTACTTGTGAAACTCCCATATTAATGCAGAGAATTTATGAAAAAGCCAATTGCTGTGACAATATATCTAATGTAAAAAGTACATTCTAAAATACTGGGAATGAGGAAGAGTGGAAGCAAGGAGTCTTTTTTTTTTTTGCCCTCCCTAGATGATGTTTAAATAAAAAAGACCATAAAGATGTATGACAGCTGCATCGCTGTGACTCTGATCCTTATATATTGCAGTTGGTCCTGATAATTACAACCTGAATTGCCCCCTTTTTGACATTACTGAGAGGCAATTGCCTGATCTGCTTACAGAAAATGAAGGCATTAAAATCCAGTCAGAAGAGTTTGCAGATGCAGTGTTAAAGCCTTGCAGCTTTTCAGCTGCTCCTCTGAAGCACAGGTCCAGGAATAGGAGCCTTCTTGCAGCCAAGACACTAGAAATGGAGCTCAAAACTTAAGGTTTAAATCCCAGTTTTAGACCTTACCAGCTGGAAGGTCTTGCTGATCTAGTTTTGGTACCGTACAATTATAGTTGCCCATCCTATTTCAAAAGGTTATAGAGAAGACTGAATTGGAATACGAATGTGTTCTTTGTACACTATAAAATAACTATAGAAATGTGACATTGTGGGTTTACCTTTGTTACTGTTAGATGAACAACCGTAACTGAAAAAAAGTATTTGAAGGTTGAATCCTATTAACAGGAGAACAATCAGATAAATGATGGCATAATGGTACACAGTGGAATACTATACAACTATGAAAAAGAACAGGGGACTGGGTACAGTGGCTCATGCCTGTAATCCCAGCACTTTAGGAGGCCAAGTTGGGAGGACTGAATGAGCCCAGGAGTTTGAGCCCAGCCTGGGTAACAAGCAAGACCTTGTCTCTGCAAAAAATAAAATAATTAGCCAGGCATGGTGGTGCACACCTGTTTTCCCAGCTATTCAGGAGGCTGAGGTGGAGGTTGGGGGTCTAGTGAGACATGACCACACCACTGGACTCCAGCCTGGGCAACAGAGCAAGACCCTGTATCAAAAAGAAAAGAACAGGGTAGCTCTCTATATGCCAACACAGAAAGATGCCCATGATATATTAAGAGAGAAAAAAGTAAAACTGTAATTCTATCTGTGTATGCATGTGCATGCAGACATCACTTGGAGAACAATACACTAAACTGTTAGCAGTGTTTTTTCTGGGGGGTCAAATTTGGGAAACCTTCCTTTTGTTAGTTATATGCAGATTTGTTTCTCATTTGTTAGAGTAGGGCAATCTAAGTAATTTAACAAATTTTATATTCACAACTGGCAAAGTACATGTGTCACTGATTACCTCGCTCCCTGCTAGATATTTCACAGATCTCAAGTCTGATTTTGGTTAATATTGCTTTGGAGAATGAACTTGGCTGAACTGAGAGCTTGGAGAGTCATGTTGAATAACAAACAAGCTCCTCAGAACAGCCTTACGTGCAACATTTGCAAAATAAGAAGCAAAGCAGAGGCTGTCATGAGACCTGCAATCTATTCACAACTGTGTTTCTGATGCAAGAAGGAAGAAAGTCAAAATGCTATTAGGTGATTTTAAGATACTGATTTCCCAGACCAAGACTTGTTTCCTAAAAACCCACATGCTAAGTTCTCAGGGACCACAATATTAAATGTATTTAAGCATAGCTGGGAGAGGAGGAAAAATATAAGACCCCTTCAGTCTTCCCAGTTCTGCTTCTCACACAATGAACTTCACGGTCCCCCAAAAGTAGACGGCTGTCAAATTCAGAAAGTTGGCCAGGCGCACTGGCTCATGCCTGTATTCCCAGCATTTTGGGAGGCCAAGGCGGGCGGATCACTTGAGGTCAGGAATTCGAAGTCAGCCTGTCCAACATGGTGAAAGCCCATCTCTGCTAAAAATGCAAAAATTAGCTGGGCGTAATCTCAGTAGCTGTAATCCCAGCTACTTAAGAGGCTGAGGCAGGAGAATCACTTGAGCCCAGGAGGCACAGAGGTTGGAGTGAGCCAAGATCGTGCCACTGTACTCCAGCTTGGGCGACAGGGTGAGATTCTGTCTCAAAAAAAAAAAAATTTTCAGAAAGTCATGTCTTGTCCTTCCTAATGTTTAGCAGGGCAGTTTGGGCGATTTAACAGCCACAGTTTGGAAAAAATGCAATTTAAATATGGAAGCTATATTTGGGGATTTGTTAAAGTGGTTCTTTGATCCCACACTTGGTATATCATCTTAAATGTTTATAGTAGAGGTCGGGTGCGGAGGCTCACGCCTGTAATCCCAGCACTTTGGGAGGCTGAGGCGGGCGGATCACAAGGTCAGGAAATCAAGAATATCCTGGCCAACATGGCGAAACCCTGTCTCTACTAAAAATACAAAATTAGCCGGGCATGGTGGCTCATGCCTCAGAAGACTGAAACAGGAGAATCGCTTGAACCCAGGAGGTGGAGGTTGTGGCGAGCTGAGATCGTGCATTGCACTCCAGCCTGGGCAACAAGAGTGAAACTCCGTCTAAAAAAAAAATGCTCATCATCAGTGATCATTAAAGAAATGCAAATCAAAATTAAAATGAGATACCATCTCACGCCAGTCAGAATGGTGATCATTAAAAAGTTAGGACTTATTTTTTAACTAGAAGTAGCTACTATCTTTAGCAGTGTTTTTTTTGTTTGTTTTGTTTTTGTTTTTTGAGACAGAGTCTCGCTCTGTTGCCCAGGCTGGAGTGCAATGGTGGGATCTCTGCTCACCACAACCTCTGCCTCTCAGGTTCAAGCGATTATCCTGCCTCAGCTTCCCGAGTAGCTGGGATTACAGGCATGTGCCACCACGCCCGGCTAATTTTTGTATTTTTAGTAGAGATGGGGTTTCACCATGCTGGCCAAGCTGGTCTCAAACTCCCAACCTCAGGCCATCCGCCCACCTCAGCCTCCCAAAGTGCTGGGATTACAGGCATGAGCCACCGCGCCTGGCCTATCTTTAGCAGTCTTAAGATAATATCCCCTTTTAAGGTTATGATACATGCTTATTGAAGACAAATTGGGAAAATATGAAAAGCAGGAACAATCATCTACTCACAAAATCCTCCACAGCCCTTTTCCTTAAAGGCAACCACTATTTGGTCATCTTTGATTTCACTCTTCTCGCCCATATATATATATGTGTATATATATGGAGATATATATAGATAGATATATAGACATATATATGAAAAAATATAAAATATANTTGTATTTTTAGTAGAGATGGGGTTTCACCATGCTGGCCAAGCTGGTCTCAAACTCCCAACCTCAGGCCATCCGCCCACCTCAGCCTCCCAAAGTGCTGGGATTACAGGCATGAGCCACCGCGCCTGGCCTATCTTTAGCAGTCTTAAGATAATATCCCCCTTTTAAGGTTATGATACATGCTTATTGAAGACAAATTGGGAAAATATGAAAAAGCAGGAACAATCATCTACTCACAAAATCCTCCACAGCCCTTTTCCTTAAAGGCAACCACTATTTGGTCATCTTTGATTTCACTCTTCTCGCCCATATATATATATGTGTATATATATGGAGATATATATAGATAGATATATAGACATATATATGAAAAAATATAAAATATATATATATATATATATATATATATATATATAGAGAGAGAGAGAGAGAGAGAGAGAGAGAGAGAGAGAGAGAGGGACGGGGTATCACTCTGTTGCCCAAGCTGGAGGTCAGTTGCACAATCTTGGCTCACTGCAACCTCCACCTCCTGGGTTCAAGCGATTATCCAGCCTCAGCCCCCGAGTAGCTGGGATTAAAGGTGCACACCACCACGCCCAGCTAATTTTTGTATTTTTAGTAGAGACAAGGTTTTGCCATATTGGCCAGGCTGGTCTTGAACTACTGATCTCAAGTGATCTGCCTGTCTTGGCTTCCCAAAGTGCTAGAATTACAGGCATGAGTCACCACGCCCAGCCTCCCATATATTTTTTACTCCACAGAGATTGTCATGTACATATACAGAACCTATTTTTTACTTAACATTATATTCTTACATTTTCCTATGTAACTAAATTCTTCAAAACAACTTTTCTTTAAAACATTTTTTCTTCTAACAACATAAGCAATACATTTTCTCTATAGAAAACTTGAAAATTAACGAGAAGCCAAAAGGAAAAGGAAGTTCTCCATAATCCCATCACTTACAGATACCAGTAATCTTTAGAAACATCTTTCCAATATTTTCTTCATACATGCATTTTCTTAAAATTGGATTCAAAGCATATATATGGTTTTCACCATACTATATCAAATATTTTCATGATTAAATATTCTGCCTTTTAAATTTTCTAGACAGTCTTGCTCGGTCTCCCAGGCTGAATCTCATTATAGCCTCATACTCCTGGGCTCAGGCAATCCTGCCTCAGCCTCCTGAGTTAGCTGAGAATACAGGCACATGCCACCATGCCTGGCTGATTTTTAAATGTTTTTGCAAAGTCTTGCAAAGTCTTCCCTCCCAAAGTGCTGGGATTACAAGCATGAGCCACTGCACCTAGTCCAATATTCTGCCTAATTGTCCACAACACATGGATCATTGTTTACTTAATCATTATTGTAATGTTGAACATTTAGATTATTTCTAATTTTTCTATTATAAGTAAAGCTGACAGGGTGAAATGGCTCATGCCTCTAATGAATCATTTGGGAGACCAAGGCAAGTTTGAGACCAGCCTGGGTAACAGAGTCTCTACAAAAACTAAAATAATTAGCTGGGCAAGGTGGCATGTGTCTGTAGTCCCAGCTACTCTTAGTGAGGCTGAAGTGGGAGGATTGCTTGAGGCCAGGAGTTCAAGGCTGCAGTGAGTTATGATTGCGCCACTGCCCTAAAGCCTGGGCAACAAAGCGAGATCTTGTCTTCAAAAAATAAAATAAGTAAAGCTGTGGTAAGTACCATTGCTTTGTTATATTTCCTTAGATTTATAAAGCCAAAGTCATTGTTCAAAGGCTAAGAATGCTTTGAAGTGCTCCACACAGTGAAAGCACTTTCCAGAAAGGTAGACATTTACCCCCGCCAGTGAGTGGCAGCCCCAAATTCTCACTAACATTATTTTAAAGTGTTTATTAACTCGGTAGGTTAAAAACATTTACTTTTACTTCTCTGATTACCAGTGGGGGTGAGGTTCTTAATATTATTCACTTGTACTTTATTTTATGAATGATTATTCACAAAGTTGTACCTATTACCCATTAGGGTTAATTACCTATGTATTTATCAGGGTCTTCTTTTTCTTACACAGGATATTACTTGCATTAGTATCAGTTTTCAACTCTGTGCCTTATTCTTGTAGATTATTTTAGTGCATCACTTAATTTTTCTTGAAGTTAATATTGTCCTCATTAGTTACTCTGAGGTTTACAAACGGTTTTTTAAGAAATAATAATAAAAAAATTGTACGTGGGTATTTTTTTGTTGTTTTTTGAGACGGAGTCTCGCTCTGTCGCCCGGGCTGGAGTGCAGTGGTCGGATCTCAGCTCACTGCAAGCTCCGCCTCCCAGGTTTTCGCCATTCTCCTGCCTCAGCCTCCCGAGTAGCTGGGACTACAGGCGCCCGCCACCTCGCCCGGCTAGTTTTTTGTATTTTTTTAGTAGAGACGGGGTTTCACCGTGTTAGCCAGGATGGTCTCGATCTCCTGACCTCGCGATCCGCCCGTCTTGGCCTCCCAAAGTGCTGAGATTACAGGCTTGAGCCACCGCGCCCGGCCATGTACATGGGATTTTACTGTGTTGCCCAGAACCAGGCGTGGTGGCTCATGACTTTTAAAAGTCATTTGTGACCAGGCACGGTGGCTCATGCCTGTAATCCCAACACTTTGGGAAGCCAAGGTGGGAGAATCACTTGAACCCAGTAATTCAAGACCAGCCTGGGCAACACAGTAAAGTCCCATGTACAAATTTTTCTTTTCTTTTCTTTTCTTTTTGAGACTGAGATGGAGTTTCGCTCTTGTTCCCCAGGCTGGAATGCAATGGCACAATCTCAGCTCATTGCAACCTCCGCCTCCCGGGTTCAAGCGATTCTCCTGCCTCAGCCTCCCGAGTAGCTGGGATTATAGGCATGTGCCACTATGCCCAGCTAATTTTGTAATTTTAGGAGAGACGGGTTTTCACCATGTTAGCCAGGCTGGTCTCAAACTCCTGACTTCAGGTGATCTGCCTGCCTCGGCCTCCCAAAGTGCTGGGATTACAAGCATGAGCCACTGCACCTGGCCTCACATATGAGTTTTTTGTCTTGGCTTTACTACTAGCCAGCTGTGGCACCTTGGGCAAGTCACTGCTCTCTCAAGAGATCTGTCTTCCTCAAATTGTGAGGACTGAACTACATGATCTCTAGGAATTTCTTCACATCTGACTTTTGGAATCTAGTCTACTGTGACGGTAGGGGCATCCTTGGGCCAGTCCACTCTAACAAAGCAGGGCTATCTATTAACACCTTGTGTTGTTTCATGTTAAAAGGTGTGAATAAATCTTTTACTGGAAGATCATTTTATTCCCTTATAGCAATAATATGCTGTATGAGTCTCCTGCTCTGCTGCCCATTACCTGTGTTACCTCCGCAAGCTACTGCTGAACCTCAAGGAACCCATCTCCTCATCAGGAAAAAAAAAAAACCTTTATGTAGGTAGGCACCTCATAATGTTAAATGATCTTCTGTCTCTTTATCATTTAAAACTTTGGAGGCTCACTCCTGTAATCCAGCATTTTGGGAGGCCAAGGCAGGAGAATCCCTTGAGCCAGGGGTTTGAGCCCAGCCTGGGCGATGTAGCAAGACCTCATCTCTACTAAAAATCAAAAAAATTAGCTGGGCATGATGGCACCCGCCTATAGTAGTCCCAGCTACTTAGGAGGCTGAGGTGGGAGAACTGCTCGAGCCTGGGAGGTAGAGGCTGCAGTGAGCCGTGATTGTGTCACTGCACTGTAACCTGGGTGACAGAGAAACTCATCTCAAAAAAAGAAAAAACCTTCAGGCTGTGTGCAGTGATTCACACCTGTACTCCCAGCATTTTGGGGGGCCAAGGTGGGAGGATCACTTGAGCCCGGGAGTTTGAGACCAGCCTGGGCAACATAGGGAGATCTTGACTCTACAAAAAAGTATAAAAATTAGCCAGGTGTGGTGGTGCACACCTGTAGTCCCAGTTACTCAGGAGGCTGAGGCAGATCGCTTGAGCCTGGCAGATTGAGGCTGCTGTGAGTGGTGATTGTGCTACTGTGCCACTGCACTCCAGCCTGAGCAACAGAGACCCTGCCTTGAAAACAAAACCCCACTTTTTTTGCCCCTTTCTATGTGTTTGCTCAATCTTTTATCTTGAGCATTTTAGAGTAAAAATGATACTGAAGTCGGAAATAATAAAAATAAATTTACTATAAAGAATGACCAACCTTTTCCCATCTCCTTTGAAGAGATGAATTTTGAAATACAATATACTCAGAACTAAGTACATACTATCCATGAAGGCAGCTGAATGCCTCATTGGGCTACATGAGTCTCTTAAAGGGGGACAGATTCCTCAATGCCCAGAGATGGGCAGGATGGAGAAGACAAACTACAGTTTATCTACTACAATTTATAATTTCATCGTATAGTTAAAATGGGGGGAGGAGAAACTGAAAGCATCTTAGATTTTTTTTTTTTTTTGGAGACGGAGTCTTGCTCTGTCGCCCGGGCTGGAGTGCAGTGGCCGGATCTCAGCTCACTGCAAGCTCGGCCTCCCGGGTTTTACGCCATTCTCCTGCCTCAGCCTCCCGAGTAGCTGGGACTACAGGCGCCCGCCACCTCGCCCGGCTAGTTTTTTGTATTTTAGTAGAGACGGGGTTTCACCGTGTTAGCCAGGATGGTCTCGATCTCCTGACCTCGTGATCCGCCCGTCTCGGCCTCCCAAAGTGCTGGGATTACAGGCTTGAGCCACCGCGCCCAGCCAGCATCTTAGATATTTAAAGAAAAGTTACTATATAAAAATATTTGTCTTCTTCGCAACAAAATTAAAAAGGTAAAAATATAGGTAATAATATCTTTAATCCCCAACATCAAGTTGCCAGTCTATCTAAATATGCGAGAAACATAAAATCATATTCTGAGGTAACAAAGTAGAAATGCAGGCACTCATTTTAAGTATACAATTTGTTTTATTTACAATACCCTATAAAAATGTAAATTTAGAAACTTTTATTTTCATTAATTAGAACAAAACAAAAAAGATAAAGCACAGTAAGGAAGAGATAATAATCAAGTATTCACTTGATTGGTTGTGAAGGGAAGGCAGGAAAGGCATGTAGTGGAAATGGTCAGTAGATAATGGTAGAGGGAAGCTAGGTAACGTCACTGGGGAACAGCTGGTGGAGCCTGGGGTTACAGCATGGGAAGAAATGGAGATGGAGAACAAGGACAGCTGGTTTTAACAGAGGATCTTACTGTTGTACAATACATGTATGTGCAAAATGTTTATTCTCTTTAAATATCATAACCTGCCCCCCCACCCCCCAACTACATTCGAAAAGTTAAGAACAGCAGAAAGATCAGGAAGGCCATGTAAAATTAATTCAGATTTAATTTTCTTCAGGGCTGTAATCACTAGGGATCAAAACTCCTTAGTCTGGTTGATTGCTGAATGGGAGAGGAGTAAGTGAGAAAGATCATGGCAGGCTGGCCCTGCAATTATTCAAACCCAGGCCCCTGGCTGCCTGGGCACGGGACTTGGGTGAGATGTAGTAAGGACAGCAGTTCTGCCCATGGTGTGGAGACTAAAAAGTAAAGCAGGCCAAACTGAGCTTCCATGGTTACAGCTGGAAGTTTCTATTCATGACACCAAATAAAAGTAGGGAAGAAGGAAGCATGGCTTACTGAAGTAGTCTCGGGAAGACAGGGCAAGTGTGCAAAGAGCCACACTGCCAAAGCAGGCGACTAGTGAGGATCATCCTGGGTGACTTCGAATGCACTTGAGGGAAAGGCTCAAGTACACTGTAGTTGTAGCAGGAAAAAGACATAACCATGTGCTGTTTCCACTAAGGTGGACAGAAACTAAGGAAATAAAGGTGGGAAGAAGAAAAAGGACTTCTCAGCCTAGATTTGGGCATAAGCCAATTAAGAGTTCTGATTTTATTAAACGTGCTGCATACTCTTTATTTACGTTAAAACAAGTAGAACCCACCAAATTAATTACAAGATAGAACAGAAACAGATTAAAATACATCAGCTGGTTTGTGTTTAGAGGAAGTAATGAGACAACTAAATATTTTTCAATCTAAAATTCATTCTTTAAGGACCCTCTGAAGACCACATAAATACATGTATGGGGTGTGTGTGTGTGTCTGTGTGTATCTACGTGTGTGTGTATATCTTGATTTCTACTTAATTGGCTCTTCTATAGTCATATTAATATGGGGCAATGAAAAAACAACTTCAGTAGGATGAGGGAAGGAATCCTTTGGCAGGCTACAATCTACTCTGAGCTAGAGTAGTGATGGGATAAAGGGAGAGATTACACTTGTGTCTCTAGGGCAAAGAAAATGCAAAATTGAGAACTGAGTAAAAGTAGGACATGCAGAACTGTTAACACAGAAGGTAAAGGAGAAACCAGCAGAAGTATCACCCAGCCAAATTTCATAGAGCAGTGGGGAAATATCTGACATTTAGAGAGACAACCCCTGTAAACAGGAATCGATCCCACAAGACTTTGCTTTGGGGAAAAAGCTACCTTCCCTCCCTCATTAAAAACACTCCATTGGTGATGGCAGCAGTGCAGGTGGCAGCCAAAAGGAGGTACAGGACACATTTGGAGATCTTTTATCGTATCCCCTGAACTAGCCTAGGGGTACAAAGGAGAGAAAGGAAAATTGTATAAATGAGTTAAAACAAAAGGCAATCTTTCAATTATTACAATTACATCTTTGTAAGACTTCTCATAACAAAACACCCGAGATATTTCTCTACCCTTAGCATTTAGTCATCTTTTATGAAGGCCCTGTTCAGTGTTTTATATCTAACAGATACACAAATAGTTAATAAAAAATCAATCTCTTCCACCAAATTCAGTTTTATTCCCCCCTGCACCCCAATCATACCTTCTTTTTATTTATTTTTTTTTGAGACAGGGTCTCGCCCTGTCACCCAGGCTGTAGTGCAGTGGCACGATCTCAGCTCACTGCAATCTCTGCCTCCTGGGTTTAAATGATTTTCATACCTCAGCCTACTGAATAGCTGGGATTACAGGCATGCACCACCACACCTGGCTAATTTTTGTATTTTTTAGTAGACAGGGTTTCACCATTTTGGTCAGGCTGGTCTGGAACTCCTGGCCTCAAGTGATCCACCCTCCTGGGTGTCCTAAAGTGCTGGGATTACAGGTGTGAGCCACCGCACCCAGCCTCCCCACCATAACTTCTTAAGTCCCAGCTTTAGTGAGATGTGAAACTCTCCTGTTTCAAACTTACTGCAGTTTTGTCTCCAGCAAGTTCAGTTTCTGCTGGTCAACATAGCGAGAAAAGAGGGACACTAGGTTTGTAGGTATAGAGATTGGCTTGGCCAGGGCTGCTTGGGGAATTCGTAGAAGTTCTCGTGTTGCCATGAACATCACCTCCGTCCTGACAGGGAAGACCCATAATAATATTATGAGACAAAAATTTAAAAGATTACCTCAAATAACTTAAAATAAAAGAAACAGTCCACACTGACCACTGATTATTTTGCGTTGATTCTGTAGCAGGGTCTGAACTCTGTAGGTCTTCACCACGGCTCAGGAGGATAAGGAGCAGTGACAGGCCAAACTACGAGAGAAGACAGAGGGAATCAAACTCAACACTGCATCTAAACCCTCCACCACTGTTGAAGGGATCCTGGCATCAGATGGGGAACGGCTCTAAATCAAAATGACATCACCACTGTGCTTTTCTGTGAAACCAGACAAAGATCAGACAAGCATGAGTTGAAAGGCTATGTGTCTCTCCAGGTTTTATTCTCAGATAGCAGTGGCCAGGCGCAGCCAACAGAAACGGAAAGTCATGGTGTCCAACACGCCTCCCTGTTCCCCATGCTGAGGTTAAAAGATGGTTTTTCCTTGCCATGGATAATGCAGAATTTGACTTTTCTCCTATTTATGAGAACTGAAATAGGCTAAAAAGGAAAGTCAATGAAGACCAACTTTGATACAGAAATTAAAATCAGGAAAAAAAAAGAAAAAGCATCAAATACAGCAAGATATTTTGAATTAAGAAACAAGGTATAAACTGTAGGAAAATATACAAATAAGGACAACTGAAATAAACATGGTATAAAGGGAAACTTTTCATTAAAAAACACATCTCTATCTGGAAATATAAAGTCTTAGAGAGAATGTTAATGAAAATCTAAAAAATGAGAAAGGGTAAACAGACGTATACACTATATCTATAATTAAAATTCAGAAACATGCTTTAGAGTATGAAATATATAAAAATGGTCACGTGTGGTGGCTCATGCCTGTAATCCCAGCACTTTGGGAGGCCAAGGTGGGTGGATCACCTGACGTCAGGAGTTTGAGACTAGCCTGACCAAAATGGTGAAACCCCATCTCTACTAAAAAGAGAAAATTAGACAGGCATGGTGGCACATGCCTGTAATCCCAACTACTTGGGAGGCTGAGGCAGGAGAATTGCTCAAACCCGGAAAGTGGAGGTTGCAGTAAGCCACGATCGCACTATTGCACTCCAGCCTGGGCAACACGAGTGGAACTCCATCTTTTTAAAAAAAAAAAAAGTAATATATAAAAATGTGTCTTATTTAGTGGACAGTAAAATCAGGAAATGTAGTATTTGGGGTATAGGATAAAATTATGGGCCAGGCGCAGTGGCTCATGCATGTAATCCCAGCACTTTGGGAGGCCAAAGCGGGTGGATCAAGAGGCCAGGAGATCGAGATCATCCTGGCTAACACGGTGAAACCCCGTCTCTACTAAACAACACAAAAAATTAGCCGGGGGTGGTGGCGGGCGCCTGTAGTCCCAGCTACTAGGGAGGCAGGAGAATGGTGTGAACCCAGGAGGCGGGGTTTGCAGTGAGCTGATATCATGCCACTGCACTCCAGCCTGGGCGACAGAGGGAGACTCTGTCTCAAAAGAAAAAAAAAAAAAAATGAACAGGGGACTGGGCATGGGCATGGTGGCTCATGCCTGTAGTCCCAGCACTTTGGGAGGTGAAGGCAGGACTACTTGAGTCCAGGAGTTCAAGACCAGCCAGAGCAACATAGTGAGACCCTGTTTTTGCAAAAAATACAAAAATCAATCAGAGGCTGGGTGTGGTGGCTCACAATTGTAATCCCAGCCCTTTGGGAGGCTGAGGCAGGCTCATGTGAAGTCAGGAGTTCCGGACCAGCCTGGCCAACATGGTGAAACTCCGTCTCTGCTAAAAATATAAACATTAGCCCGGTGTTGTGGCGGGCACCTGTAATCCCAGCTACTTGGGGGGCTGAGGCAGGAGAATCGCTTGAACCTGGGAGGCAGGGGTTGCAGTGAGCCAAGGTATCACCACTGCACTCTGGCCTGGGTGACAGAGCAGGGCTCTGTCTCAAAAAAAAAAAAAAAAAAGTCAATTGGGCATGGTGGCACATGCTACTCAAGAGGCTGAGGTGGGAGGATCACTTTGAGTCCAGAAAGTTGAGGCTGCAATGAGCTGTGACTGTGCCACTGCACTGAAGCCTGGGTGACAGAGTGAGATCCTGTCTCAAAAAAGAAAATACAAATAGGGACAAGATCTAGGTTAAATATATGACTCATAGCTATAAATGGATCATAAAAGGAAGGCTGGCAGTACTGTGGGATTCCATCCCAACTTTCTAAGCTCACTCATAAAGGATAGGTAACCTCACTTTTCCACAAAATTTCCCTTCATGGCCAGTTACAGTAGCTCATGCCTGTAATCCCAACACTTTGGAAGGTCGAGGAAGGCAGATAGAGACCAGCCTGGGCAACATGGCGAAACCCCACCTCTACAAAAAATACACATATTAGTTGGGCGTGGTGGCATGTGCCTGTGGTCCCATCTACTTGGAAGGCTGAGGTGGGAAGATGGCTTGAGCCCAGGAGGCAGAGGTTGCAGTGAGTCAAGATCTTGCCACTCTGGCCTGGGTGACAGAGCAGACACTGATTTAAAAAAAAAAAAAAAAAAAAAAAAAAAAAAAAATCCCTTTTCATGTTATTCTCAGAAAAAAAATACTACTGCCTTTACTAAAATTAAAACTAAGAGACCAAATAACCGAAAGACACATTCCTGATCACTCCAGAACCCCATTTAATATCCCCGGAGGCACTGTCACTTCTTCTGCCTCTGATATACTGCCCTTTAGTGTCATGCTTTGGCAGATTTTCAGGTGCAAAGGAGCAAGAGGCCTTGAGACCACTTTTTCACCTCTACTATACATAGAATGGCCCTTAATGAGTAACTACTATGTACCAGGTATTATATTGAAGCACTTACAACTGTTATCTCATTTAAGTACCAGGACAACTCTCTGAAGTCTACATCATCACCCCCATCTTATAGACCAGGAAACTGATTCAGCAATGTGATATCATCTGTCCAAGGTCACAAAGCTAGACAGTAGCAGGCAAGGACTAAAAATTCATATTCTTCACTTCATATTATACTTCCCCTAGGAATCTCTGAATCTTTAACCTGATGCAAATAAAGTATGAAATGGATGATTCTACTATGACAGAGACTGTTAAATGCCTACCTAATATGCCTTCCTACCCATTATCAGAACTCTTATGTGTCATGACAATGGCATAAACTAAAAGGTATTTTCCAGCCTTCTCTGCACTTAGGTGTGGCCATGTGACAATATCCTGGCTATTAACAGTAAGTAGAAGTTTTTGGTTAGAACTCCTGGAAAAAGTCTCAATAAGGAAGATGGACAGCTGGTCCACACCTTTTTGCCCTCCAAAATCCATCTGTCCTTCTTGATGTAAAGCTGAATCTTGAATTCCACAGCCATCTTGGACCATGAGGAATAATGAACTGGAAGCCACTGCTAAGAATGGCAGAGGAAAAAAAGTGAAAAAGCCTGGATCCCTGATGACTGTGGAGCTACTAAATGAAATTTATTTCACACCAGACACATAAAATCCTATTTTGTTGAAACCACTGTTATTTCTAGCCTCTGTTACTAGGAGCTTAATGTAACTCTTGACAGAAAGAAGCCTTTTTCACAAGTTGCTAGAGATACAGCAGCCATTATTTTAATCTATAATGCAAATTAAGACACTTCACAAAGTTCAAGGACTGAAGAGGGCAAGATTACCTTGTTCTGGAGCACAGCAGTGAGGTGAGGATTGGAGGGTGCTGGTGTAGCTGCACTTTGAGGTAGGTTCATTAGCTGTTGCAAAAGGCTGGTGATAGTCACTGATGGAAGATGATAGAGGAGGAGAGAGAAGGGACTCAGTAAGCATGGCAGCACCTACAAAAAATAAATAAAAGCATTATATCCTGGCATGTGTTACTTCAGTTACCCTCCATCACGGGCATGGATGGAAGGATGCTCATTTGCATATTCAACCACTTAAGGCACAAGTCTGGCAGATATGACTAGAGTCTTAACAAGGAATTCTAAGCTATCTACTGAGAACTTTTTCATCTCAATTTGCATTGAAAACACCACGACTTGTGTGAACCAAGGGTGTAAAAAAAAATCACTCGCAAATACATACCGAGAGTTATGCTAAAACATCAATATTTTAACTCATTCCATAAATATTTTTAAACGCTTACACTGTGCCAGGCCCCATGGGCTAAAAACAAATGGCAAACAGGACACAGAACCTCAGGGATCTAAAGTACAGCAGAGAAGATATGGGTTAATTGGCAATTTCAATATACTGTGAGAAGCACTCTAAGATAGGTTAAAGGCCAAGCAGAAGAGCACTTCAGGCCAGGAGTTCAAGACTAGTCTGGACAATGTAGTGAGACCTCATCTCTACAACAAATAAAAAAATTTCACCTGTAGTCCCCAGCTACTCAGTAGGCTGAGGTGGTAGGTTTGCTTGAGTCTAGGAGTTCAAGGTTACATTGAACTATGAATGAACCACCACATTCCAGCTTGGGTGACAGGGTGAGACCCACCCTGTCTCGAAGTGTTTTCAGATTTAATTGTATTTTCTCTTATTCTTATAAAAGCTCAGTGAGGAAGAAGAGAAATAATTAGCCAATTTTATAGATTTTAGAGAATCTATAAAGTGATGAGAAACTCAGTGTTTAGAGTTACACAGCCAGCAGCTAGAGCCAGAACCCAAGGCTGTTGAATTCCAGTCTTCTAGTCATTTATTTCTTTTGTCATGTAGCCAACTGGAAAGTTAAAATACAGAACTATTAATATAAATAACTAGGTTATAACACAACAAAGGAAATCAAGAGTGCTTCCAGACAATCAATGCCCATGGTATAAAGTGATGGTTGGTTTTACTTTAAATGGCACCCGCAAATGGGGAGTAAAATATTTTTTGTGGTCTACTACTATAAATAAAAAAAGCTTTTATTATGGTCATTTTAAAACATACACGAAAATATAAACAGCAGCATAATGACATTCATGTACTCATCACCCAATTTCAATGTCAACCAAATTATCAACATTTTGCCAATCTTATTAAATCCATATTCCTCCTGTATCATATAATTTCATCCCAAAATACACCAGTTTGTATTTCTAACAAAATCTCTCACAATATCATACCTAACAAACAATAATTTTTTTTCATAGAACATTTCTCAAGAAATAATTTTAAAATATCATCTAGTATCTGTTCCAAATTCAAATTCCCCCAAATGCCTTTAAAAATGTCTTTTAGCAGCTGAACTTTGTATTAGAACCATTATTGTGCTAATTATGGTTCAAACAAGATCCACACATTGCATTTGCCTGGTAAGGTTTTTAAAATCTCTCTAACAGGTCCTCTGCCACTGCCCCTTTTCTCTTGTTATTTAACTGTTAAAGAAACTGGGTCATTTGTTCTGTAGCTTGAATTTGGCAAACTGCATGTTGGCAGTATCACTTAGCAGGTTCTGCTATCCTTTGTTTCCCTCCTAAACGGATAGTTAGAATAACAGGTTTATTTGATTCAGGTTCAGTAGGGTGTGGGAGGGACATGTGAGAAAATGTCATGGATAGAACTGTGTGTTTTCCATTGCATTATGTCAAGAAGAGCTAGGTATGGTGGCTCATGCCCGTAATCCCTTCATTTTAGGAAGCAGAGATAGGAAGACTGCTTGAGCCTAGGAGCTTGAGACAAGCCTGGAAACACAGGAAGACTCTGTTTCCTTTTTTTTTTTAAAAAAAAAAAAAAAAAAGCACAGTGCTTGGTTGTCCACTCTTAGAGGTGTTAAGAGTTCATCAATGGGTTCACGTGTTGCCAGGCTGCTCCAACCACTGTAAAGTTCCCCATCCACTTTTTACCTAATGCTTTTAGCAGCCAGTAATGAGTGCTGTCTAGATTAACTGCTTTTCCATTGAGGTTTACGAAAACAGTTATTTTCTAATTTTATCATTTCTTTTGTATTTATTAGCGAAAATTCTTCTACAAAGAAGAACTTTGTATTATCAACTGTCTGATTACCATGACATTTGGTTGTAATGGAAAGGTAGGATAAATGCTTTTCTTTTCCTTTATTTACCAATTTTCTGAATAGTGAGTTGATGGTCTAGTAGTCTCCAAAGGAGATCAATATATGTTTAAACATTATTCACTCATTAAATATATTTGATATATTTCAATCTACTGCTGTAATTGTTCTTTCTGATGTAAATTATTCCACTTTTGGCCAATGTGAGTCCCTTGAAATTGGTCTGTATATTCTTTAGACAGGACCCTAGTAATCTATTAACTTCCTTGCTTTCTGGCACTACATATTCCAGGATATCTTGTACAGTTCATGATTCAGACCTAGAACCAGCTATTACTTCAAGAAAATGGTATTTAGAGATATGGTTTATTACTCCTTAAAACATACAGGTAAAAATCAGCCTTGGTATTTAGCCAAACTTTCCTCCCTAGCAAGTAAGCTCTACGAAAGCAGGCATTTTTGTACTCTTATCTTTTAGCACCTAGAACTAGGTGCTGTATTTCTAGGAGGTAAAATAGTGCCTGGCACATAGAAGCATTCAGCAAGTATCTCCCAAACTTGTTTCCACAGAAGAGCTCTAGTGGGATTACAAGTGCCCATTACACTGCGTACAATTTACATGCTCTAAGGTAGCTGTTACTTTTTCAGTCTGGTCTTCTATTTTCTAGGATAAACCTCAAATACTGGAACTTTTCCCCAACTCATTTTTCATTTGTGGAATCTTTTTTTTTTTGAGTAGCTGGGACCACAGGCATACACTACTGTGTCTGGCTCAATTTTTTTTTTTTTTTTCTCTAGTTTTAGTAGAGACAGGTTTTCACCCTGTTGCCCCAGGCTGGTCTTGAACTCTTGGCCTCAAGTGATCTACTTGCCTCAGCCTCCCAAAGTGTTGGGATTATAGCTGTAAGCCACTGTGCCCAGCCAAATCTTTTAAATATATACTTGTCCCAACCCACTTCACTTCTTTCAATGAGACCTAAACTTCTCTTTCATTTCTTCTGCAGATGCTAACATTTCAAGGATCTACGAAGCAATAATTTCCCTTTTGTAGCATACCATTTGTAAGGTATTCTGGTGTTCTGTGTTTTCTGGGGACTCCTTACTTAGATGGTTATTACTCAACTTGTAGTCTATAACAGGTTCACTCATATATTTTACTACTCTGAATCTTGCACTAATATTCATTCTTTGTCCTACTTTTATCAATTTCTTATTTTGAACTTCTTAAGACTATTCTAAATTTTGCTCATCTTTCAGGTGTGCTATGACAAGGATAAGGAGAGAAAAACTCTAACCAAGAATTAACTTGCACATGTGATAACCATGTTAAAATTTCAGCCCAGTTTAGATCATGATAAAAATTATTTAAAGGGCTGGCTCGGGTTGGACGCAGTGGCTCAAGCCTGTAATCCCAGCACTTTGGGAGGCCAAGGCAAGAGGATTGCATGAGTCCAGGAGTTTGAGACCAGTCTGGGAAACGTGGCAAAACCCCGTCTCTACAAAAGGTAAAAAAATTAGCTGAGCATGGTGGCGCATGCCTGTAGTCCCAGCTACTCAGGAGGTGGGAGAATCACCTGAGCCTGGGACACTGAGGTTGCAGTGAGCCAAGATGACACCATTGCACTCCTGCCTGTGTGACAGAGCAAAACTCTGTCTCAAAAAAAAAAAAAAAAAAAAAAAAAAAAGAAACCAAAAGGGAGACTAGCTCAACGTGCTGTGGGATACCATTTAACCAAGTCTACATGCTAATGTTAAGCTACTGATAACAGACCAATACTGATACTTTATATCTAGCAAAGTAACCAAGACTAAAAGTTTTCAAACTTCAGTGAACATCAGATTCAGCTGGAGACTAAGATACAAAAACCCTAATCCTTCTGTAAAGTCTGATTCAGCAGTTTGGGGTGGAACTGACTTATCTACACAAGTAATTCTGATACCACATCTTCACAACTATGTCAAGTAACAGGGAATTGTTGTTTTTCTCATGTTTAGAAACATAGTCTGTTTGATCAAATATGGGATTAAAAATATAGGCCTGAAATACTAAAGGTTTTGTTTTAAATAATCAAATCACACGGCCAAAGATTAGACAAAAATACAAAAGGGAAGAGGAGAGGAAAATAAGTTTGCATTCTAGAAATCTTATCAGTTATAAAGACTCAAAGGCAAGATGTCCCATCTTGCATAGTCACCTCATCTTGTGCATCCTTCTTGATAAGGAAAGGGAGATTCCTGGCTGTTGTCATGAGAATGTCAGCTGCTTGCTCTGTGGAGAGGAAAGGAAGAATACGGGCAACCATTCTCTTCCCTTTTCGGATACACATGATCTGTACAAAGTGGTCATCACTAGGCCTGCAACAGAAGAAAAATGCCAACTTAGGTCAGCAAGAACAATTAAGAAACCCTCATTTTTTCCCCTCTTAGATGTTACTGAATAAATATACTGCATTCATTTTCATTCTACAATAAAATAAATTAGTAGGAATTACTTCTCCAAATCTCAACCAAATAAAAAGTAAATTTTCAGGTTTTACAAATGTAGAAAATCATCATTTCACAAATTATATGGTTAAAAAAAAACTTGGCCAACTGTATGCACTAATTTCCTTAACTTTTTTTTTTTTTTGAGACAATGTCTCGCTTTGTTACCCAGGCTGGAATGCAGTGGCGCTATCTTGGCTCACTGCAGCCTCCACCTCTTGGATTCAAGTGATTCTCCTGCCTCAGCCTCCCAAGCAGCTGGGACTATAGATGCCCGCCACCACGACCAGCTGATTTTTGTATTTTTCTAGAGACAGGGTTTCACCATGTTGGCCAGGCTGGTCTCTGAACTCCTGACCTCAAGTGATCCACCCCCTCAGGGTCCCAAAGTGCTTGGCCTCCCTCTCTTAACTTTTAAGTAACCGTACAAATAACATAGGTTAACAGAGCAATAGCTTTAAAAAAAAACCAAAAAGAAAATAAAAACATTCATCAACTCAGAGTTAATTAGTGTTACCATTTTAAACAACATTTTGCTTTGTATTATATTTTTTATTTCATAAAACAATGGTCTCATAGAATGCAGATGGTTTTGTACCTTGACTTTTTTCACTCAACAACTTATTTCCATGTCAATAAATATATTTCAACTACATACATCTTAATGGCTAGATAACATTCCAATCTATGGATAAACTATTTATTCAACCAGTTCCCTGTCAGCCTAACTCCAGACAAGGTGTGTTGAAAAGAAAGTACTTATTCTTATGTTTGGTTTTGTGTATGTCCTGGCTTAGAAGGATCAGCGATTCTCTTGAATGGGTAAAAGAAAAGGGAGTCATTAGAAGTTGTAGTTCTCTTGAATACATCAAGTAAGTATTTAGGATTTATAAAACATTTAACATGAGCAAGATTCTTTTGCAGATAATGGGGTAGGAGAGGGATTCCCCATTGGAAGACTGAATGGTTTCGACAGGATATAAATATTTTGCGGAAATCCCAGGAAGTATAAATGTTTGTACATCTGATCTTAGTAATAATAAAGATTACAAGGTTAAACATGCTAGTAATCATAAATCAGGTGCAATCTGTAAGCACAAAAACAAAAACCCAATAATGTTATCCACTATATCTCTAGCGCCTAGCACTGTCCCTGGCAGATACTGACTATGTATTTGTTGAATGAATAAATTCAGGATAAAGAGGTTTTTTTTCTTTCCTCACTGGAAAAGATAATTCATATTTTAAATAAAGTGGCATTTGAGTTAGGCTAAAAGGATAGATTCTGAGCTTACAGAGATGGTAGGGAAGTGTACCTAAAAGGCAGAAATGTATGAAGTCCAGTTATGACACAGGAAGGAGTCCAGTTAGTTAAAATGTTTTCCTCAAAGTGCATAATGCTTACCTCTCTTGTCCGGGCAATTTGCCCCTCAAGTTGTCATACATGCTACAAATTTTGTGCTTTCTCTCATCCATTAGGGCAGGTCGCTCTTCTTCTAGACTTAGGAGATAACGTCTTTCATAGTCCTCCACATCAAGGAGTAAGCTGTAGGTCTAAGAAGGGAGACAAAAGCAGGCCACAGCATGCTGGGTCAGAACCAGAGTATTAGTTAAACAATTTCACTGTTTAGGACTGACTACTAGATAAAGACAAAAGAATACAAACTTTTTATAGAAAGACTGAGATTTTTTTTAAATGTAGAAAACCATATGAAATAACTTAAAAAGTTCCTCAAACCACCATTCTTTGTCTCTCTCTGACCTCTATTCTACCAGGCAAAGATATTAAAATAGTCCAGGCACGGTGGCTCATGCCTGTAATCCCAGCACTTTGGGAGGCCGAGACAGGTGGATCACCTGAGATCGGGAGTTCAAGACCAGCCTGAACAACATGGAGAAACCCCGTCTCTACTAAAAATACAAAATTAGCCGGGCGTAGTGGCAAATGCCTATAATCCCAGCTATGCGGGTGGCTGAGGCAGGACAATTACTTGAACCCGGTAGGCGGAGGTTGTGGTGAGCCAAGATCTCGCCATTGCACTTCAGCCTGGGCAACAAGAGTGAAACTCCGTCTCAAAAAAAAAAAAAAAAAAAGATAGTAAAATAATTATACTTTCCATGACCAGACTGGCTAACATGGTAAAACCCCATCTCTACTAAAAATACAAAAAATTAGTTGGGTGAGGTAGCCTGCACCTGAAATCCCAACTACTTAAGAGGCTAAGGCAGGAGAATCGCTTGAACCCGGGAGGTGGTGGTTGCAGTGAGCCAAGATCGCGCCATTGCACTTCAGCCTGGGCAACAAGAGTGAAACTCCGTCTCAAAAAAAAAAAAAAAAAAGGGCAATCCAAAGAGAAAACTCCTACTATCATCTCCATTTTTACAGAGAAAGAAACTGAGCATAGAAAGGTTAAATAACGTGCCTTAAGTTACAGACTCAGAAATGGAAAAGACATGATTTGCAGCTTGGTTCTAGAGTCCATGCTTTTAACCACTATGGTGTATGGCCTTACAATGTGGTGTTTACATTTTACAAATCAACTATTAATATCCATTAGTTTCCTCAGCACTCAGAATAGTGCCCAGTAAATATCTGTGAACTAAATTAATCCATAGGTAGGACAATGTAATTTTTATTCCCATTTTATCAGGCTTAGAGAGGTGACTTGCCCAAAGACACTCAGCTATTAACTGAAGAAGCTTGGACAAAAACCCAGTACACTTCCAACTTTAACTGCAGTGTTCTTTCCACGATGCCAATAGGTGAAACATACCATAATCCTTTCCAGAGTTATCTGGTATACAACAGTCACTTACCAAGAATATATTCATGAATTAAAACCAAACAACACTGATTGATTGCTCACTGTTTCAGTTCTAGTGTATACATACATGTGACAGTTCCATATTTGAAACTAACTACAGCAACAAATTCTAAACTTACTTTCTCAATTATGACAAGGGTTTTTCTCCTCTTGTCTCGAACTTGTTTTTCTTTTGTCTCCTAAAAAAGAGAAGACTATTCAATGCAAATTCTTTACCTCTGTCAAAATAATTTACCAAGTGTGCATCTGTAGGTTCATTTGTGACAATACTTTGAGAAGATAATTGAGTCTCTGAAAGTTAATCTAAAACAACCTTACTATGAACAAAGGTCAAAGTTGACTTAACCCACAAACTATTAAATTGCATTCATAATAGGCAAAGGGTAATCTTAGTAGAGGATAAGGAAATCATATGAAATATGAAAATCTTGTTTTTTATTTTTAAACTTTAATTTTACGTTCAAGGGTACACATGCAGGTTATAGGGTACATGTGTTTGTTACATAGGTAAACTTGTGTCATGGGGGTTGTACAAATTCTTTCATCACCCAGGTACTAAGCCTCATACCCTGTAATTATTTTTTCTGATCCTCTTTCTGAAAATCTTAAAACACATAGAAAATGATAATTTTTTAAAACATCAAACTGGAGTAAATACACGCTGTTTGCAGCCAGAGCTACCCAGTCCAAAGACTCCTGCCATCCTAGTCCCTGCCTGGCTGCCTTAGAAATGAAGGTGTTAATATTGCAGCACATCTGTGGAAAACGAGAATGCATGACAAGGTAGGGGGTCCCAGGTTAGACTACAAACAACTCTACCATGCCTGATCTCATTCCATGGTGACCCCAAAAGAAGTGGTCACAAATCAGATGTTCTTAAACAGACAATGGTGCTGACACTTACATCATCCTCACTCCGAGATGTCACAACAGCATCAATCATTTTTCGGGGATTATTCACACTAGAAACGGTAAGCTTTCCCAAAGAGCCCTCAAATTGCACTGCAAAGACACACACACACACAAATCCAACAAAATAAAAAGTCAGCAATGCAGGCAGGCAGTGTTCAAATAAGATTTTTACTTTCCTCTGTACCTTACTCACAGTCTAATAATTTACTGCAAAAGTCAATGTGTTCTTTAGGCCGGGTGTGGTAACTCACACCTATTATCCCAGCACTTTGGGAGGCCGAGGTGGGTGGGTCACTTGAGGCCAGGAGTCCGAGACCACCCGGCCAACATGGCAAAACCCCATCTCTACTAAAAGTACAAAAATTAGTTGGATGTCGTGGCACACGCCTGTAATCCCAGCTACTCAGGAGGCTGAGACATGAGAGTTGCTTGAGCCCAGGAGGTGGAGGTTGCAGCGAGCTGAGATGGCACCAATGCACTCCAGCCTGGGCAACAAAGTAAGGCTCTTTCTCAAAAAAAAAAAAAAAAAAAAAAAAAAGTCAATGTATTATTTAAAGCAATCCCTTACCAAAATCTATCCATTTCTCTCTTTTTTGTTACAATAATTATCACGATAAAATCTAAAGTATTTCCCCCTTATTTTAGATCTGTACTGAAAATTAGAATACATTTTAAAAAATCTGAAATCTCAAGTAGAACAAGGACCTGAAAAGCGCCACATGTAAAGTGTTCAGTCCAGGCTTGAATAAAGGCTGAGTTTTGCATTTATTAAGGGACAATAGTACTTTAAAATCACTTTGAATATGTCTTTACATATCCTTCCACATTACACTTGTCCTATATTTTAATCAGCAGCTTCTCAAATTTCTTTTAATTATCGGGTATTTTTCTTATGAGTACTTACCTGGCTTATAGCCGTGCCTCCAGTTTGGCCACCTGAGGGGGTGATAAGCTTTGGTGCGTCCTTCTTAGGGCCATCACCTTGTATTTCTTCAGCAGCCTGCGAACCAGTTTCTCCCAGTTTTTCAAAGTAATTATACCATGAGAAGATGATTTCAGTTGTAACACAAGCACAGAACACCGACTGTTGTTTACCATCAAATAATTTATGCCAGTGACAGTAACACAAGTCAGTTCTAGAAATGTACTGATAGTGAAGATAGTGCAAGAGGCCGCTAAGTATCTCAAAAGAAAATTTTACAGGCCGGGGCCGTGGTGGCTCAAGCCTGTAATCCCAGCAACTTTGGGAGGCCGAGACGGGCAGATCACGAGGATCAGGAGTCGAGACCATCCTGTCTAACACGGTGAAACCCATCTCTTACTAAAAATACAAAAAACTAGCCCAGCCAAGGTGGCTGGGCGCCCTTGTAGTCCAGCCTACTCGGGAGCTGACGGCAGGAGAATGGCATAAAAACCCGGGAGGCGGAGCTTGCAGTGAAGCTGAGATCCGGCCACTGCCACTCCCAGCCTGGGCGACAGAGCGAGACTCCCGTCTCAAAAAAAAAAAAAAAATTTTTACCAAACCATTTAATTGTACGCAATATTTAAATGAATCCCTTACCAGTGTAGGGGACCAAACTATTATCCTCAAAACTAGCACAGAGTATTTACCTGGTATAAAAATCATCCGGTAGGGATCCAGTGCTTTGCAGTTGCATCATCTGGATTTTGGAGACCCAATCCTTTTTCCCGCTTGCAACATAGATTGGCATATGGATCCTTTCGGAGATGGATCTTGATGACTGCTGCCGTGACTCCTCTATCTCCTGCACCATTTGAGATTCCGATGCTGACTGAAAAACATACACCATATTACTCCAAGTGGGAAAAATTAATTACACTTTTTAACACAGAGGAATAAACCAGGCCAGTTTTTTTTTTTTTTTTTTTTTTTTAAAGATTCCCCTTGTTGCTTTTCTTAAAAGGGGAGTGAAAAAGAACTAAGTCTTAATAGAATTTAAGAGGAAAGAGCTATGTAATACATAATCAAGAAATAAAACTAAGACCTGAGTACCTTTCCATATGCTAAGCATATTCACCTATGGACTTTTGTATAAGCTCTAGAATAACTCTGTGAGGTAGGTAGTTTTCTCTTCCCCACTTAAGACAACAAACCGACGCCAAGAGAGATCAAGTAACTTGTCCAAAGCCATACATCTAGTGGTGGACTAAGGGATTTTGACGCAGGCGATTTAGCTCTGAAGTCTACATAAATATTTTAAACTCATTAAAAATCACGAAATATTTCAAATGCAGAGAAAAAGCCCAGCAAATACTATAATAAATATCCATTTACCCATCACCTAGACCTAATAGAAAAAAATGTATTTGGTTGAATTTGCTTCAAATATTTTAAAGTAATATTAAAATAACAGTGTTACACTAACAGAGGCCCTGTTGTACCCCTCTAGACCCAGTTTCCAGCTTCTCTTCCTTCGTAGAGGAACCACTATCATGCCTTGGTATGTATCCTCCCTGAAATGTTTTTGTATGTTTATTACTTGTGTGTCTGTGTTTAAATATTACACAGTATTATTCTGTGTGCCTTTTAGTTTTACATACATGGTACATGTAATTCCACTCCTTGCTTCTTTACTCAATATTATGCTTTTCATATTTACATGTTGATAATACATCCAGGCTTATGGAAATGAAGTAAACTTACCAAAAAAAAAAAAAAAAAAACTAAATAGCATGTTGTTACACTGTCAAAATTAAAAGCTGAATTAAGAAGCCATAAAGGAGTTGGATGAGTACTTACTTTCTATTCTGTTGCTGTCTCTGATACAAGAGTCGACGGTGCTGTGGATGAAGGTGAGTTGTGTCTGGTCTAAACATTGGGGCCTGAGATCTAAGAAAAACGGAACAGAGGTTCTCAGTTTGGTCATCCTGATGATTTGAAATTTTAAAGAATGCTGTCAGTACAGGATAACTTCATACAGGTTAACTTAAGGGACTACAAAAGTCTATTTGGGCTGGATGCAGTGTGTAATCCCAGCACTTTGGGAGGCCAAGGCGGGTGGAACACTTGAGGTCAGGAGCTCGAGACCAGCCTGGCCAACATGGTGAAACCCTGTCTTTATTAAAAAATACAAAAATTAGCTGAGTGTGGTAGCAGGCGCCTGCAGTCCCAGCTACTTGGAAGGCTGAGGCAGTAGAATCGCTTGAGCCTAGGAGGCACAGTTTGCAGTGAGCCGAGATCATGTGGGTCACTGCACTCCAGCCTGGGAGACAGAGTGAGACTCTGTCTCAAAAAAATAAAAAAATAAAAAAGTCTATTCTAAGGAGACCTTGTAGAAGCAAAAGATAGTCATATTTTTACATATCTTCCACAAAGACCAAGTTCTAAAAGGGTGATCATGAAATCTGAATGAATTAGGAGTAAAGCAGTATAATTCTTTTTCTTTTTGCTTTTAACTGTTTAACAGAAGTCTCCAAGTAGGTTTAACGTACTCAGTTTCAACTGTGTGGGAATATCATTAAAGATATATGTGTGATAGTTAATATGACTAGGCCTTAGTACCCAGTTATTTGGTCAAACACTGCTTAGATGCTGCTGTGAGGGTATTTTGTAAAGATGTGATTAACATTTATAACAAACTAAAGTTTCCCAGAAGGAATTCTGCCTCAAGAGTGGAACACAGAAATCCTGCTTGAGTGTCTTGACTGCTGACCTGCTATACTTATTTCAAACTCAAGACTGCAACTTGAGCTTTTAAAAACTGTTTCTTGCCTGCTGGTCTGTCTTATGGATTTCGAACTTGTCAGTCTGTACAATCACATGAGCCGACTTCTTAAAATAAAACTCGCTCACATGAACATTCTTGCTCTTTCCTCTACTGGTTCTCGGGTGTCTCTTGAAAATCCTGACTGCCACAATACGATATGTAATAAAACACAACTTCACCGAAACAGGAACTTGAACTCCTTTTGTTATAAAACCAGAGGATAAAAGCAAACAACTTAGCTAGTGTGAAGATTAGCTGACTTTTCAGCATCTGTCGCTCTATTCCATACCTTCTGGTAATGTAAGAAAAATGTGATTCACAAGAAAGCCTGGAGATTGTCAAACATTTCCATGTTTGTCAACCTGAGGATCCAATAACATCTTAAAATGTATTAGTTAGCAAATATCAAGCGACTTATAAAACTACACATCCACAATCAAGAGACTTGGCTGATAATTGATAAACAGTGGCACTGATTTTGTATACCTTAGGTTTTGCAGGTGGGGTCCTGGGCCAGGAGGGTGCTGCTGTGGAGGTGGTGTAGCAGAGGGTGGAGCACTAAAGAAGGCACGGAAGCCTGGTGCTGGGGGAAGCATCTGCCCAACTCGCCCTTGTAGCAACTTGGGATTCATGGCAGCAAGTGGACTACCAACAAATCCAGGCACCCGTGCAAACTGGCTGGGAGACATCCGTCCAGGCTGTAGCTACAAAGAGGAAGATCTTAGATTTAGACAATTAGCAAGTCCCTTTGCTTTTGTCTACAGAAAGGTGAATACTGTTTCCATCAATAACTTTGTTTGAAAAAGTAAAGGCAAAAATAAGAGTAGTGATTAACAGCAAAAAAGGGGCTATCATCTAATGAACTTCAGGAAAGTAGGAGAGTTCTTTATGAGTAGGGTTAATCACAGGCTTACCTGTGCTCCTCCAAGAAGCTGTGCTCTCTGGAGGGGGCTGAGAACAGGAGGAACAGTAGGAGGAAAAGGGTGACCCAGGAGGGAAGAGTTCTAAGATAAAAAAAAAAAAGAATATGCTATAAAACAGGGGGTACATCAATATAATAATAAGGAAACTCAGCAGAAATGCAGTATAAACGGGTATAATAACGCTCAAATTACAGAGTCAAGCTCTGGAATATAAAAAAAGAGTAACGCTAGGAATTACAAAAACACCATGACCATGTGACATGAAAAAGCAAGCAGCAGAATGTGGGACTGAAACGGTAGGAACTAGATGATCACAATCAGTTTAGATTTTTAAAGATGAGAAAAGAGTTGATGTAAGAAACAAGTGTTCTCTGACCTGGGGACAATTAGATCCAGAAATTTAAGTAAGGAGATTATAAAAAATAGGTATAATTTAGGAGATGTCAGCAAACCTAAATACTGGCAGTGATCACACAAATAGCAATCAGAAAATACATACTGCACATTTTTGTTAGGCTTAAAGTGACATACCGGGACACTGCAGAGCTGGTTTGGAGACATCCTCTCACCATAGGGAGCAGGATAACGAGGTGGCATTGGGGGCCGAACATGGACAGGCTTCGGACACAGAATCTATCAGGACAAACATATATACAACTACACTCAATGAAATCAGTTTTTCTTCCACCTACACTCCCTCCCCTCAAGTACTGGTAGAGACACAGAACTCAATGCAAAGCCCTACTTCTAAGCAAATTGCTATGGCTACAGGTTCAAATACAGAACCTTGGGCCACTTTCTCTCACAAATCAAGTACAGTGTCAGCATTAACTGAGGAAGATTTAGCTAATTCTCCAGTTATCCCCACCCTTCCATGCTGTCTGAGGGAGATACCAGCAGATATTCTGACTTGCAAATTCTCTCCAAGAGGATATATTTTGGTAGCACTGAGGGAGAAGGAATGATAAGAAAGCTGGAGGATTAACTAAGTCCTATTCTGAAGCCCCTGTGATATGGCCGCCATGCTCAGCACTTTTGTGATACATTGTGACTCCACCATTTCATAGGATGTTGAGCCTAACTAGGCCATACCAACACCACCCTCCCCCCATACCTTCCAAATTGGCCTTCCTTTTCAGCTGCTGGTTTCAGGTGGAGGAAAGTCTATGGAACAGGACTGCACAGGCTCTAGGGAAAGCAGGGATATCTTAAAGGTAAAAAGGGATGTGGACAATGCTGTGTGTTCCCACTCCCCCCAGCTTTCAGTTATCTCTCTGACAATGTTTTGGGCAGCCAGCAAAACACTTTAAAAAGGATATATGTGCTAAATGTGGCTAACTACCCTTTTTTCTCCCCCAATTAAAAGGCAGCAGCAATAGCAGCAGCAAAGGGTATCAGGGAATGTGTCTCTTATTTGTACTAATTTATCCTCTAACTAGCTACTTTTCTTTCTAATCTAATGCCTACCCAAAATTTCCACCCTCCACCCAACATCACCAATTTTCCAAATAATTTTGCCCAGATTCCCAATATCCTGGGCTGTGTGCCTGTTAATGAGAGGTACCTGTTGGGTGAAGCTGGGTACAGCCATCTGTTTAGGTGGGGTGCCTATGGGGACAGCTCTAACAGGAGGACTGCCAATGATAGGTGAAGTTGACCGCCTTGGTAATGCACGTTCAGAAAGGTCCCGATCATCTTCTGGACCCTGGGGGGGCCTCTGAGGCAAGGCATATTCTAATACAGACACTGTAGGCATTTCCTAATTGAGGAAGTGGTAAAATAAAATAGAAATTAACTAACTTGATATGTTTTAGTAATCTCTACAGATGCCAAAACACCTTAAGAAATTTTAAACTTTATTTTAATTCACATATAGTAAAATTTACTTTTTGGTATATGGTTCTCTGAGTTTGGTAAGTAAGTGGCTCATGCCTGAAATCCCAGCGCTTTGGGAGGCTGAGGTGGGAGGATCACTTGAAGCCAGGAGTTTGAGACTAGCCTGGGTAACACAGTGAGACTTCATTTGCACAAAAATAAAAAAACTTAGCCAGGCATGGTGGCATGTGCCTGTAGTCTCAGCTGCTCAAGAGGCCGAGGTGGGAGGATCACTTGAGCCCAGGAGTTCAAGGTTACAGAGAGCTATGACTGTACCAGTGTACTCCAGCCTGGTTGACACAGCAAGACCTGGTCTCAAAAAAAAAAAAAAAAAAAGAGAGTGAGCAAGAATAGCTGTATCACTCCCCACAAATTCCACCGTATTGTTCCTTTGCAGTTAACCCCTCCTGCCATGCCCAACCACTAGTAAACACTGATGACTTCTCTGTCCCTATAGTTTTGCATAGAAATGACTTTTTTTTTTTTTTAGACGGAGTCTCACTCTGTTGCCCCGGCTGGAGTGCAGTGGTGCGATCTTGCCTTACTACAACTTCCACTTCCCAGGTTCAAGTGATTATCCTGCCTCAGCCTCCTGAGTAGCTGGGATTACAGGCACCCACCACCACACCAGGTTAATTTTTGTATTTTTAGTAGAGATGGGGTTTCACCATGTTGGCCAGGCTGGTCTCGAACTCCTCACCTCAAGTGATCCACCCGCATCAGCCTCTCAAAGTGATGGGATTACATGCGTAAGCCACCATGCCTGGCTCAGAAATGACTTTTTAAGTGATTCAAATCATAATCATATACTAACAAATTTAAATTCCAATGGCTCCCTTGCAACCTTTACCCTGGAGGCTAAAGAAAGGCATAGCTAAGTGCTGGATGCAGTAGTTGACATAATTCTAGCAAATGAAAGACCTCTAAACCCCTTCAGTAAGGAAAGGATGACAACAGGCACCCATTTAAAATTTTTGGATATTGGAAATTTTATATAAAGAGAAAGTATTTAATACCTGAGCAAGCAGTGGTCCTCGGATTCGCCTCAGAACTTCAGATCCATCCCAGATACTGGAATTCAGGCTTCCTGGTTGGGGCTAACAAAAAAGGAAAATATACACACAAAGTCTGAAATGTTGTATACTCTCTGGGTGACTTATCTGCTGTTGGGGAGCAAGGTTCCAAAAGAGCCTCAAGCTGCTTTAGAATAAGAAATTATGGGGCTCCAGAATATACATTATTCCCCAACTTTATCTCTAGAACTGCTATCATCAGGAAATATATTATCAATTTTCTCTGGCATATGTAAATCTCTCATTAGAATAGATAAAATAAAATGGCAAAGTTCAATACTTCACTTTAATTTTTAGTCTGCTATAGTTCTCAAATCAGAGTAACTTACTTACTTGTAAAACTGGCCTGGTCTGCACTGCCCTCATGATAGCTGGATCTTCTAGTTCATTTTCAATCACCATCTTACTGAGCCTTTCTGCCAGATTCTCCTCATGGTCACCCAACAAATCCATTTCATCTCTCTCTCCATTGCCTGTTTGTTCATTAACTGCCACTGGTAGCTTTTCTTCCAATTCAGCCAGGCGCTCATGTGCTTCCTGCCAATCATCATCTATAAGATGACACAGTTGATGTAAGAAATAGTTCATAGTGGTACGAAAAAATTTTACACAATTATTCTGTTATTATTATTATTTTTTTAAGACAGAGTCTTACTCTGTCGCCCAGGCTGCAGTGCAGTGGTGTGATCTCAGCTCACTGCAACCTCCACCTCCCGGGTTCAAGCGATTCTCTGCCTCAGCCTCCCAAGTAGCTGGAGTAGCTGGGACTACAGGCACCCGCCACCACACCTGGCTAATTTCTGTATTTTTAGTAGAGGTGGGGTTTCACCCTGTTGGCCAGGCTGATCTCGAACTCCTGACCTCAAATGATCCACCCACCTCACCCACCTCAGCCTCCCAAAGTGCTGGGATTACAAACATGAGCCACCATGCCCGGCCTACACAATTCTGTTAACCAAATGAATAATTCCAGAAGATAGGCAGAAAGTTAAGTTTCCACTTAGAAACAGGATATAAGGTTTAAACTAAGGGACACATAAAGCGTGCTTTTTACTATTTAAAGCAAATAACATTATACCAGGAATAAAATTCAAAAATGTGAATTAATAGCTTAAAATATCAATAATGTCCAAACTATATTCTGAAACTGTTTCCTAAACTGGTGATAGATATGTATAGTACTACTAGTTGGTTTTGAGATTCTATGACATTTCAAGCAAAAACTTTAAAGGGAAGTTAAAACTCATAGCATTAGCACACAACTTTCCTTTAGATTATAAGTGCCACATTCTTTACATGCTTTTGAATCCATTTGTTCCATTCAATAAATATTTGGTAAGCATCTATTATGTGACAAGCCCTGTTTTAGATGCATGGGATACACTGGTGTACAAAGAGACAGAGATTCTGCCTTCGTAACACTTTCATGCAAGCAGGAAAGAGAGAAATGATAGACAATAAGCATAATAATTAGATACTATGCCAGAAGATGAAATTGCTATAGGAATATAAAGAAAGGCAGATTGAAAATTTAAATAGATGGTCAGAGGTAGGCCTCACTGAGAAGACGATATTTGAGCAAAGATTCTAAAGAGTAAGAGGGTTAGCAATTTGGATATCTGGGAGAAGACGGTTCCAGGCAGAGGGAGAGTCATTATAAAGAAAGGCCTTAAGGTGAGAGATTGATGGTTTTGAGAAACAGCAAGGAGGACTGTGTTTGGAATGGAATGAGCAGGGTGGGGAGAGTAGAAGAAAATGAGGTCAAAAAGTCATCTGGTTGCTGTGCTGAAAACAGGCTGGGGAAGAGGAAGGGGCATTTCCTTTTTTAACTATGTCTGCTATCACTGCACACTACTATAAAGTCTGTAGCACTGACACTAAGGTTATTTTTGCATTTGGTATGTTGGCATCATTTTTTCTGTTTTTGAATCCCATTACAGCACAGATTACAATCTTCAGAACCCTCTATCAGCTACTGTGGAGCTAGACCTTACTTCCATCACATTTCACTCCAGTTCTCTCCAATCTTACTCCATCCTGCTTCCATCATGAAAGCTGTACCCACAGTTTTGCTCCTTTTAGTATTCTTTTTTATTTCTATTTTTTGAAACAGGGTCTCACTGTCGCCCAGATTTGAGTGCAATGGCGTGATGTGGCTCACTGTAGTCTCGACCTCCCGGGCTCAGGTGATCCCCCAACCTCAGCCTCCCAAGTAACTGGAACTACAGGTTTGTACCACCACACTAGGCTAATTTTTGTATTTTTTGTAGAGTCAGGGTTTCCCCATGTTGCCCAGACTGGTCTTGAGCTCCTGGCCTCAAGCAATCCACCCGCAACGGCCTTCCAAAGAGCTGGGATCACAGGCGCGAGCCACTGCATCCAGCCTTTCTTTTCAGGTATTCAAACGCGAAACTTCCTCCTCATTCCTCCTCATTCGTACTCCTAAATAATCCTTTCATTTTATTTCTTCCTTTACCTCATCTCAATATGCACTACTTTCTAACCCACAAAAAGTATTATTTTGTACATGTTATATGGTATTCTTTTTTAGTTACATGTTTTACATAATTCAACAGACAGGGATAACAGGTCATAACACAGAAATAGGACTTTCTCTTTTCCGCTTTCAAAGAAAATACATGTTTAAAAAATTCAAACACCACAAACACATGTAACTTAAGTGAAAGTTCCTCATAATTCCACAGCTGTGTTAAGTTTTAAATAGTTTTAAGTTGTGTTAAGTTTATAAAGTTAACTTGTTTCTTTTTACTTAAGCAATATGTCTTGGACATCTTTTCATGCATGCACACAGGCATAACTACTGATATTATCTCATTCTTTTTAATACCTACATAAGATTATATTTTATTGCTAAACTATAATGTAATTTATACCCTACTGGTAAATATTTGGATTATTTACAATTTTCCAATATAATAATTAATTCTGTAATGAACATCATACATATCTTAACATTTTATGTGACTTTAAATAGACTAACTTCCTTTTAGAATCAGATTATATTAACAGTTAAAATTTGCTATATGAATTTTTTTTATCATACAACAAGGTATCACATAATACTAGTGATCCGCAGAGTGAGGAAAGTGGGACTTTCAAATATATAATTTTGGTATCATAGGACCCACTGCCTAGTTTGGGGGCACTATGGTAGATTTGAGTGTATTAGTTGTGGTAAGGGATTCCTTAAGTTGTGGATCACTTTGCCATCACTGGGATAAAGGCTGTGGGCAAAAGCTATAAAAATATCCTTACCTAAGCCTCCGGGACCTGGGTCTTCTTTATAATTATGTGGTATTTTTTGCCTACCCAACAGCTTCCTCTTACCTGAGTGACTAGTCAGGTGACACTCTTCTCCTAAATTGTCATCTTACAAAAAAGAATTTAAGGTAGCTATTTTATGATGATGGTCTCTGATAAAGTCTATCCTGATGTGCTCCAAAAAATGGAAAAATCCACTTTAAATGAAAATTACAGTATTAATTTAAATGACTAATCATTTGAAAGAAAATATTTAAAGAAGAATGTAATTAAAAACCAAATGTGACGTTCATATTTGTGTCATCCTTGGTAAGGAATAGTAAGCTGAGATAGGATAAATTGTTTTTTGTAACTTTACTAAGCAATGTCACAAGAGTGGGAATCTATCATCTTGAATTGAGGAATTTGTAAAAACATTTATTTCCCAAATTTAAGAAGTTAATTTGTTAGTGGATTTGTTCTAATACGGTAGAGTTCTAATTTGCATGCTTTTCTGTCACTACTTCCCATATTCATGCTTGCTAACTTTACCAAATCCTATCAAATATGGATAATCCACTTCCCCTTAATAATAATATTTTTAAAATATTGGTTAAGTTGCCATATTCTGTGAGAATAGATCTCTGGTGAATTGAGTGTTAAATTTTCACACATGTAAACAAAGGAATCTATGCCATAAAATACTATCATCATCATTTTAGATTTTTCTTATTCTTGTAAAAAATTATCTGAAGTAGTATTTTAGAGATCTTATGCCTTACTACAAAAGAATACTTCACCCTGTATCTTTTTCCAATGACCTAAAAATATAGTTACTTAGATATGCCAGTGCTTGACCTGAGTTCATTATTGGTCAAAACGATAAAAGGTAGGCAAAAGAGTAACAGAGAAATGAAGGGAAAGAGACTATCTGTAATAATGAACTAACCTATACCCTGATGTGTGTTACTGAATTTCTGGCTGCTTCTATAAACTTATACTTGTAATAACAACCCCTGAAGCCTGTCTCAGGGATAGTTTTGAATGAAAACAAAATAAAAAGGAAGTAGAAGTGATTTAATTTCAAGGCAATCTTAATCTCTAAAAACTACAGTAGCTATCAATAAAAGAGAGGTAGGAAGGAGGGTGATTCCTTCCAAGTGGAGGCAGGAGATTTCCAAAGACTCCCCCAAAACTATTTAATATAACTAGTACTTTACAGTAATTGTATTTATGGTTACTTAACCCGTCACTCTTCCTCATTTGTTAAAATGAGGATAATAACAGTACCTATCTCACAAAGTTGCTGTGAGGATTAACAATATATGTAAAACATTTAGAATGGTGCCTAGTCATAATAAGCACCATGCTAAGTGTAAGCTTTTATTTTTAGAGAAGGAGTTGGGATTACTGCAACACTATTTATTGCTCTTAGATGATGCAAACATTTTTTCATGCAAAAGACAGTGACTAGTTTCTTAAGGAAAGGTGACCATTTGTAGCCAATGACCTAAAATGTCCACTGTACTAGCAAGTATTATTCAAGATGCCCACTATATGAATTAAAAATCATAAAATCAAAACAAATGTCAAGGTCTGACATTTCACCTCTAGATTTAAACTCTCTATACCAGCTTTGTATCAACCTGCAGACGAGTATCAAGTCACAGGTTGACTTGGAAAATAATTTTCTTTTTATAGTATTTACACCAAGCTGTTATGAGGAATTAGGATCTTACAATTCAAGTACATTACACTCTCAACGGAAAGGGCTCACCTTTGGAAATCTTTTCTCCATTATAAACTCTCTTGGGCAAAAAGTCCTTCTAATCACCCTTTGGCCCTAAGGTACAAAGTGGGTTAATCATATGCCATTTCATTCCCTTTACTTTGTACTACCTGTTCTTTTACTGTGTAAACCTAATGGCTTTTTCAGCACATGTGCACTTTCCTTCTTCCCCGTCATATAAAACACAGTTCTGGACACTCTAACATCCTTTTAAGGCAGTATTATTCCCATCTTATGAGAAAAAATAGAAACTCAGGAAAAAAAGACTGTCCATAGCACTCTGGAAGTCAATGCTGCCTCATTTTAATGTCTATAAATCAATTCTAGCTAATTCATTTTAATACTGAGGAACTTGTTGAAAAAATGGTTAATATTCAGTTCAGTATTTTAATAGAAAAAGAGTTCTAGAAACAAGTACATGTTGGTAGCTTCTATGGTATTCTATTTTTAAATTATTTGATAATTAACTTTTTAGAGACAAGGTCTCGCTCTGTTACCCAGGCTGGAATGTAGTGGCACCACCATAGCTGATGTAGCCCTGAACTCTTGGGCTCAAGGGATCCTCCAGCCTCAGCCTCCTAAGTGGCACATACCACCATGCCTGGATATTTTTCAAAAAAAATTTTGTAGAGAAAGTCTCACTATGTTGCCCAGGATCGTCTTGAACTCCTGGTCTCAAGTGATCCTCCTGCCTTGACCTCCCAAAGTGCTGAGAGCTGTGGGCTTGAGCCACCACAAATAGCTTATTGTGTTCTACTGATTATCACTAAACTATCTTCCAAATATAATTTGCAATTCACATCAGTTTCCTGCTTTTGTAATTCCACTCTACATCTCTTTGCCTGTGATCTCCATGGAGAGACATAACAGCATCTTGGATCAAGTTATCCTCCTGGACAATCTCATCTGCCAACCCATGCCTATAATCCAAAACGTCTTTGATTCCCTTCCATCTTGAGTTTAGCTTCCACTTTCAACACTTTTCTTGCTGCTTCTAATCATAACAAAGTTTTAGTTCTCTACTGAATTTTATAAACAACTGACAATATTAAAACACCTTCATTGTTGCCCGTGTATTCAATTCAGTCTAAGCTTTAATAAATGTATTAGGTCACTGAAAAACCAGTGACCATTATAATACTTTAAGGTCTCTTATTTGTTTTTGATGTTCAACATCTTGGGATTACCAACTATTGCTAAATTTTCTCTTCTTCCTTATGACTTAACTTGGAGCATTTGTTGCAGACAGAAGTGTTGCAACTCCAAAGAATCATACATATTTATACATTTGAACATAAACACTGTTATTGCTGCTTTCCAGCACCAAGTCTAAGCAAACATATCTGCATTGACTCTTACCTATTCATTTGCTTAAAAATATATAGTTTTGGCCAGGCACGGTGGCTCACACCTGTAATCCTAGCACTTTGGGAGGCTGAGGAGGGATCACTTGAGGTCAGGAGTTCATGACCACCCTGGCTAAAAATGGAGAAACCCTGTCTCTACTAAAAAATACAAAAATTAGCCGGGCGCCTGTATTCTTAGCTACTTGGGAGGCTGAGGCAGAAGAACTGCTTGAACTGGGGAGGCAGAGGCTGCAGTGAGCCAACATCATGCTACTGCACTTGTCTAGGTGACTGAGCAAGACTCTGTCTCAAATTAAATGTATGTATATGTATATGTATGTGTATATAGTTTAAAAGTTTAAATTTTAACTTATTAATCCACTTGTTCTACACCTGTTCTAAGTAACATGTGTTCTTGAACGTTATCATATAAGCTTGCTTCCTAAATTTTCCATCTCGGTATTTATAACCCTGTGGTCTGTAAGCTTAGTTTGGCTCTTTATGTTTTAAACTTTTTCCAACTCTTAAAATATGTATCTACAGGCCGGGTGCGGTGGTCAGGCCTATAATCCCAGCACTTTGGGAGGCCGAGGCAGGTGGATCACGAGGTCAGGGGTTCGAGACCTGCCTGGCCGACATGGTGAAACTCCGTCTCTACTGAAAATACAAAAATTAGCCGGGTGTGGTGGCAGGCGCCTATAATCCCAGCTACTTGGGAGCCTGAGGCAAGAGAATTGCTTGAACCCGGGAGGCAGAGGTTGCAGTGAGCCGAGATCACGCCACTGCACTCCAGCCGGGGTGACAGAGCAAGACTCCATCTCAAAAAAGAATAAATAAATAAATAAATAATATGTATCTATATCCAGGGAGGGACAAAATTTCATTTGTGCATACTTTTCTAACTTATGAGACCTTTCTTGACCCCCAAAATTCTTGGTATAAAAAGCTTTACATTTTGTTGAAGATACTATAAGTTCCAAAGTTATGTAATATACTAGTGTATAGACTAAATTTTTTTTTTTTTTTTTTTTTTTTTTTTGAGGATGGAGTTTCCGGTCTGTCGCCCAGGGGCTTGAGTGCAGTGGCCGGATTCTCAGCTCCCACTGGGCCAAGCTCTGGCCTTCCCCCGGGTTCACGCCCATTCTCCTGCCTTCAGCTCGGAGTAGCTGGGACTACCAGGCGCCGGCCACCCTCGTTCCGGGGGCTAGTTATGTATTTTTTAGTAGAGGGGACAGCGGGTTTCACCGTTTGTTTAGGCCAGGGATGGTTCCTCGATCTCCTGACCTCGTAATCCGGCCCGTCTTCGGCCTCCCAACAGTGCTGGGATAGTGCTGGGATTACAGGCTTGAGCCATCGCGCCCGGCCTAGACTAAATTTTAAAACACATACACCCACATACTTTTCTACTAGTTCACTAGTTTTCCTTAAGTTATATGTCATATAAATAAAAATTCCTCTCATCTAGGATTAGTTTAAATCTCTCTTAAATGTTCACTTCTCTAAACATTTGAATCCTTCATAGAGGCAACCTGTAGCCATAGATCATATAGCTGGAAGGGGAAAGGCTTACAGAACACCTGATTTTATAGGTGAGGCAAAAAGACACTCAGAGGAGCAGGACAGGTGCTGTTTCCAGTGAAGAATGAAACATTCTGACTAAGATGAGGAATAGAAGAATATCTTGCCAAGTTAGTGAATGAGGTTACCCCTAATAAGATAAAGCACTTCTAAAAGACAGCACTTGAAAAGAGCAAGAAGCCAAGATGATATTATAAGAGAAAGATGTCACTTACCAACTGCACCTGACCCAAATGTATCATCATTGAATTGATCAATCTCTTCATCTTCTTCTCCCAGTCCCTGAAATGCATCTTCATCTTCATCCAGAGGACAATCCTCCAAAGACTAAAAAAAGAAGAAAGACATTAGTTATTCATGAAATTCACACCCTCATTTTAAAAAGGTTCTAAAAATGTTCATCTTACCTTCTCAATGAACATAATTGCTTCATTATGACTTTTTGTAAAGATGGCATTTTCTACTTTCCAATTTCCTGACACTGGAAGATTTCATCAACTTTCTTTCACTTTCTATTTCCTATTCCTTATTTAATTCTCGCCCCACCTCACAGCATTCCATTTCTCTATTTTATCAAGAATCCACTAACAGCAGTTCCTCATGCAACCAAGAAATTAAGCCCACAACTTCCCTTATATCACTGGTTGGAATAGTGATGACAACTAATAATGAACCCTTTATTTTCTTGTATCTTTATGTATCTTTTCTAGCAAAATTCTCATCTTTCTCATTCTATTCATGTCATCTTTTCAACTATTATTCCCTTTCAAAGCTTTGTCTTCATTTTCCATCTTTTTTATCTTCCCTATAGGCCTAAACTCTAGTGATTAAAGTTAGGTCTTCAATCACAATAAAATGAACTCTGGAAAAGCTGTGATATGACAAGTTCAAGTTCTGGCTCCACTTCTACAGTCAATGTGAACATGGGCAACCCAGAAAATTTCTAATTAGCTCATCAAATATCTTTAAAGAACCTATTGTGTCTAAGGCTCTGTGCTAGGCTGTAAGGCTCAGTCTCTTACATCGTAATGCAGGGACTATACCAACCATGGCAGAGAGTTGTGATGATCAAAGCAGGCAAACATTACAGATTATCGAATAAAGGCTAGAGGTCACCACATCCTAGGTATGTTCTATTTTCCCCCTTCACTTCAATTTTACTCAACTGATTTACTCTCCAAGTTTTCCTTTCGGTTTGGTCTTGGATCATTCCTATCAAGTATATCTGTCCTCAATTTTCAAAAATTCGGAATCAGAATTCCATAGTCGATCAGTAGATACGTTTGTGATACACCTTGCCTGGCTACCTCTTAGCTACCCTGTTTACAAAGGAAAGATTAGGTAAAAGGGCATTATTCTCATGCCAGAGCCCTTCCAAACTTATGGAAATAGGCATGCAGCTGCCTCCTTATCAGAGGCAACTTCCAGCAGTACTCCCTTCCAAATCACAAAGATCTACTTTACCAAATCACCGCTTTTTTCAATTAAAAATTCTTAAGGATCATTTATATCAGTTCTTTCATGCTACAAACCCAGAAAGTTTACGTCCAGAGATTAGGAGTCGCTCAAGGTCATACAGTGAGTCGGTGACAGGGTCAGCACTGTTTGTTGCTATTGCCACATTCCCGGGACCGTCACCAAACCCACGTCTCCCAGCACTAGCTCAGAAGGAACTTCTGCTGGACACGCCCCCCTCCCAACTCGGAGCCCTCTTTAGTAAACGGGCTGGGGCCCTAGTCCAACGACAAGCCCAGGCCCCCTTGACCTGAAGGTAGCCTATGTGAATGGGGTGTGTGTCAGTGTAATTCGAGTGGAGGTGGGTGGGGGGTGGTTCCGGGTCCAGGGCGGGAAACTCGGCTCTGGGAATTCCCGGGTGACTCCTACTCAAGAAAAGCACCCGGGTAGATGCAATACTGTACCCTCGATGGCTCCTCTAAGGGTGGGGGCGGGGGTGTGGTCTGGTTACAGCACTTAACGGGCCCTCCCCACCCCAAAACGGAGGCCAACTTTCCCCAGCGGCAACTCATGGGACTGTCTCGATCCCTGAAGCCAGCTCCCAGCCCTAGAATTAGACCTGCGACCCCAGGCCAGTCGCGTCCAGCTAAGTCCTGCGACTCCCCCAGCCCGCCCCCTGCCCCGCAGGAACACGGGACCGGCGTGCGGAGGGGGAGTGAGGGAGAGGGGCGCGGGAGGGAGGGAGGGGTCACTTCCGGTCGCAACAGCTCACCTCGTAGCGGAACATTCTTGGGGAGGGGCAGGGAGCGGGGAGGGGAGAGGGNGCCGCCGTACGCCGGAGCGTGCGTGGGGACGTGCGCAGGCGCGCCTCAGGCAGGGCGGCCACCCGGCTCGGCGCCCGGCGGCGGCGGCTGCGCAGGGACAGATTTGGCGTCCTGCTTCCTAGGCTCAGCGGCGGGAAGGAGGTCCCGTGGCGAGAGACTGCGCACGCGCTGCCCGTCTTCGGCTGCCTGGTGATCTGGGCTTGCAGCTCCGCCCCCTCTTTCTCCGCGCCGGCTAGGCGCTCGGCTTGGAGCTGAGGGGCAGGTCACGAGTTCTCCGTCGCCCGCGGGGCGGAGAAAACCCTTGTGATTGTCACAGGGTATGGCTCTGAAGAATCCTGGGCTTAGCCTGGGCTGCGAAATATGGAGATTCCCTAGCTGTTTTTCCAACGTCCGACTCACTCTTGGGGTTGCTCGGGGGTCTCCACGTTACGATCTGCGCCTTGCGCAGGGAAAAAAGAATGGAAAGTTGCTGGTCTTCGAAAGGGGCAGACTTCTTCGCCACCTTCAGCGGCTCGCCGCCTGCTGAATCCGCAGCAGGTCAGGGCTGTGATTTATGTGGCTCTAAACGATGACGGCGCCCGTTTTTTTTTTTTTTTTTTGAAATGCCGAAGACAGAAGATTCTGGGAGGTTTAACTAGGGTGGTATTTTTAGGCGCCAGGCTCATCAGGCGCGAGGAGCTGCAGAGCCTTGAAGGGCAGCATGGCCATGGGCAGGCAGCGGGCCACGCAGCAGCAGGGTCTTCGGGCCGGGATGCGCAGCTGGGTGACGCCACTTCCTTAGAGGATCGAGCCCAGAGAGGAATGTGTCCAGCTTAGAAGCTGCGGACCCCTGGTTCCAGAATTCTGTTGGGTGGTTTGTTACTTCTAGCACGTTCCATGCCCTTCTTGCCCCTTTCCCTTCAGACAAAACTTGTACCACAAAGAGTGAATTCTTGTGGGTTTCGCAATCCGTTTCTTCCCTGGGCGTCTTAAAATGCAGCCTCTCCTCGGAATGGCATACAGTAAATCTCCTAAATGTTAGTGTATCTGGATCAGTTTGAGTACGGGAAACGTTGAATTTGTAAAGAAAAGTTCTGGGTGGGAGCTCGTGCTTTGCCACTGGCTAGGAAACTTTGGGCGACTTACCGAAACCTCTCTAAGCCTTAGTTTCTTGTAAAATGGGTATAATTACACCTGCCTCATGATGTTAACACTACTACTAACGATTGAAGGCTGCCTGGGACTCTGCTAGGCGCTTTGTATGGATTGTCTCATTGAATCCTTCCTTATGTGCTCCCCATGAGGTAGGTACTGTTATTTTCTCAGTTTATAGTTGAGGAACCTGAGGATTCGCGACATTAAGTAGTTTGCCTCCAACCACCCAATGGCGAGTGGCAAAGCTAGTAGCTGAGATTTGTCTGATTGTTAAAAGCCCAGTGTTGTAATCACTGTGCCAAGATAAAAGCAAATGTTGACATGGGCCAGGCCTGAACTTTAAAGAAGTGGAGGAGGCTAGGGACAAGATGATTTATTGGTTTTCAAACATGCATGGAACATTATATAATATCAAGTACTAAGTAACAGTACCTCTTAATAATTACCTCTTAATAATTACCAAAGAATTGGTGCCATGTAGATCAAGGGTTAGCAGGCTATGGCCCACAGCCCAATCTGGCCAGCCACCTGTTTTTGTAAGGGAAGCTTTGTTGGAATACAGCCAACCTTATTTATTTACATATTGTCTTTGGTTGCTTTAATGTTGTAAAGTCAGAGTTGAGTCGTTACAATGGATACAGTGTGGCCTGTAAAGTGTAACATATTTACTATTTGGCCCTTTACAGAGTTTGCTGATCCCTGATCTTGCAGATAATGTTTTCTGATCATTATATAAGGTATCAAGAGTAACAACAGATTAGGAAAAAAAGTCTTAAATTTTCAACAAAACAACAACAACAACAAAAACCCGTCTAGGCCGGGCGTGGTGCTCACACCTGTAATCCCAGCACTTTGGGAGGCCGAGGCCTGTGGATCACGAGATCAGGAGATGGAGACCATCCTGGCTAACATGGTGAAACCCCGTCTCTACTAAAAATACAATAAAACGAGCTGAGCATGGTGGCGGGCGCCTGTAGTCCCAGCTGCTTGGGAGGCTGAGGCAGGAGAATGGCGTGAACCCGCGAGGCGGAGCTTGTAGTGAGCTGAGATCTGGTCACTGCACTCCAGCCTGGGCCACAGAGCCAGACTTCCTCTCAAAAAAAACAAAAACAAAACAAAACCCCCTCTAATTCATTGACTACTTAAGAGAAAATAATGGAAAGCAGAAAATATTTACAACTAAGTGATAAATGTATTAATATATCAAAACTTTTAGGACACTGACAAAACAGTTTATATAATAAAATAGGGGATGGGTGTGATGGCTCACTCATGTAATACCAGAATTTTGGGAGGCTGTGCTGGGTGGATTGCTTGAGCTCAGGAGTTGGAGACCAGCCTAGGCAACATGGCAAAACCACGCCTCTACAAAAAATATAAAAATTAGCTGGGTTAATTTTTTTTATTAGCTACTTTGCATTATTTCTGGTATTAGTGGTGTGTACCTGTGCCTGTAGTCCCAGCAGCTACTCGGGAGACTGAGGACGAAAATAGGGAAGGCTGAATAGAAATTAACTATAAAATAAACCCAAAGTACAAGGAAAGAAATACTGTAGAGCAGGAATTAAAGGAGCAGAAAAACAAGGTGTCATAGACAGGATCAACAAAATTTCCCATTTTCTCTTATATACCTGTCTGTGAGGGAGATTGAAAGTCCCTTTAAAAGAATAATGTATTTTTAGGCCGGGCGCTGGTGATTCACGACTGTAATTCCAGCACTTTGGGAGGCTGAGGCAGGTGGATCACGAGAGTCAGGAGTTCGACCAGCCTGGCCAACATAGTGAAACCCTGTCTCTACTAAAAATATAATAATTAGCCTGGCATGGTGGCACGTGCCTGTAGTTCCAGCTACTCGGGAGGCTGAGGCAGGTGGATCACGAGAGTCAGGAGTTCGACCAGCCTGGCCAACATAGTGAAACCCTGTCTCTACTAAAAATACAATAAT